>NW_027464585.1:33902142-34241428 GCF_043290135.1 Rhipicephalus microplus
CCATCTTTAAAAGAAAGAGGACTTGGCGGGCCGCAGCGCGACGCTCTACCGAATAAGCCACGGACGCGACGCTGATATCGGTGTCGCTCCTCCGCTCTCCTCGCTCGCTGCAGCTGCGTGCGCACCCCTCTCTCTCGTGCGCCCGCCTTCTCTCTCAGTCTCCCGTCGAGAGCGGGTCGTGCGATGGATGTCCCGGAGGCAACGCTATCATCTGGATATAAGGCGCGTTACTGACGCGGATATATATATATATATAGAGAGAGAGAGAGAGAGAGAGAAGAATGCGGACGCCGCCGACGGCGGTGGATGGTTTGGGGTCGCTTATAAAGTGTATTCACACTTAATTAATATATGTATATATATATATATATATATATACTGGTTTTTTTAGCATAACTCTGGATTTAGTGTCTTTCATTTGGCTTTTATCAATGAAATTTTAAACAAAATTATCACAAATTACCAATACAGTTGAGCCCACATATAACGGCCCCACTTAAAACGACCTCTCGCTTAAGGGGAGATGCTACTCGAAGATACTTGTTTTTAGTATTCACCCTATAGCAATGGAACTTGAGCTGTTTATGGAACTTTTTATGCAGATTTTCAATATATAATTAGTTTTCTTGCAAGTTGCTCACTTTTAGCTCTGCGAAATGACAAAGTGAAAACCTTAACCCTTTTGCCCCCCCTCTTTTCATCCCTAAACTTTCGTAATTTTTTACTATTCATAGTTCATAATGTTTGAAATAAAGTGTAGAATGCAAATAACTAATTAGGAAGCATATACAAAATATGTACTAGGCGTGAAAAATAAAAGACGTGAAAAGTCCATATTTCACCTACCCTAGTGAAGGTTTATATAGAATTTTTTTTATTATACAATAAAATATTAAAATTTAAACCAGATAATTGCATTTGCCATACTTTGGAAAAATTGGGCAAAATTTCATGCAGATCCGAGCACTAGAAGTGCCCGAAAAAGGAGGGGCACATTGAAAAAAAAAACAGCAAAATTTGTGTTTTGAGAAAAACGAGTTTTTAAGTTAAAATTGAGTTTTTATTTATGAAAGATATTATTAAACCTGATGAAATTTGCACACCAAAAAGAACAATTCTTGTAGTGACCACTGAGGCTAAAATACGCCAGCCCCATGAGTTTGTCCCTCTCGGCTTTTTCGACCTGACTCCTCACAGACATTTCGCTCACAGACAGGGCCATGAAACCCTTTGCAAACTTCTGCTCCATCTGGCAGAGCCTTGTGCCAACTGCTAGCAAGGAAGAAGTTCAACAGGACTGCGAAATCCAAACTAAGTCCAGTGACATGCCATTTTGCGGCCATGTTTGTGCCACATACCGTCGTACATAATGGCAATGTCGTCCCTGCTAAGTGCTCTCACTGCAAGCTCTTTCCACCTCGCAAGATTGGTGCTGACGTCATCCATTGCCGCATCACGAACTTTCCGGCTGACGTGTGTGAATGACTTTTGATGCATTGGTTTTTGCAAGCCAACAACTGCCGCAAATCGGACCAGCTGCTTGTAGCCTATTCCTACAGAGTGCGCGGCACAATGGCTTTCACTTGCGAGCAATGCTTTTTTCATTCATAACGGTGATAATTACTCGAGAAAAGCATTGTTCAGCTACGCTGCTCGACAAGACATGGACCCCGCAAATAGGCTTCATAGCACATACAGGCGTGCAGCGGCCAGTGGCGATCCCTGATCTGTACCACGTGATAAACCTGTCGCGGCGCTCAAAAAACGCGCGGAAGCGTGCTTCTTTTTTTATTATTATTTTTTGCACCGCATCAGTGAGGGAGACTGTTGTTACTTGAAGAGTGAGGCTCGACTCTTCAGCTAATGGGTCCCGCTGCGGTGGTATAGTGGATAAGGTACTCGGCTACTGATACGCAAGGCGTGGGATGAAATCCCGGCTGCGGCGGCTGCATTTCCAATGGAGGCAGAAATGTTGTAGGCCCGTGTGCTCAGATTTGGGTGCTCGTTGAAGAAGTTTAGGTGATCGAAATTTCCGGAGCCCTCCACTACGGCGTCTCTCATAATCATATGGTGGTTTTGGCCCGCTAAACTCCACAAATCAATCTTCGGCTAATGCGTTCAACAATATGGAGTGGCGGCACATTATCGACGGCAAGGTGCTTGAAGGCTGCACACTGTGGACCTTTCAAGAGGCACCTTGTGCGCTTTAGATGCAATTTTAAAGCATATCCAGTTAACTCTCGACCTGTATTTTTTTTTTTTTCATAACAGTAGAGGTACTAATCTTATCAAAACAGGCAAAAATAAAAAATCGGTAGTTTTGAAAAAAACTCACGTTTTTCGACCCGCGTCTCCCCTAAAATGAACTACATCAGCGTGACCGTGGAAATATACATTGGTTCAATGGCACAAAATCACACTTACAACGAACGTATCTGAGCACCGCTGATCCATTACAGTGAATGGAGTCAGTGCTCTGCTGACTTCCCGGGAAACCACTTTCGACCACGGATCAGGAATCGGCGAGGTGCCCATACATTCTTATTGTTGAGGGGAGATGCAAGTCGAAAAACTGAGATTTTTTTTCGAGAAAGGCGATTTTGTGTTTCCTCGTGTTTTGTAATCCTCCAAGCCTTCTCCTTAATATATTAAAAAAATATATAAAAAATTACGAGGCAGTGTGCGTGGCTCTGCCCTGTCGTAGACGCATCGATAAAGAAGAAGCGGATTCGGCGCACGAGATTCTAGCAGCCCAGAGGTGTCACACCTACCTGTAAATATTGCAAATACACTCCTTTCTCTCTTCCGTGTATTTGTAATCCCTGTAACGAATTGGTGGACATGCTGGGTAACGAAGCGCCATACAACGAAGCTCCGCAGTGGTCGTCAAATCGGAGTTGCTGCGATGGAACACGGGACTAATCCCACGGCCACCTCTCCATCGGCCTCGGCGATGCCTGCACCATCCACGGCAACGCCTCCACCTGCCCCACCCTCACCCAAGTACGTGCTGACGCATCCGAAACATGCAGGAACGTTCTGCCGTACGGACGAAGTTGATGTTGATGACTGGGTAGCTGACTACGAACGTACCAGTGCGCTCAACCGGTATGACCCGACTGTCATGCTGGTCAACGGGCTGTTTTACCTGAAAGGCAAGGCCAATGTCTGGTTTAAAAACCATGAGGAGGAGATCGGTAGTTGGAACACGTTCAAGGAGAAGCTTCGCGACTTATTTGGGAAGCCCATCGTTCGAAAGGCGGCTGCAAAGAAGGAGTTGTTTATACGTGCTCAGACGTCCACAGAGCCGTATATCTCCTATTTACAGGACGTGCTGGCTCTATGTCGTAAAGTCAACAACGACATGTCGGAGTCGGATAAGGTTGGCCACATCCTCAAGGGGATAGCAGACGATGCGTTCAACCTGCTAATGTGCCGGAACTGCGCTACCGTCGAGGAAATTATACAGGAATGCCGGCGTTTTGAACAGGTCAAAAGCAGGCGTATTTAAAGATCTTTCACTCGACTGCCGAACACCGCTGCGATGTCCTCCTGCGAAGATGGACTGACCTCTTATTGGCAGTCTTCACCGGCGTCTGAAATTTCGCGAATCGTCTGGTGGGAAATCGAAGCAACTACACGTGCTCTTCTCAGCAACGGCCACAACGATTCCCGAATACCTCAGGTTTGCTTGGTACAGTCGATTGTGCGGGAAGACCTCAGCAATTTGGGCTTCGATGTCGGCGCCGCTGCTCAGTCTCGACCAATTGGCTTCCGTTCAAGGTCGCCGCCTCGCCCCAGGTCACCGCCCCAGGAGCGGTCTTTTCCACGCTATCGCAATCCGGCCGAATGACGAACGGTGGATGATCGGCCGATCTTTATAACTGCTGCCGCTTAGGGCACGTCGCACGGTATTGCCGCAACTATTGGGCTTTGTCTTGAACACAGTATAACACTGCTCGCCGCGCCGACACCTACCGTCTTTTTCAGCCTCCTGCGCCGATGCCCGACAGCTACCGCCGCCTTCCACCCTTCGATGCCCCTAATACGCAGCACAGCTGCTCACCGTCGTCTCGACGTCATCAGTCTCGTTCGCCGCCTGGACGTCGCCCGTCCTCCTCTACGACGACGCCCAACCTCTCCTCTCAATTCTCCTCAGGGAAACTACGCTGCACAGATCTTAGAGGTGAAGATGCATCCTCGATACCGACCTCAAATCCTCTCCTTGTACTGCCGACACGGCGAAATTTGATCGACGTAGATATTGACAGCCTGACTGTTTCTGCACTTATTGACTCCGGGGCTCATATTTCTGTGATGAGTGCCCCACTTCGTTGCCGCCTGAAGAAAGTTCTCACACCGGCTGCTTCTGGTATTATTCGTGTCGCCGACGGAAGAAATCTTGCCGTCACAGGAATGTGCACAGCACGCATCACAATCGCCGACCACCCCACGTCTTTTTCTTTTTGCGGTTATTGAGTAGTGCCCCAATGACCTGATTCTTGGATTGGATTTTTTGTCCACTCATGCCACTCTCATCGACTGTGCAACCGGCGTTCTCCAACTTGAACTGCCTCGACTTGGGGCTGTGCCGTCCTCCCCGTCACACCACTTGCGCGCTGTTGATTATGTTCGGCTGTCACCGCAAGCCACCACGTTTGTGGCCTTAACGATATCACCAGCTCTTCCTGACGGTGACTACATAGTGTCTCCATTAGTGGATGTGCTCTTGGCGTGAAGTGTTGCTGTGCCGCATATCATCGTGACTATCGTGGACAACTACGTTCAGCTTCCGCTTCTCAACTTCAGTAGTTCGACCGAAGTTCTCCCGCAAGCCATATCGTTAGGTCATGTTTCCCCACTTGATGCATGTAACATTGTGGCATTAGACCCTGAAGACTGCTTGTCCCCTATTGCAGTCAGCAGAGCAAACGCACCTACTGATGAAATCGCGATGATGATTGCCCCTGATCTTCTGCCCTGTCAGGCTGCGCAACTCCACCACGTTCTGACCACCTACCAAGATATTTTCGACGTCGATGACCGCCCTTTGGGTCAAACGTCCGTCGTGCGTCATCAAATACATACCAGCGATGCTAGTCCTGTTAGACGACGACCATATCGTGTTTCCCAGTCCGAACGCCAGGTCATACAACGAGAAGTCGAGAAGATGCTCTCCAAAAAAGTCATAGAGGCCTCTTCAAGTTCATGGACGTCACCTGTTGTTTTAGTCAAAAAGAAGGATGGCAGTTGGAGATTTTGCATTGACTACCATGTCTTGAACAAGATAACCCGCAAAGACGTATATCCGCTGCCACGAATCTACGACCCCCTTGACTGCCTTCATGGCGCGCGATACTTCTCATCTATAGATCTGCGTTTGGGCTATTGGCAAATTTCTGTCGACGACTTAGACCGCGAAAAAACTGCCTTTATCACACCAGATGGCCTTTATAAGTTCAAGGTTATGCCTTTTGGTTTGTGCAACGCTCTTGCAACGTTCGAATGCATGATGGACTCTCTCCTCCGTGGTCATAAATGGTCCATCTGCCTTTGCTACCTCTACGATGTGATTGTTTTTTCTCCAACATTTGAAAGCCACCTAACTTGTTTGTAGACCATTCTAGCCGTGTTTCGTAGAGCGGGACTTCAGCCGAACTCGAAAAAGTGCAATTTCGGCCGACGAGAAATCACGGTCCTTGGTCATCGTGTAAGTGCTGCTGGCGTCCAACCGGACCCTGACCCTGACAAGATTAGCGCTGTCAAGAAGTTTCCTCTGCCTTCTACTACCAAAGATGTTCGTTGTTTTGTGGTCTTATGCTCGTACTTCCGACGTTTTATACGAAATTTCGCTACAAGTGCACGACCACTCACTGATCTTGCCAAAAGGAATGCGCCCTTCTCGTGGGGCCAAGACCAAGCAGCTGCGTTTTCCACGCTGATCCAGCTGCTCACTTCACCACCAATATTGGCTCACTTCGACCCGTTCGCGATGACTGAAGTTCGCACAGACGCCAGTGCTCACGGCATCGGCGCCGTCCTCGCTCACCACCAGGGGGGCCAAACGCAAGTTATTGCGTATGCCAGCCGCCTTCTCTCCACATCTAAGCGAAACTATTCGATAACGTAGCGCGAGTGTCTTGCGTTGGTCTGGGCTGTAGCGAAATTTCCCCCCTATTTGTATGGCTGGGAGTTTTCAGTTATTATGGACCACCACGCTCTGTGTTGGTTGTTGTCCGTCGCTCAAGGACCCAACTGGTCGCCTAGGTCGCTGGGCTCTATGTGTCCAAGAGTATAACTTCGACGTAATTTATAAGTCTGGCAGGTTACACCAAGATGCCGATTGTCTCTTGCATTATCTGATGGACCCTGCAAGCCTCGCTGTCCATGAGAGCGATTCTTGTGTGCTCGCCATATCCGATTTGCGCGACATTGGCACGGAGCAGCGCCGGGACGCAATCCTCAAGATCGTGATTGAGCGAGTATCTTCAGGACATTCCGACCTTTCGCTTCGTCAATATGTCCTCTGCAACGAAATTCTGTACCACCGCAACTTCAAGCCTGATGGCCCGGAATTTTTGTTAGTGTAAAGAAGAGGAAGTACTCCGGCGCAGAGGCAGCAGCATAGAGCGTGCAGCAGCGGCTCGAGCTCGGAAATTGTGGCTGGTGCATCGCCTTCCAAGCCTTCCAAGCATCAACCTTTCTGCTCAATAAATCTCCTTTATAATTGGTGGAGCCGTGCCGGGTACCGCCCCTTACATTTTCCCGCTACCATCCTGGAACTCCGTTCTCGACGGCTACCTTCTGCTATGGCGGACGCCGATCAGCAGACGCTTCCATCTCTTCCGGCCACCTGTCCAGGCAGTGTTCCTCAGCGGCAGCCTCCAATCTTCAGTGGAAGAGATGACAACGACGTTGAAGATTGGCTCTCGACTTTCGAACGGGTGAGTGCTTTAAACAGATGGACGGACGCGGACAAGTTGACACGCGTGTCGTTCTACCTTGCGGGTGTAGCCAGCCTTTGGCTTAGAAACCACGAGGCAGACGTCCGAACATGGCCGCAATTTAAAACGTCGATTGTAGCAGTCTTCGATCGACCTGCCGTCCGAAAACTTTGTGCCAAGCAACGTTTATGCACACACGCACAAGAAACGGGTGAAACCTTCACTAGTTACATAGAAGACGTCGATTTGTGCAGACGCGTGAACGCTGCAATGACGGAAGCTGAAAAATGTAAGCACATCCTCAAAGGGATCGACGATGACGCTTTTCAAATGCTCTTGGCGAAAAGCCCGACCACTGTTAACGACGTAATTAGGCTCTGCCAAAGCTGCGATGAATTGCGGAAGCAGCGAGCTCTGACAAGACGTCCTCCAGCGCACGATTTGGCATCGCTGTCAAGTGTGATCAGTGGTCATGACCAAGCGTCACTAATAGCCGAAATATAAGCATTTGTCCGCGAAGAAGTCGCACGACAGCTTTCCTTGGTGCTTTTCACACCAGAACCTACCACAACTTTACTATCGTCTCTACGTGGCGTCATTCAAGGAGAGGTCGCCAAGGCCTTAATAGCTGCTCGCGAGCCTAATCTTGTGGCTGCTCCTCTCACCTACGCCGCGGCTGCACCCATGCCAACTCGCAAGGCACCTGCGCCTCTGTTCCAGCCTCGCGCGAGCTATCGCCCAGCTCCAGTTCACTGGACCAGCACTAACACCGCCAACCCGTGGCGCACCCTCGACAATCGCCCGATATGTTACGCTTGTCGATACCCCGGACACGTTGCAAGGTATTGCCGCTGCCGGGCGCATATCACCAATGAAAACCGCCGTGAGCCTTTCTTCCCGCTTGACTCCAACGCGCGATACGGTTCCTCCACTCCAATGCCAGCCCGATACCAGGACGACCACCGCCCTCGGTCGGGACGTCTTCGCTCTCCCTCTCCACGCCGCCGCTCGCCTTCTCCTATGCGTTGACGGCCCGTGCCTAACAAGGAGGAAAACTAGACGACGCAGTTCCTGAGGCAAGAACTGCGCAAGTTTCGGTTTGCCCAAGTCCTCATTTGTCACCTACCAATGTTATTGATGTGTTCGTCGAAAATATCCCTACTGTTGCTCTTGTAGATACCGGTGCAGCTGTTTCTGTTATAGATGCTGAATTTTGCCGCTCAATTCGTAAGGTTACGACGCCTTTCCCCGGATTATCGCTTCGAACAGCCAGTGCTCAACCTGTTCAACCGACCGCAGTATGTACAGCTTGCGTGACAATTCAGGACATTCTGTATAGGATAGAGTTCATGGTTCTTTCATTGTGCTCCCATAATATTATCTTGGGATGGGACTTTTTGTCGCGTCATAATGCCGTAATCGACTGTGCTAGGGCTGAGGTTGAATTTTGCTCACTGGATGACCAAACGTCCGTAGACAACCAGTCTGCCGCAAAACTTGTTGTTAGCGATGACACCTACATCCCTCCATGCTCTTTTGCGTTCGTGCCAGTTTCATGCAGCGCCATATCCGACTGCACGGTCTTCTTCACACCATCTCCAATATTCGTCGCCCGAAGAGCCCTCCCCCTCCCTTTTGCTGCTCCTGACCTTGTAGAAGGCTCAGCCACAATGCCAATTTATAATCATGAGTCGTCGTCTTTATCCCTACTTTGTCACGAGTGCCTTGGCCACGTCGAGACAATTATATCCTTCCCCGATGAGGTGCCTTCTACCTCCGTCTTTGAACCGGCTGTCGTCTCAGCGGCTGACTCCACGTCGGCGAGCATATTTCAACCATTCATCGCTGCAGATTTGACATCTTCGAGCGTTCACAACTTCTCACCATTCTTGAGAGCTACCGCCATTCTTTCGACGTTGAACAAACATCTCTCGGCCGTGCCTTAGCAATAGAACACCACATCGACACTGGGTCCCACTCACCGCTGCGACGACCATATCACGTGTCTGCTACAGAACGCCGTATCATTGCTGACCAAGTAGACGGCATGCTTCGCAGAGTCGTCATTCGACCTTGACAGAGCCCATGGGCGTCTCCGGTGGTCCTCGTCAAAACGAAAGACGGTTCTATTCGTTCCTGTGTCGATTTCCGGTGATTGAACAAGATCACGCTGAAGGATGTCTATCTACTACCGCACATTGACGATGCTTTGGACAGTTTACAGGTTGCCGAGTTTTTTTCCTCGTTAGACTTGCGGTCAGGCTACTGGCAAGTGCCTATGGCGGAGGCCGATCGCCCCAAAACCGCTTTTGTCACGCCAGACGGCTTATATGAATTCACCGTCATGCCCTTCGCCTTTGCAATGCACCTGCAACGTTCGAACGAATGATGGACAACATCCTGCGTGGACTAAAATGGAAGATATGCTTGTGTTATCTCAATGATATTGTGGTCTTTGCCCTTAACTTTGACACACACTTACGTCGCCTTCAGCACGTCCTTACTTGCTTGACTAACGTCGGTTTGCAATTAAACCTAGAAAAATGTCGATTTGCCATGCGTCAACTGAACATTTTGGGCCACGTTGTTTCCAAGGAAGGCATCCTCCCGGATCCCGAGAAATTGCGAGCTGTTACAACGTTTCCTAAACCTGCCACCATTAAAGAACTTCGAAGTTTCATTGGCTTGTGTTTGTATTTCCGGCGATTCGTCCGAAACTTCGCGTCTATTATATCACCTCTCACGCAACTTCTCAGCAACTGTAAAGACCTCTTATCGGGGTCCCCTGCCTGCGACGAGGCTTTCACCACCTTACGACGGCTTCTCACGACGCCACCCATTCTACGCCATTTCGATCTTGAAGCTCCAACTGAAATCCACACCGACGCCAGTGGTGTAGGCCTTGGTGCTGTGCTCGCACAACGTAAACCGGAGCATCAGGAATACGTCGTGGCACACGCTGGTCGCACACTTACCAAGGCTGAGAGCAACTACAGCATCACAGAAAAGGAGTGCTTGGCCATTGTGTGGGCCCTTGGAAAGTTTCGCCCATATCTATATGGTCGTTCTTTTGACGTCGTGACCGACCACCACGCGCTGTGCTGGCTTTCGACGTTAAAAGACCCATCTGGCCGCCTCGCTCGCTGGGCGTTGAAAATTCAAGATTATGACATACACGGGGTTTATCGGTCAGGACGGAAGCATGCTGACGCCGACGCCCTTTCCCTTTCCCCCCTGTCGCAGAATGCCACAGATGACTCCGCTTGCGATTCCACATTGTTATCGCTTGACTTTGACACCATTGCTATCGAACAACGCAGTGACCCGTGGACTGCGTCTCTCCTCAATCATCTCTCCGACACTTCTGAACTCCCAAGGACGCGAACGCTCCGGCGCCAAGTTCCACACTTCTCGATACATGACACGCTTCTCTATCGACGCAACTACGCACCAGAGGGACGCAAGTGGCTGCTAGCCGTTCCACAAACCCTGAGGTAGCAGATTTGTTCCTCTTTCCACGCTGACCCACAATGTGGCCACGCAGGAGTCTTCAAGACCTACGAAAGGCTTCGACATCGCTACTACTGGCGTGGTATGTATACCTTCGTCCGCAACTTCATCCGCTCTTGTGCCGAATGTCAGCGCCGAAAATCTCCATCACACGCCTCCGCCGGTGAACTGCAGCCTTTACCATGCCCTTCCCGACCCTTCGAACGGGCTGGAATAGATATTTATGGGCCACTTCCATTGACTTCAACTGGCAACAGGTGGATAATAGTTGCTATCGACCACCTAACACGCTATACTGAGACCGCTGCTCTTCAAACGGCTACAGCACAGAAGGTTGCCACTTTCCTACTGCGTCATTTTGTGTTGCGTCATGGAGGCCCCCAAGAACTCCTCAGTGACCGTGGCCGCGCCTTCTTGTCCGAGGTCATTGAAAAATTGCTCGCTGAGTGTGCTATTGTACATCGTACATGTACCGCTTACCACCCTCTAACCGATGGGGCTACCGAGCGCTTTAATCGTACTCTCGGTGACATGCTATCTATGTATGTGACGCCTCATCATTCTAACTGGGACTTAGTCAGTCCTTCCATTCATTACATACGCCTATAATACGGCAACGGAAGCGACAACAGGCTTCTCCCCTTTTTACCTCCTCTACGGCCGTCACCCCTCCCACACCATTGACACCATTCTGCCCTATCGACCGGACGCGTCCGAGTGCCTACCGATGTTGGACGCCGCCAGACATGCAGAAGAATGTCGCCAGTTAGGTCGTCGCTTTACCTGCGATGACCAAAACAGGCAAAAAGCAATTCATGATGCCCAGACCTCAACTCCCGTTTTTCTTCCGGGTGCTCTTGTGTCGCTGTCAGTGCCGCATCGCACACTTGGGCTCTCTTCCAAACTTCTGCCAAAGTACGATGGGCCATATCGTATTCTCGAACAAACTTCGCCAGTAAACTACCTCATTGAGCCTCTTACGCCACCATCAGACTTGCGACGTCGCAACCGCGAGGTTGTACACATCCAGAGGCTCAAGCAGTGCCACGGTTCAACGCCGCCTGCACAGGACTAAGTCGCCAGGATGGCTCCTTTTTTTCTCCGTGGGGCCATTGTAAAGAAGAGGAAGTACTCCGGCGCAGAGGCAGCAGCATCGAGCGTGCAGCAGCGGCTCGAGCTCGGAAATTGTGGCTGGTGCATCACCTTCCAAGCCTTCCAAGCATCAACCTTTCTGCTCAACAAATCCCCTTTATATTAGTTACTTCCCGGCACCAGCGTGCCACCATTCTTCAACATCTCCATGACGCTCCGTTGGCAGGACACCTGGGTTTTTCACGCACCTACCACCGCGTGCGGCAAAGGTTCTTTTGGCCTGGCCTGTATAAATTTGTGCGCCGCTATGTTGCTGCTTGCGAGTGCTGCCAGCGTCGCAAACGTACTGCTCTCCATACAGCTGGCCTGCTCCGACTTATCGACATTCCCCCGGAACCATTCTTCCGCGTTGGCCTCGACTTGCTCGGACCTTTCCCAACGTCCGTGTCAGGCAACAAATGGATCGCTGTCGCAACTGACTATGCGACCAGATATGCTATAACTCGTGTCTTGCCAAGTAGCTGCCCTACAGACGTTGCAGACTTTCTACTGAATGATGTCATTCTACAGCATGGGGCTCCGTGCCAGCTTCTGACGGATCGTGGCCCCTGCTACCTCGCAAAAGTTATCGACCAAATCCTCCGTAGCTGCCCTGCCGAACATCACCTTACTACTGCCTACCGTCCCGAGACCAACGTTCTCACAGAGCGCCTCAACCGAACTCTTACAGACATGTTGTCCATGTACGTACGTCTCTGCTGATCACCGTGACTTGGACGCAATGCTGCCCTACGTTACGTGTGCGTACAATTCATCAAGGCATGACACCGCTGGCTATTCTCCGTTCTTTCTTCTATACGGCTGCAACCCTGCCTTGCCATTCGACATACTCTTCCTTCTGATACTACGAAACCAACGGTGTATGCTCAGGACGTTGCTTCTCGAGCCCGCGTCGCTCGTCAAATCGCGCACACTAGGCTCACTGCTTCTCAGACCTCACAAAAAGTCCGCTACGATGACTGGCACTGCAACGTTTAATACCCTGTTGACTTTCTCGTCCTACTTTGGACGCCGCATCGGCGTGAAGGCTTGAGCGAGAAGCGCCCTCCACGATACACCGGGCCCTACAAAGTTCTCTGCAAGGTCACTGACGTCGACTACTTCATCACTTCCGTTGAACCACCTTCATCTTTTGTCACACCACCTACTGATGTTGTTCATGTGTCGCGACTAAAACGCTACTACACTGCCAGTCCTGATTGACTTTGCGGCGCCGTGACGGCGCTTCGTTCGCCGGGGGTGATATTACAAGGCAGTGGGCGTGGCTCTGCCCCTTGGTAGGCGCATCGATAAAGTAGAAGCGGATTCGGCATGCGAGATCCTAGCAGCCCTGAGGTGTCACACCTACCTGTAAATATTGCCTCCTTTCTCTCTTCCGTGTATTTGTAACCCCCGTAACAATATGTTAAAAATCAAAGCTGAGAATCAGCTAGAAGTTATCGAAACATACAATAAGCACTCGCAGAGGCTCGTGAAAGTGCGAAGTTACCCAATTTTCACGCACGCGGCAAGTCGCTCTACGGCACCGCCCGCTTTTGAAATTTCACGGGCATGTAGGCCTAACCCTCTTTTCCCAGAGCCTACTTCGGCAAAGCAGCATTCACGCTAAAAATACAACAAAAAAATCTTTTTCCCACAGCTTTCTAGCGTGGCGACTGGGTCTTCAAAGTCACCTGGTATGATCGGAGCCCTGCCATTGGTTGCGAGTATTCCGCCGCGCAGTCGGATGGGAGCGCTTTCTTCGTTCTCCTGCTTTCGCCGAGACATCGACGAACACAACCGCCGGAGTTATTATTTCCGCACCATGGATGCCGGCGAGAAACGCTACTTTCGTTCACGAAAGTTTATTATGCGGCACTAGTACGAGGGAAGGCACCCCAAATGCAAGCATGAGCGCTTTTGAAAACCTATATTCATTGTATAGTAACAAAACTTGGCACACATATTCTTCAACCCGTGCAGAATGCAAATATCTACTCTAAATTGCAATGCCTACCAGTATTAGTTGTGAAAATATTAGTTTATTGTCAAGAGAGATTGAAAATGTCATTCAATACATTTTTTTTTCTTGGTTTCAATGTTTCTGTGACATATCTATATAGATATTTGCACTTTTCAATCTACCTAGAGTCAAATAAGATCAGCCACAGTGCTTTCTCTGAAAGTTTAGTAGATAAAAAAGTGCCCGCTAAAAGATGTAACTTTTTGCTATTGTTTATGGCATAACTCAATAATTATAGCAGCTACACGAAAAACGATTGCATATTTGAAATCTGCATGAAAAACTATACTAATAACAAACTTTTCAAGTCTTTATCACTAGAAATAAAAAAAAAACCTTTTTTGAGGAGCGTCTCCCCTTAAACAGCCCAACTGGCCAAAAAAGTCATTTTGAGAAAACAGACTTGGAAAGTTTAGAACACATATTTTGGTCTAAAATCACTCTGCACGGTAGCTAGATGTGTCCTTTAGGACTCTCCTTTGCCGCTTTTCCTGCTTGTCGTACAGCAGGTTGCAAGGGCTTCCCCATGCACGGGGAAATATTTTTCGCCTTCAGTCGTTGCGGGGGCATTTTCACGTTCAGGCATCATCTGAAACTTCCCCTCGGTCGCCGGCATAGCGCCGAGCATTTTGTTGCACTGGAGCATGTTCGCTATATTCCGTGGCTGACTCCTTGCATGTACGAAAACATGTTTGCAAATGCACAGTTGACAATGTACGTGGTCACACTGTTCATGGCTGTCATCACTGTGGCTAGCGAGTGCGACTCATCAGGTGCACTTCAGTTTCAGTTTATTTTTACTTTCGTACAAAACGTACATGCTTACATAAACATACAGAAGGAGGTCCCAGAGCACTTGGCTGAAGGGGGACCTCCTGTCGGAAAATGTGATAAATATGCACAAGTAAAATGCAGCTCTAACAGCAACGTAGAATAAGTTATACAAATAAAAGAAACGAATTTTAACAATCATAAGTACAAAAAAAACACCGCATATAAAATATAAATAATAAAGAAAAAACCCAAACAATATTGACGAAACGAACAGAGGAACGAAAAAAGCAAGAAAAAGATGAGTAGCTGTGGCACCATTAAGAGTGCATGAATATGAACAGGTGTAGATAATATTACACATCTTACAATTGTATGGTATCCAGCCAAAAAGTAAATAATGTGTTTTTAAAAATAGCTAATGATGAAGAATGCATAACGTTAAGGGGAAGACTGTTCCAGGTTGATAGAAACGTGAAATAACCAGAGTGTTTGTCATAATTAGTATGGGCTAATGGCAATAATAAACTTGTTAGCTGCAAATCTTGTTCGGTTGGTGTTTACTAGAACAGCGTCTGGAAATATGTTTACTGGAGGAGGGTTCTTCATTATTTTAAATAACACTATGAATAAATTGTATTTAACAAGGTTGTCTAATGATAGGATTCTGTTATTATGAAGAATGTCGTACACACAGCAGCTGAATATGCTGAATGTTAGTATACCGATGGCCTGATTTTGTAAATGTTGTAGCGGTGCTATGTGTGTTGCATATGTGGTACCCCATGAGGTGATGCAGTAGTTCAGATGACCGTGAATGAAACAATAATGCAGTGTTAGTAGTGTAGGTTTGCTGAAATAGCACCTGGCTTTTATTAAAATTCTAATACTAGGAGCAATTTTGCGCTTCATATGGGAGATGTGTTTCGTGAATTTTAAGTTAGAATCTAAAGTAACACCAAGAAATGAACATTCATCAGCTGCACTAATGACATGAGAATCAAGAATTATAGTGGGAAGGATTTCTGGTGTTCTGTGACTGGTATGAAAAAGCATGAATGAAGTCTTGGTGGGATTTATTTTCAGTGAATTAAGGCGGCACCATGCTAAAATATTGTTCAAATCAGTATTCAACTTCGATGTAAGAGCAGTTAGTGATCGATCGCTAGCAAGCAATGTCGTGTCGTCTGCGTAAAGGAAAGCTTCTGATTGTGATAGGTGATTAGCTAAATCATTTATGTAAAGTAAGAAAAGTAGTGGGCCAAGTATCGATCGCTGCGGAACACCCTTGTTTGTTATTTCGAAGTTAAAAAGAGAGGAACCAACACACACAGCTTGTTGTCTGTCTGTTAAATAACTCTTTATAAGCTTCAGCACGGGTCCGTCGACCCCTACTGCCCATAGTTTAGAAAGGAGGATGTCATGATTGATGGAGTCGAATGCTTTCGATAGATCTATGAAAACTGATCCTGCGTAGAAACCAGAATCAATGGCGCTTTTTATTTTATCTGTGAAAGAAAGCAAAGCGTAGTCAGTCGAAAAACCCGTCCTGAAGCCGAATTGACTTGAGGAAAGAATATGAAATTTGAGAGGTATGTGGTAAGGCGTTTTTCAATGCACTTTTCAATGACTTTGCTAAAAAAAGGGAGAATAGCGATAGGACGATAATTTGAAATGCAAGCTTGGTCTCCTTTTTTAAACACGGGAATAATTTTAGCTTTTTTTAGCCGTCTTGGAAATATTTCACTCGTGAAGATTAAGTTGGTGATACAGGATAAAGGGCTAGCGATGCAATGAGCGACTAATTTTATATTTGCTGAACTGATTTCATCAAGACCTGTGCCCGTAACCTTTAAATGATTTATGACATTGATAATCTCGTCTGGGTCTGTTGGAAATAAGTACATTGACTGTAAGCAACGTTGAGGTAATACTTGATTATTGTTGTTTTTCTCGGAAGTGGGACTACAGAAGAATTCATTGAAAGCGTTGGCAATATCTAATGGTTTGGTATAGAAGCCACGTGATGACTGAATCTTTCTTATGGGTTCATCCCGACTAGATCTATTTAAGAAAGAATTTATTATTTTCTATTGTCGTTTTGCATCAGAACCAGCCTCAGATATTCGACATTCGTAATATATTCTTTTGGCTTCTTTTAGTAGCTTGTTCAGTTGGTTGCAGTAAACATTATAACGCGTTCTGAGTCGAATGTTGAAAGGACGCTTTTAAACTTTGCGACAAAGGTCATCTTTTTTGCGTAAGCTTGTCAGAAGGCCATTTGTTAACCAGGGATTGTGCAATGCAGGGATATGTCTCCGGCACCTCACGATTCTGGTTTAATTTATGATACATTGTTTTATGCTATCTGAAAATTCATTAAATGCAGAATCTACGTCTGATTCTGAGTTTATGGAAGACCATTTTAGCTTGGAAACCTCTGTAATATAGTCATCTTTATTGATCACAGCTTTATCGAACTTATGACAAGGTTTATATAGTTGACAAGGAAGTTTAAAGAAGATAGGGAAATGATCCATGATGTTATTCTCACGTACACCGCCAACAGGAGGACACATATGATTAGAAAATATGTGGTCAATTAATGTGGACGAAGACACTGGAGTACATCTGGTTGGAAGGGAAACCAAAGATTCGAGGCCAAAACCATGAAGGCAGTCAGTGTAAGCAATAGTAGCGGCGCTGCAGTCATCTAGCAAATTAATATTAATGTCACCAAGAATGAGGACATTTTTTTTTTCTGAAGATAATTTACCAAGCACAATGTTCAATTCATTGCAAAAAGCAGATACAGACGATGAAGGCGACCGATATAAGCAACCGATAATTGTTTGATTGACATCCTCCAATTCAATCCACACAGCTTCACAATTTGGCACCGAGAATATTATGCCATTCCGCCGTTTGTAACTAAGATTTGCAGATACAAAAACAGCGACACCGCCATAGCTTTATTGTGTACGGTGGCAGTATTCTGAAGTATAAGAGGGAAATCCGTATAAATTGCTGTCTGCGTGAGATAGCCAAGTTTCTGACATGCAGAGAAGTGAAAACTTGTGATCTAAAGAGGCCAGAAAATCGGAGATTCCATCATAATGTTTTTTTAGACTTCGTGCATAGAAGTGAATTGCAGAGAGGCATGGGTTTGAAAAAAATGACTGAAGTTGCACAGTCGAAAAATAAGATGACACTATCGGATACGTTCAGGCACTAAGTTAGCTACTCAGCCTGCTGGTCTTTATTGGAAGATAGATAAATCACCCTCAGACGAGATACGGAAGACTCGAGTGTCACCCGTATTTTGTCACCCGTTTGGCAATTTTCAGTCCAAAGAAACTGCCAGCCTTTGTCTTTTTTCAGTTACTGAGCGTTTGCGAACAGAATTTTGTTTTCACGGGTCAGGTGATCATTAATGTAAATGGGAACATGATTAGGGCCGAGGAATCCGAGATTCTTCGAATTTATGCGAGCCTTTCGCGCCTTGGTGATGAAGTCCTGCTTTTTTGTTCCGGAGGAGAAGCGGCCAATAATATTCTTATTGGCCGATCCAGACTTTGTTGGCACACGGTGGACAACATCAATGTCAGCTTCTTAAATCGGACAGCTTATTTTATCGCCAACAGCCTTCAAGAGTGCAAGGCAGTTCTCACCCTGTGTGCAAGCTACGCCCTTGATTTGCACATTGTTTATTCGAGAGTACTGTTCAACTTCTGACAGACGTTTGGCCATTGCTGTATTTTCAGTTTTGAGTGTTTTGTTGTCTGCAGTCAGACCAACATTCTGAGCTCGGACTTCTTCAACCAACGAGTTAAGCATGTCGACACTTTTGGTTAGTGCCTCTATTTCTCGTTTCACTTCAACAATGTTAATTTTTGATGACAGCCTTCTTGGGCATTTTTTCTCAAGATAAGAGACAACCTCGTCTGACTGACTATTGAACAAAGCTTCTAACTGATCAATTTTTTTTGCAAGCTCAGCACAAGAATGCAAAGTGTAAAGCGCAAACATTAGCAATATATGGGCACTTGCAGCAGCGGCGGTCACTGAAAAAATTATAAACTACTTTTTTACAACCTTTAGCGGCACTAACCTGCAAAAACAAACAGAGTGATCCTTGAAGTTCGTTGTTTCCAGCCGTGGCCACCGCTGCCGAATGATGCCAAGTCGATTTCACCGTCCCTCTTATCCTGGAAGAATTAACCAGGCAGCTGCGCAGTGCCGATTATAGACTCAGGTAGACCGTGCAGGAAATCCACGCGGGTTCCACCAATGACGCACAAGACAGGCGATGAAACCGAGGCAAGAGCAACCCGTTCGCCGAGGTGACTGTACACGGCTAGGTATATACGACGAGCACTGCAAAAACAGTGTGATCCTTGAAGTTCGTTGTTTCCAGCCGTGGCCACCGCTGCACTTGAGCCCGAAACACCAACACCAGCCTCACTTATGATGACAGAGTCTTGCACTGATGGTGTAACAATCTCAATGCCGCGAGAATGAAGTCATTGTCTTGCAGAGACGAAGCAGAAGCTGCTCTGTCAGAAGCATCGATGCCATTGTCGCCGCGCGTTGGTCCGTGAATGAGCTGCACCATGTGTACGGGCTTCATCTGACGCTTTCTCGAACCGAATGCATGCAGAGTCCCGAACTTTGTTTTGCCCATCGTGATCGAGAGCGCAACTATTGGCGTCCCATCAACACGGCGAAAGATCGTCTCGTAAAAACGGTGAAAGATTGAAGACCACGTGTGGAATCCGATCGGGATCATTGCAAATGAGACATAAAAAACACCGGCCTTAAAAGCACTGGAGCAGATAACAAGCCGGAAGTATAAATGGTCATTGTGCGCAACAGCCAATAGGAGCCTCCTGATACCCCCCTTCTTCGAGATGCGTGCGCTTCCTCCAATCGCGGCCTCGCATCCGAGCTGCAAGAGACTTCAAAACTTCGAGAGCCCCCCAATCATGAGTGATTCCCGCCTCAGCCACTTCACTGCTGCTGCCGCGGTTGGTGAAAAAATAAAGAGCAAGAATTCTCGAGCAAAACAAGACCAAGATAGCGGTGCTGGGTCGCGTAGTTCACAAATTGCAAACGTGTGAAGTTGGGGTAGGGCTTGCGATGGTGTAGTGCTTGCGATGCCTGTCTTTAAAGGGCTTATTAATTGCGACGTCAAGCGGCTGGTGTTGGCTGGTCATGCCACCAGGTATCATGGCTATATCCTTACCAGCTCGAGAAAGTGTGGTCTCGACACCGTCAGTCAGATGGCCACGATAGGAGTTGAGGACTACAAGTGAGTGCTTGAACAATGCGGCCCCTTGACGGTGTTCCCCAACCGTTCTCACCCAGTCCTCCAGTAAACCGCTGGACATCCATCCTTTCTCATCAACATGCACAACAACATTCCCGGGGAATTTTTTACCCGTTGGTACAGCCTTGCATTTGAAAATTATGAACGAAGAAAGTTTCTGTCCATCGGTGACGCAGCACAACATAACCATTGTTCGCTGTCTCTCGTAACCCGCCGTCTTGAGCTTCACTTCCTTCACACCCTTCTCGTTCACATTGTACGTCATCGGCATGTCAAACAACACCGGGGTCTAGTCGGCATTCGCGATTTTTCTCATTAGATAGCCGCTTTCCCACCGTTTGTCCATTACGTATTGCTGAAACTTCGCGAGCTTCTCCTCGAAGTCATTTGGAAGCTTTTGACACATGGAGGTCCATCGTCGCAAGCTGAATCCAAACCGTTTCACGAAGTGTGTTTTTCAGCCCCTGCTTGCTTTAAAACAGGCTCGTGAGACACCCTTCGCGATGGCGACTTCTCTGGCCTTCGCCTGAATGATTTCAGTCATCACGGGCATTCCCCCTTCCCTCTGTTCTCGAACAAAATCAGCGACAACTTCTTCCACTGCATGGTGTCGGCCGGTTCTTGGTCCAGTGAACCTTATGCGGGTTGCTGCACAACCGAAGAGTTTCGCACATTGTTTTTGCCGTCATCGCACATTATTTTAGTGCACACCGAACTCTTGCTGCGCTGGTAGGTTCGATGTCTTTTCCGCATGTAACACAATCTTCTGCCTAAACGCCGCACTGTAGTGGCACCGCTTGGCTGGTGATATTGAATCTGAAGCACAATTGACACAGGCATTTTGCGAGCAAGAGGCACAACTGCACTGTACCATTGACCAACTCTGCGCCTACGCTCCGCGCCGTGCACCAAACGATAGCCGATAGGTGGCCAAGGTGGCAATAGCCGGGTTGAATTTTACTTCTGTTTTTTCTTTTTTGGAAACCTGGCTTGGCTGGGAATTCACTTTAAACTTCAGTAAGCAAATTAGGTATTTCTGTTCTATTTTGACACAGAGCAGGCATTCTGAACACCACAGGAAAAAAAGATTGATAAATTTAGTTTTTGTTCACTGAGTATTACGGCTAGGTGGCGCAAGCCGCCGCCCAATTAATCTATCCATCCATCGGCAGTAACCACATGAGACAATCCATGTCTTCCTGTTCTTTCATAGTTTTTCCGGTGTGAAATCTCGCCGGCTGGACGACCCTTGTGCCCTCGCTGCGTGAACGTGGCACTGTGGGATTTCGGGACAACGGACTGCACGAAAGCGATAGGGACCACAATTCTCCCGCTGAACAGGCGTGAGTGGCCTTGTCACCATGCAGCTACCATAGAATGTCGCAAAAATGAGGCTCCGGCATGTGAAACCGATACCTTTAGATCGGCACATCGAGAGCCGTAATGCCGCTAGCGCGGCCGGGACTTCAGGCAGGCGGCAGCGGCGGCCAAATCGTTGTACTCGTATCTAAGCCTACCCCCCACTTTCGCACATCGTTTTTTTTTAAATATTGCCACGTTCCATTTCACAAGTTTTTGTTATCGTTCCGAAACACCACACGATTCTCGGCGCAAACCGCGCCTGCAGGTTTCGAGAAGGTTCCCTACTGTAGTAGATCATTTCGATAAGATCACGCCCACTGTGCGAACGGTACAGATTGTTCTGGAACCTACGCCACCGCCAGCGATAACGCTAGAACATTCGACGGCAAGGGTATAAATGCCGACGCGCTTCGCCGCTTGTGAGTTGTTGATCGAAGGCCGACGCTGCGTTCGCCGCTATCAGTCCGAGACTGCTATCTGTGCAAGACTGCTGCTGTAATTAGACTTTCCCTTTACCGGGCACAGGTTCGCCCAAATAAACAGTTAAATCCCAACACGAAGTTTCCTGTCTTTGGCCACGTCACGACCTCGTGACATCTGGTGGAGGTGCTGCTTCGTTCATGTACCGGGCGCCCCCGTCAAGCCGTGAACCCAGCCCCCGTCGCGGAGAAGACACCGACGCCAACCAAGAGCAGTGAACGAGCCGCCGACAGCAAGGTCTCCCACCAGAGTACGGCCTTCTAGAAGACAAGGCGCGGAAGACCAAGACCATGACCTCGACTGCAGCGACAATGACAACGACAATGACAATGGCTAGAAATATACGACCGTGTGGCCGCCCTCAACCACTGGGACAACGAAGAAAAGCTCCGTCGTGTGTACTTCTACCTGGAAGACACCGCAAGGACCTGGCTAGAGAATCGGGAATCCACGCTCCGAACGTGGGATGTCTTCTGCAATGCATTTCTGCAAGCGTTCGCAAGCGTCGCTCGCAAAGAGAGGGCCGCTGCTCTACTCGAGACCCGGGTTCAGCTACCAAATGAAAAGGTTGGAATTTTCACAGAGGAGATGACCCGCCTATTCCGTCACACTGACCCAGACATGCCTGAGGAAAAGAAAGTTCGTTTCCTCATGCGAGGGGTCAAACAGGAGCTCTTCGCGGGACTAATGAGGAATCCACCGAACACCGTCCAAGAATTTGTATCCGAGGCGACCACCATCGAAAAAACGCTGGACATGCGCACCAGACAGTATAATCGTCGCCTGACTCCAGAATGCGCTGCTGCTCAAGCAAGTGACTCCGACGACCTGCGTGAAACGATCCGAGCGATCGTGCGGGAAGAGCTGCGCAAACTGTTGCCTTCGGCGCAGCCTCAAGTGGATTCGATCGCCGACATTGTGCGAGAAGAAGTCCGGCAATCGCTTCGAATTCGCGAAACACCGCTGCCCGAGCCAGAAACTATGAGCTACGCCGCTGCAGTGCGCCACAACCCTCCTCCCTGTCCACGCCAAAACACCGCCCCGTCACACTTCCGTCGCCAGACGCCACCGCCGCCACCACCCCAACCGACGTCCTACCGTTCCCCAGCATGCCAGCGCAGTGCACCGAGGAAAACGGACGTTTGGCGTGCACCTGACAACCGCCCGCTCTGCTACCACTGCGGCGAGGCCGGGCACACATACCGTCGTTGCCAGTACCGACAGATGGGACTGCGTGGCTTCGCCGTCAATGCACCGCGTCCGCAGCCAGGAGATCGGCCACGTGACATCGCCGACTACCTGGCAGGAACTCAATGGACACCACGAAGTCCTTCCCGTTCGCCGTCGCCCAGCCGCCGCATGTCACCGCACCCCCGGCAGTACTCTGGCCCAACGCGGGGCCGGTCTCCTAGCCCGTATCCAGGAAACTAAGGGCAGCAACCGATGGAGGTGCGGTTGCTGTGCGACGAACTACCGAAAATCCTCCGACGATGACGGCGACGCGACGGAGCTTTTTGAACACAACACCAACCAGGCAAAGCCCTGAAGGCAAAAGGTCACTTACCGAAGGTGGCCGGACGACGCAACATGGAAGCAGCGGAACAAGCCGACGCAGCCGTGACCCGACGCCACGCCCTAACTGTAATGCGAGACGGCGAACTAGCGACCTCGACATTCTTATCGACGGCCACAGTGTGACTGCTCTCGTCGATACTGGAGCCGACTATTCTGTCATCAGTGGGTCGTTCGCCGCGAAGTTAAAGAAAGTTAGGACAGCTTGGAAAGGCCCTGAAATCCGCACAGCCGGAGGTCTTCTCGTAACGCCTGCAGGAATCTACACAGCGAGAGTCACCATTAACGGCCGTATTTATCCTACAGACTTCGTAGTCCTACAGCGTTGCTCGAGAGATGTCATCCTTGGCATGGACTTCTTATGCCTCCATGGTGCTGTCATCAACCTAAAAACAAGGTCCATAACGTTATCCACAGAAGAAGCACTACCGCCGCGCACGCCGTCAGGACACCATGCCTTGAATGTGCTGGAAGAACAAGTCACCATTCCGCCTCACTCAAGCGTCATTATTTCAGTCGGCGCTCCTAAATCACCTGACTTGGAAGGCGTCGTTGAAGGCAGTCAGCATCTGTTGGTCACCCGAAATATTTGCGTCGCAAGAGGAATTGCAGAGCTGCGGGGAGGCAATGCAACGGTTATGCTCACGAATTTCAGCAATGAGTACAAACATGTGAGCAAAGGAACAACGGTCGCATACATCGAAGAAATCGTCGAAGCCACCAGTGCTTTCACCCTCGCCGATTCTGTGGAACCTGCTAAGAGGAACCAAGCCCCTTCCATAGCTTTCGACGTCAATCCCAGACTTCCGAACGATAAGCAAGAACAGCTCAAGGCCCTGCTCCTGCAATACGAAGATTGCTTTTCGTCGTCATCGAAAATTCGGCAGACCCCAATCACGAAACATCGAATCATAACCGAAGAAAATGCCAGACCACTCCGTCAGAGTCCGTACAGGGTTTTGACGCGAGAACGTGGGGCCATGAAGAGACAAGTTGATGAAATGCTGCGAGATGACATTATCCAGCCGTCCAAGAGTCCGTGGGCATCCCCCGTGGTGTTAGTGAAGAAAAAGGATGGGACCCTACGTTTCTGCGTCGACTATCGCCGCCTGAACAAAACACAAGAAAGGACGTGTATCCTCTCCCACGAATATACGACGCACTTGATCGGCTCCATAACGCCAAGTACTTCTCGTCAATGGACCTCAAGACTGGCTATTGGCAAATCGAAGTCGACGAAAGAGACCGAGAGAGGACGGCGTTTATAACACCGGACGGCCTCTTCGAGTTTAAGGTGATGCCCTTCGGCCTTTGCTCAGCGCCTGCAACTTTTCAACGTGTTATGGATACAGTACTGGCAGGATTGAAGTGGCAGACTTGCCTTGTGTACTTGGACGACGTCGTCGTGTTTTCCTCGAGTTTCGACGAGCATCTTCGGCGCCTTGAAGCTGTACTTCAAGCCATCAAGACGTCCGGACTCACACTGAAGCCAGAAAAGTGCAGATTTGCGTATGAGGAGCTCTTGTTTCTGGGGCGTTCGATCCACGGAAAACAGCCGCCATCGCCGACTTCCCGCCGCCCACTGACAAGAAGGCTGTGCGCCGATTTCTGGGCCTGTGCGCCTATTATAGGCGGTTCGTGAAAAACTTCGCCCGCATCGCCGATCCTCTCACTAACCTTACCAAGGCCGACTCGGAGTTCAAGTGGGAAACGCCACAGGAACACGCTTTTCAGGAGCTTAAAAATCGCCTCCAGACGCCTCCGTTACTTGCCCATTTCGACGAATTCACCGAGACAGAAATACATACTGACGCAAGCAGCGTAGGTCTTGGCGCCGTTCTTGTGCAGAGGGCTGACGGACTTGAAAGGGTTATTAGTTACGCCAGCCGATCGCTATCCAAAGCAGAAGCAAACTATTCCACAACAGAAAAGGAGTGCCTCGCCATCATCTGGGCTACGTCGAAATTTCGCCCCTACCTCTATGGCAGGCCCTTCAAAGTTGTGAGCGACCACCACGCCTTGTGTTGGCTAGCCACCTTGAAGGACCCTTCAGGTCGCCTCGCACGATGGAGCCTGAGACTTCAAGAATATGACATTACTGTCATTTACAAGTCCGGCAAAAAACACTCCGACGCTGACTGTCTCTCTCGTGCGCCTGTCGACCAACCGCTACCCGACGACTCGGATGACGACTACTTCTTGGGAACGATAACTACCGACGGCTTCGCTGAACGACAGCGGGCCGACCCGGAACTTAAAGCCCTAATAGAATACCTCGAAGGCAGGACCGCCGAATTCCCGAAGGTATTCAAGCGCGCACTTGCGTCGTTATTTCTACGAAACGGTCTTCTACAAAAGAAAAACTTTTCACCGCTTCGAGCTAAGTACCTCCTTGTGGTGCCTTCAGCTCTGCGACCAGAACTCCTGCAGTCCCTGCACGACGATCCGACGGCAGGGCACCTCGGTGTTTCCCGCACGCTCGCGAGGATACAAGAAAAGTACTACTGGCCACGTCTTACCACCGACGTCACTCGTTATGTGAAGACATGCCGGGACTGTCAGCGACGCAAGACACCGGCGACAAGGCCAGCGGGACTTCTGCAGCCAATTGATCCACCTTGCCGACCTTTCCAGCAGATTGGTATGGACCTACTGGGGCCGTTGCCGACGTCGGCTTTCGGAAACAAGTGGATCGTGGTAGCTACCGACTACCTCACCCGCTACGCCGAGACAAAAGCCCTGCCAAAAGGCAGTGCATCCGAGGTAGCTAAGTTCTTCGTCGAAAATATCGTCCTACGTCACGGCGCCCCGGAGGTCCTTATCACCGACAGAGGAACGGCATTCACTGCCGACTTAACTCAAGCGATCTTGGCATACAGCCAAACAAACCACCGCCGGACGACAGCGTACCACCCACAGACCAACGGCCTCACCTAGCGGCTTAACAAGACGATCGCCGACATGCTGTCAATGTACGTCGATGTCGAACGCAAGACGTGGGACGCCATTCTTCCGTATGTGACCTTCGCATACAACACGGCGGTGCAGGAGACGACGCAGATATCTCCATACAAATTGGTCTACGGAAGGAGCCCGGCAACGACGCTCGATGCCATGTTACCCAACGTCACCGACGAAGAAAACCTCGATGTGAGCGAGTACCTTCAACGCGCCGAAGAAGCCCGACAACTTGCGCGTCTCCGTATCAAGAATCAACAGACGACCGACAGCCACCGTTACAACCTTCGACGACGCTTCGTGGAATACCAGCCCGGTGAACGTGTTTGGGTATGGACGCCGATACGCCGACGTGGACTAAGTGAAAAGCTTCTGCGACGGTACTTCGGGCTGTACAAGGTGGTTCGACGTCTCGGCCCACTTGATTACGAGGTTGTCCCCGACGGCATCACGAACTCTCAACGACGCCGATCGCGACCTGAAGTCGTCCATGTCGCGCGCCTCAAGCCGTTTCATGCACGTTAACAAACTGAAACAGTGTTTTTTGTATTATTGTTGTATTGTAATTTATTCATTGTACTTTCTTGCATTATTATTGTACCTTCATCTTTAGTTAAAGCATCGGGACGATGCCTTTTTTCAGAGGGGGGCAATGCCACGTTCCATTTCACAAGTTTTTGTTATTGTTCCGAAACACCACACGATTCTCGGCGCAAGCCGCGCCTGCAGGTTTCGGGAAGGTTCCGGACTGTAGTAGATCATTTCGATAAGATCACGCCCACTGTGCGAACGGTACAGATTGTTTTGGAACCTACGCCACTGCCAGCGATAACGCTAGAACATTCGACGGCAAGGGTATAAATGCTGACGCGCTTCGCCGCTTGTGAGTTGTTGATCGAAGGCCGATGCTGCGTTCGCCGCTATCAGTCCGAGACTGCTATCTGTGCAAGACTGCTGCTGTAATTAGACTTTTTCTTTACCGGGCACAGGTTCGCCCAAATAAACAGGTAAATCCCAACACGAAGTTTCCTGTCTTTGGCCACGTCACGACCTCGTGACAATATCTGCTTAGAGTCGAGTATAGACGGTATTGTCAGTGCTCACTGACCGATCACCGGCTGCTGCGGCATGTTACGTAATTTATTTGATGTACTTTTGCGATGAATTAGATGTTGATACTTACAGGACAGATAGTTTATGTGACATACTACCCGAATACGTGCTTTTTAAAAAGTCAACTTTTCACCATTTTTCGGTTTTCAAAGGGCGCGTCCCCACTTAAATATGCTAGTGTAATATTTTTTCTTGTTCTCATTCGGCATACAGGAGCCTCTCGTTCTATGGAACCTGTCTTCCATCTGACAGGAGTCCATTCACTGAGAGTCTACTGTATAGTTATTCCCTTTCCTCTTGTTTCTTTATTATATGACAGTTGTTTTAACGTAGTATAAAATGATTCCCTTACGGAATGCCTCTAGGGGCCTGTAAAGTACTTTTAAATAAGTAATTAGTAGGCATGTGCGAATATTCAAATGGCTCGACTATTGGAACGAGTAGTAGAATACAGTCGCCGACCGATTTTTCGGACCTGGCGGGGACCGAAAAAAAGTACGAAAAATCGAACAGTCCGAAAAATTCGTTTTCGCCAAAAATCTGAAGTTTATTGCATCAGGCAGGTTTAAAAAAGTCCTTGATGCTGCCTTGCCTCAAACTACGCTTGGAGGCAATTTGGTTTGCCCGTATTTGCGCCAAGGTGACATCGTTGCCGTAAACGCTCAACAAAATTGTCACCGCGTTGGCGATCTCCGCCGCCGACGGCTGCGGGCGGTCGTCGTTGTCGTCATCCGACGACAACGACGACCGCCATCCGGCGTCGGCCGTCATCCGGCGACATCTAGCTGCGAACGTCCACTCTCTATTAGCTTGATTATGGCAGCTTTCTTCTTCATCGTCAGGGTCGTATACTTCCCACGCTTCTTCACACCACCTGGCTCCCGCGATGGCACAGATGGCGGAGCCATGGCACCGAGAACACAAAATTCGATGCCGCAGCCGCTGCGAAGCACACAACGTCTCGACGCTACGCGACACAACACGTGCAGAATGGCGACTGAAAAAAGCTGCAACGACGATAAAAGAATCCTTCTTTCACCTCCTCCCCGTGCGATGTGATGACGATAGTGCTGACCGAAGACGAAAAAACGGCATCCATCACTGCGTCTTTTAAAAAGCAAACACGGCCTCTGAAACTTAAAATATGGCGTGCGCATTCTAACCTCGGAGGCAGGAAAGGCATCTGAAGACCAAGCTTAGCCAAGCCGACGGAAAATCCAACATGGCGGCGTTCACAATGGCTTGGGGCGTGGCACAAAACGAGCGATTTAGTCCGAAAAATCGAACTTTCAGGGGCAAATTCGCCCGAAAAATCGGTCGAAACAATGCATTAGCTCTATGGGATCCCTGACGGTGCATTTATAAAGTCCGGAATATCCAACAAGTCCGAATTTCTGGAGTCCGGAAAATCGGTCGGCGACTGTATTTGACTTTGCTTCTATTCGAATTTAAATTATTGAAATTTTCGAAGTATTCATAATGAACCGATAGATGTATTTTAATCCGCATGTAACTGCCTGTAAAGTTTCCGGAGCCCTCCACTACGGCGTCTCTCATAATCATATGGTGGTTTTGGGACGTTAAACCCCACAAATCAATCAACTGCCTGTAAAGGTGCTTTTGCTGCAGTATAGAGTCGCTGAGCTGTGAAAGCAGCTGTTCAAGAAAAATCAGCTCTGCTGTGAAGCCCCTCTTCAAATTTAAAGGGGCACTGCAAGACTTTCTGAATAAGGTCAGGAAACGCTGCCAATCGGTAGTCAACGTTTACCGAAAACAAGCCAGCCCAATATTATAGCGCAGTACGCCGCCTACAATTCACAATAAATCTCAAAGTCAGCGGGAAATTGCTCTCTAAAATTGACGCCACAAGCTAAAAAATTTCTCGTCACAGCCATTGTATCAGCCATGAGCATGGCGTGTTCGATTGTTCCTGGGGCTGCCACTTGTACTCACGTATGTGCCAATTCGCACTGAAAAGCCACGTATTTGAAGAACAAAAGAAAAAGTGCCAAAGGTCATGAGGCACACGTGATCTTTCCCCCGCACGCTTTCGTCAGAACGAGCAGAGAGAGCAGCGTGCAACAAATCTTTGTGACTCCACTCGTAGTGGAGGGATTCTAAATATATTCATGGTGGTGAATTTGTGAGGTAATAGGCTTCTTTAGTGAATCTATTCCATGGCTACTTGAAAAAATGTTGCATGGCCCCTTTAAATGAATGTGTTACCATCAAATCAATTTCTCATTTTATTAATGATTTGATTGATTTGTGGGGTTTAACGTCTCAAAACCACCATATGATTATGAGAGACGGCGTAGTGGAGGGCGCCGGAAATTTCGACCTCCTGGGGTTCTTTAACGTGCACCCAAATCTGAGCCATGGGTCTACAACATTTCTGTCTGCCTCTATTGGAAATGCAGCCGTCGCAGCCGGGATTCGATCCCGCGACCTGTGGGTCAGCAGTCGAGTACCTTAGCCACTAGACCACCGCAACGGGGCATCTTAAGCTTAAAAGCTTGTTATGACAGCTTATATGCTATATGTATAATAAATTTTTATGTTATGTAATTCACAGGTTATCACAGTGATATCCTGCTGCTACTCAAAATTGTTTCAACTTCCTTTGAATAAAAAAAAAGGCATTTGTCTAGAGGCTGTACAGTCGAACTCCGCTACAACGAACGCCGGTTCAACCAAATTTCCGCTACAACGAAAAGGGCACGATTTCCCCTCGGCAGTCCATAGCAGTCAATGCATAAGTATTGTCGCCACGACAACAATTTTTTTCTTCGATCGTCCCACTTCAACGAAATTTTACGATGCAATTCCAGGCTCAGACATTTATTGCTATGCAGTAAGCCCAATCTTTAACAATTTTATGTATTTTCAGAACCTGAAAATGCATCCATGAAGTCTAAAACACGTGTTGGCACCACCAGAAACCGCCGCTGTTCAGCAAGAATGGGCGCCGCCATTGCTCAATAGCGATGGCAATGAGACTGCCCTACTGGCTAGTGTTTGAGCCGCAGACGATCGGAAACTGAAGCTCAGTCGCTCAGTTCATGGTGTCCTTCTCGCAGCTGCTGGGTGCAACTGCAGAATGATGTCCTTTACAATTTCGTTGCTTATAATTATGTTCACACTTGGTCAGTGTGGTAACTAATCAGAGCGGCTGTCAACGAAATCAGCTAGCCGCGAGTGATGGATGATAAGAATGGCATAGAATAATGCAAAAGTCGCCGCTCCACAATACCCTGCCTCCGTCTCAGCGTTGTTGGATACTTTTGATGGGCGACAGCTGCTGGTGTTAATGTGTTGATGCAACTGTTTGGTTCGTTCACGAAGGCTGTTTTAGGCATTGTTTCAGCGTACTTTTCACCATGGCCTTGCTATGCATGGGTGAGAATGACATCGTGATGCTACTGAAAAAGAATAGGAAGCAGGAGACATTTTTTGAAATTTGAGAATAAAACGTTCCTTTGTTTTGCTAGCTCAGATCAGCTATATATTTTTCTCGATTTCACTACAATGATATTTTTGCTTCAACGAAATTTTTTCCGTGCCCCGTCAGTTTCGTTGTAGCGGAGTCCGACTGTATTTCAAATAAAAGAATATATTGTGCAGGTTAGTTAGGTCAAGATAAATATGCCCATTTTTTTATATGTCATGCATACTATTCAAATTTGATTTAAAGTTATTCGACCAAAATCAATATTAGTTTCGAATTCGCTTCGAACCAAAACTTCACTATTCGCACAAGCCTAGTTGCTGATACTACAGATGGGTTCGAAATGTAATTGCAAAATGATCCACTGAGAGCCTTCTCAGCATTTCTTTGACTATTTACAGATCTCGCACAACCAGAAATTTAAAAAATGTGTGGACGTTATCGGTATGTTCCCATCCGCTCCCATCCATCCGCATTCCCATCCGCTCCAGGCGTCGTTTACCGACGACCACGTAACCTCAATGACACACTTGTCCACTCTCAAATTAACACATCACCCCCCAATAATTTATGCAGACCTTGTTTAAAGCCACGATGTCTTTTATGTAAGGCAATGCGAGAAACACACAAAGCAACCAGCACACAATCCAAATTCTCGATTAACATACGAGGAAACCTAACATGTGATTCCTCTGATGTGGTATACCTACTCGAATGCAACGTGTGTGGTATGCAGTACATCGGACAAACAGAAACACCATTTAGGATTCGCTTCAATAATCACAGAGTTCATGTGAAATCAGCCCCAAGTCTACCTCTATCAAAACATCTCAATCTTCCCGACCATGCATTCGACAAACTATCAGTAACGCTCCTAGAGACGGGATTTAAATCAAATCGAGAATGTGAACAAGAGTCATACCTTATCCACCGATTTAACACCCTCGATAGAGGAATAAATGAAAATCCTTGTAGACTTGCAGCAATTAAAGCATTAGAAAACAATAACGGCAATAATTAAAATAGTAACGGAGTTCACTGCACTGCAGCTGCGAAGGGCACTGTAGAACTCAAAACAATTCCGAGTGTAACTACTCTTCCTAAGTGCAGCTGTCTGTTTTCTGTTTTATATTACTACCCAATCAATTGTGCCATGCATGACATGCCCAACAGCAACCCTACTGCACGCGTAATCCAGAAGCGGGCAAAGAATTCGCATTGCACCCACTTACCAGCCTCTGCCGCAATACGCGGCACCCCTCTTTCTACGACGAAATGTTGACGAGGCGCCGAGTAGTTAAAGGCTTAAAACTTCCTAAAAAGCCCGCTTACCAGCCTCTGCCGCAATTCGCGGCACCCCTCTTTCTACGATGAAATGTTGACGGGGCTCCGAGTAGTTAAAGGCTTAGAACTTCCAAAAACAGCTCTTTTTTGCCCCACACCGAACCGCCAGTGCCGGGAGGCGCCGTCTGGTCGGGAAGAATGCGTTAGTGAAAGGAAGCATACACAGACCGCTGACATCAGAAAGGGGAGAGAGATGAAGGGGGAAGTTGAAGGAAGAGTGGAAGGGGGGCGCCCGATGGGAGTCCACCTTATATTCTTTTTCTTTTTTCCTTTTTTCTATTCTTTTCCTTTTTTTCTTTTTTTCTGTCTTTTTTCTTTTTCCTTTCCCTCTGATTTGAGACTGTATAAAGCTGAGCACCAACAAACTGTACCTTTAATCCTGATGAAGGCCAGACTCTAGGCTGAAACGTCGAAATGAGCCACGTTGTGACCGCTTACGGAGGATCTACTGGACTATATGCAATGCTACGGCCACTGAACCACCATGCCTATATATATATATATATATTGTCATGACCAAGAAAGACGCTGGCGCTTCGGCGTGCGGATAGCTAGAGCAAGGAGGAGGAAGACGAAGCACAGAATAAGAACAGCTGACCCAGGATCGGGTGTTGTCTCTTGTTCTCTGTCTCGCTTATCACAATGGTGCAGCCGACGAAGAAGAAGGCTTACGTCCCGGCTTCGTCATCCAGGACAGCTGCGATAAGCGCCGCTTGAGGATGGCGTCAAGGCCTCCTCGGCGGCTGCAGTACCCGTTACCGGTACCATTTCACAAAGGACGCCGTCCACGCGTCCTTGGCTATGGATTCTGCCGTCAGCACAAGCCGACAAGTGAACCCTCTGCGGGAAGCCACCGGTACGTGTCTTCGTGGTTCGTCGGCAGTGCGGGCTTCTCCATCGAGGAACGCCGTTCACTCTTTCTTGGCAATGGAGTCCCACCCGCCGCTTCAGCTACCCTTCAAACCACCAGTGGACGGCGTCCAGGCCTTCCCTGGGGTTGTAGGACATGACCTTATTGACACCCTGCCACCATTTCGCGGCAGGGATCCGCACTGGCTCGTGTCCTTTGGGACTGCCGCTCACGCTTCCCATGGCCTACATTCCCGTTGCCGCACTCTTTCTACATACGAGCTGCCAGGGAACGCCGTCCAGGCTTCTCTGCTCGTCAACCTCACCGGCGTGAGTGCTGCAACCGCTACTCATTCGAAGACCGCGATCACCAACGCTTCAGACTTCACACACGACAGTGCTGCGAATCTGCGGCGTACCATCGCGCTACTCCGCGTCAAGACTGACAAACTGGCAGCATCAATCTCCGAGCGAGCTCCTACAATGTTGCCAGAATTGCGTGCCACTAACGCCGTGTTGGACGTAGCTGCCTCGCACGACCTTGAGTCAAGCCCATTGGAGCAACGCAGGCAGCTTTGGGGCACCCTCCTGCAGCTCTCAGACCAGCTCGACGGCGTTGCCGCAGTGATATCCGCATTCTCACATGCCGCCCCACCATCGCCGTCCACCTACGAACTGCCGGAATTCGACGGGGTCCGGAATGACGTCGACAGCTGGGTGGCAACCGTCAACGCGCTAGCAGTGCGCGAGGCCTGGACGGAATCTCAGAAATAGACCGTGGCTGTAGACCGTCTTCGGTTCGGGAAGGGGCAGTGGCGTGGCACCGGTATGAAGGCTGGAAGCAGCAGTCATGGGTGGAGTGGAGCTGCAAACTCATAGCTGCTTTCGGTCGTAATCGTTACCACCTCTCCACCACCGCCCCGTCCAACCTGGCCGGTATCGAAAAGCAAGCTCCAGAGGCTTTCCACCTCGGGGCTGCAGCTGTGTGCTGCAGCTTACCACACGAGAAGTTCCCGAAGCAAGTTCACTGCGGCCAGAGGCTGCTACCGAAGTCGGACCTCTCGAAGGGCGTTGCTCCAACGAAACAGCCGCAGAGAATTATCTCGACTGCGCTGCATTGCCCTTTACCGACGCAACCCCATTCGCACACCGAGCTGAAGTGCAGCAACACCTCGAAGGTTCCTCGGAGCCCTCCAGCCGCGCGGCAGAAAGCTTCTCCGCCTGTCCTACGAATGACGTCAGACGCAGGTGCGACACGCCACTGCTGCTCTCAGTACCCGCGCCAGTACACGATGCCATCATGTCAGTGGAAGAGGCTGATACCAGTCCTCATACAGCTCAGTTGGAGAAGCCAGCCCCAATATCACCTTTACTGAGGCAAGTGGAGACACCAGCATCGCCTATGCTGTAACCGCCTACGGTGATGGCGCCGGTAGAGCCCAAGGTAACCACTGCTGGTGTCACTGACCAAGATCATGAGGAGAAAGTTGGCGCTCAAGATGCAGACAGCAACCAGTCTCGACCTCCCGATAGACTTCTGGAAGACTCTGGCACCCAGTTTCACCGTGGCCAAGGCCGACCTCCGAGATGGAGCCACTATATCGACCGCCAGATCTACCTTTGGCAAATACCGGGACCAAATCGCGGCCGAGAGCGTCGCCCGCAACGGGGCAGCCAGTGCCGGCCGCCTCAGTCCACAGCACTTTTTCAAAAGGCATCGTGGTGTGCAAAAGAGCGACCACCAGAAACTTCGCCGCCAGCTCCACGCGCGCGGTCATGGCCGAGTGTCATGACCAAGAAAGACGCTGGCGCTTCGGCGCACGGATAGCTAGAGCAAGGAGGAGGAAGACGAAGCACAGAACAAGAACAGCTGGCCCAGGATCGGGTGTTCTCTCTTGTTCTCTGTCTCGCTCATCACAATATATATATATATATATATATATATATATGTATATATATATATATATATATATATATATATATATATATATATATATATATATATATATATATATATATATATATATATATATATAAATGTATGTATGTATGTATATGTATTGTCGCGGTACAAGGCGAATAAAACACAGATACACCTTGGGACGACGAAAGCAGCGTGTCCTCAACAGCTGAGCCACAAGATCGTCTTCTTCGACCTCGAGAGTAGCTAGAGGCCCACTAAATGCCCCATCATCGTTATCGTCCACATGTAGACGCGCGTCATTTGCCTCTCTCTCAAACAGCATCGCCCTGATGCGCAGTCTGTAATGCAGTTTTTTTTCTAAAGTAAAGTATCAGGCAATCACTCGCTGACGTAAGGTTTCATGCGGACTACGTGAACAAGTTCAGAATGGTGCTAACGACGCCTTGTACTATACGAACAGTCGGGAACAACTTCGTAAGTGACATCGCTCAGTCGTCGCACAACTAGGTACGGTCCAAAGTATCTTCTTAAGAGTTTTTCGGAAAGTTCTCATTTTCGTACGGCCGTCCAAACCCATACTTTGTCACCAGTTCGGTAGACGACTGTTCTGCGGTGTGCATTGTAGTGGCCTGCATCGTAGTCTTGCTGCTGGCTGATCCGTAAATGTGCAAGTTGCCTAGCTTCTTCTGTGCGTTCCGTAAACGTGTCAGCGTCCAGGACGATGTCGTCGCCTTTGTGCGGTGACATTGCATCCAACATGGTTCGTACTTCGCGTCCATGAACGAGGTTGAAAGGTGTCATGCGGGTCGTTTCTTGCTTGGCCGTGTTGTGTGCAAACGTTATGTAAGGCAAGATTCTATCCCAATTTTTGTGTTCGACGTCTACGTACATTGAAAGCATGTCTTCAATGGTTTTGTTTAGACGCTCTGTCAGCCCGTTTGTTTGCGGGTGGTATGCGGTGGTCTTACGATGCGTTGTTCCACTTAGCATCAAAACGTGGTCCAAAAGAGCTGCTGTAAATGCGGTTCCCCTGTTTGTGATTACGACGGTTGGTGCACCATGCCTCAGTACAATATTCTCGATAAAAAATCTTGCCACCTCCGCTGCTGTACCTCTCTGGATAGCCTTTGTCTCGGCATAACGAGTCAAATAATCCGTCGCGACGATAACCCATCGGTTGCCTGCAGTAGAAGTAGGGAGTGGGTCCAAAAATGTCCATGCCGATCTAGTGGAATGGAGTCATTGGGACCTGTACGGGTTGCAGGAGGCCAGCTGGTTTAGTGTGCGGTGACTTGCGTCGCTGGCAGTCGAGACAGGTACGAACGTGGTGCCTCACGGCTGTGGTTAGTCTTGGCCAGTAATATCTTTGCTGTACCCTGGCCAACGTTCTTGTGTAACCCAAATGGCCAGAGGTAACCTCGTTGTGGCATACTTTCAGTACTTCGGTGCGAAGGGCTGCTGGGATGACGAGTAGACAGGCAGATCCCGTCGACAAAAAATTTTTTTTATAGAGTACTCCGTCACGTAAACGAAATGATGACAACGCTCTTGCGAAAACTCTTGGCGCCTTCCGAAATCTGCCATCCAAGTAGGTAATTAAGCCAAGCAACTCAGCGTCGTCTCGTTGTTGCTGTGCAATGGTGGTCATGTCGAGGACACCGAGAAATGATGTTTCATCCTCCTCGGGTAGGGTTGCCGACTCAATGGGTGAACGGGACAAACAGTCGGCGTCCATATGTCGCTTCCCTGACTTATATGTGACTGCCATATCGAATTCCGGCAGCCTGAGATTCCAACGCGCTAATCGGCCGGTAGGGTCTTTAAGATCAGTTTAACAACACAGTGAGTGGTGGTCTCTAATTACTTTGAAGGAGTGGCCATATAAATAGGGTAGGGTCTTTAAGATTAGTTAACCAACACAGTGAGTGGTGGTCGCTAATTACTTTGAAGGGGCGTCCATATAAATACGAGCAAAATTTTGTAACCGTCCATACAACGGCGAGACATTCCTTCTCAGTCGTGGAGTAATTAGCCTCAGCGCCTGTTAACGTTCTGCTTGCGTAAGCGATTACCCTTTCTGTGCCCTCTTGCTGCTGCACAAGCACAGCTCCCAGACCAACATTGCTAGCATCGGTGTGAAGCATCGTAGGGGCTCTCTTGTCGAAGTGGGCAAGGACTGGGGGTGTTTGTAGTCGCTGGCGAAGATCGTTAAAAGCAGCTTCCTCTTCGTTATTCCACTCAAAGGTGACGTCTTCTCTCGTGAGACGAGTTAGCGGTGATGCTATGTGTGCGAAGTCCGCGATGAATCGTCGATAATATGCGCAGAGGCCGAAAAAGCGTCTGACAGCCTTTTTATCGGTCGGCATAGGGAACTGTTCTACGGCTGCGTTTTTTTCAGGATCGGGACGAACACCAGCATGACTGACGACATGGCCAAGAAATCGCAGCTCTTCGTAGCAAAAGTGGCACTTCTCAGGCTTCAACATCAGGCCCGCGGACCTATGGCTCGTAAGACCACCTCAAGTGTTTCAAGGTGCTCGTCAAGCGTCGCGGAAAACACTAAGACGTCGTCCAGATATACTAAGCATGTTTTCCACTTCAACCCATAAAGCACGGTATCCATGAGTCTTTGAAAGATAGTAGGGGCTGAGCACAAACCGAATGGCAAGACCTTAAATTCATACAACCCATCTGGTGTCACAAAAGCGGTCTTCTCACAGTCTCTCGGGTCCACCTCGATTTGCCAATATCCACTCCGCAAGTCCATTGAAGAGAAGTATCGAGCGTGTCGAAGTCTGTTGAGAGAGTCGTCTATACGCGGTAGTGGATATACGTCTTTCTTGGTCACCTGATTTAGCTTCCGGTAATCCACACAGAAGCGCAGGCTGCCGTCCTATTTCTTAACGAGGACTACAGGCGACGCCCAGGGGCTCTGTGAAGGCTGAATGACGTCACCTTCAAGCATTATGTCTACCTGCTGTTGTATCGCTTCACGTTCTTTTGGAGCCACGCGATAAGGGTTCTGGTGAATAGGTCTCCCCGTTTTCTCGGTAATTATTCGATGCCTGGTTAGAGGCGTGCGGCCAACTCTTGATGTTGTCGAAAAGCAGTCTTGAAATTTGGTCAGTAGCTCAAAAAGTCTGCATCGGTCGTCTTTCGGCAAAGTAATGCTAACGTCCAGAACAGGCGCTGAATCAAGATTTAGCGACTCGTCGACAACCGCCAAGCAACCTTCGGCATCTACGACATCGTCGAAGTAAGCGACAGCTGTGCCTTTAGGAAGGTGCCTGCGCTCAGCACTAAAATTGGTCAGCAGCAAGTCTGTGCGTCCAGCAGCAACTCTGACGATACCTCGTGCGACAGAAATACCGTGGGTGAAGAGCAGCGAGCTTATTCGGTCTGCAACTCCTTCGGCGTCAAACTGAGCAGCGGCGGCCACAGAACCAAGCATGCATGACCTCGGAGGGAGAACCACATCGTCATCAGTAAGACGCAGTTGGTTTGTTCGCGCCTCTGGAGAATCGGATAAGTCCGAACTGTTGCAAAACGAAATCAAGCTCTCTGGTATGTTGATGACGGCACCATATTCCCGTAAAAAGTCCATGCCAAGAATTACGTCTCTGCAGCATGCGGCGATAACGATGAACGACGCAGTGAAAGGAGAACCTCCAATGTCAATTCTTGCGGTACATCTTCCCGAGGGCATCAATGACTGGCCTCCTGCTGTTCTTATATGAGGGCCCGTCCACGGCGTCTTCACTTTTCTGAGGCTGTCTGCGAGGTCCTGACTGATAATGGAGAAGTCGGCACCAGTATCGACTAAAACTGTTACTTTCTGGCCGTCAAGAAGAACACTAAGGTCAGCAGTCACAATTTCATCATTTTCACGGCTTATCAGCTGTATGACGTCATGCTGTGGGGGCTTCTTGTCATCTTTATGGCCTGCAACCTTGCCCCCGGAGGTCGCCGCTCTCAGTTTCCCCAGCGCGGGCTAGGTGACCTTCGTGTATTAACGTCCACGTAGGTGCGGTGGTGCGACAAAGGCGAACGCGCGGGGGATGGAGAGCGGGATCGACGTCTCGAACCAGGAGGGTGAGCAGGCATTGCCTTCTCTGCAGTGGTAAAGCCGTCCTCAAAGTAAGAACGGGCTCCATAGAAAGAGGTGTCGTCACGGCGTGTAGTGTATACGTCGTTGGCACGTCGACCGTCAAACCAAGGTCGATGAGGACGGAATGAATCACCTCGATGCCAGCAATGATGGGCAATATGTCCTGCACCTCCGCAGTGAAAGCATAGTGGACGTCTGTCTACTGTGCGCCATGCATCTGTTTTCCGGGTCGGTGGACGCGTCTATGCCCATGGGGTGGCTGTGAACGGCTGGTTGTATGGCTGTTGCGTAGGTGGTTGTTGCAGTGTCTGCTCTTGCGGCAGATACGAAGGGGCCATCAGCACCTGGTGGTACAGCGTCGGCATAGCGGGTAGTGGACGTCGGAGAGCGCCAGCGTAGCTCATAAGACGCTGCTGAGCATCAGGACTAGCCGTAGACAACGCTTGGTGGAGGTCGCGTACAACTTCAGCGATCTACGCGATGGGATTTTCAGCAACCGGATTCCGCAGCTTCTGCAGTTCCTCGCGAACTATCTCCCTAAACAAGTCTCGCAAGCAGCTCTGACTCTCAGACGTCATGGCGATAGCATTGATTGGGACATTGCAGGATATGCGGTCATATTGCCTGCAGCGTTGATGAAGGGCCCGCTCGATAGTCGTAACTTCCTTAATGAAGTCAACCACGGTACTTGGAGGGTTGCGCAGTAGCCCGGCAAAAAGCTGTTCCCTGACACCGCGCATGAGGTAACTCAACTTTTTATCTTCCGTCATGTGCGGGTTAGCTCGTTGAAAGGGACGAGTCATGTCCTCGGCAAACATTGCAACGGTTTCTTTGGGTTTTTGAACCCGTAGCTCCAATAACTGCTGCGCACGGTCTCTTCTATCGATATTAGCGAAGGTATCGACGAACTTCTGTCGAAAGTCGGGCCAAGCTGACAGATTGCCTTCTCTATTCTCATACCAAGTACGAGCACCGTCATCAAGGTAGAAATAGGCGCGTCAAAGCTTTTCCTGTTCCAACCACTGATTTACCTTGGCAACACGCTCGTAGTGGTCAAGCCAGTCGTGAACGTCTTCATGGGCACCGCCACTAAAGCGATCTGGAACGAGGGGTTGAAAGAGGGTCACCTGAGATGGGTGCGTCGGAAAGCTGCCTTGGGGCACCTGTTGCGGGCTTGCGTTGGCCATTGGTTGAGGTGTGCGGTGCCTAGCAGGTTCCGGCGAGTGAGTCAGCTCTGGCGCGAGGCCTCGCAACCATCGACTGGAGCGATGCTCAGGTGTTTCTACAGGTGACAATGCATCTGGACTCGATGAGCGGCTCCCAGCAAGCGTGTGGAGCATCAGACAGGGTGGCGGCCCAGCACCTCCACCAGTGTTGCGGTACAACGTGAATAAAGCGCAGATACACCTTGGGACGACGAAAGCGTGTCCTGAACAGCTGAGCCACAAGATCGTCTTCTTCAGCCTCGAGAGAAGCTAGAGGCCCACTACCTCGTGCCCACTAAATGCCCCATCATCGTTATCGTCCACATGTAGACACGCGTCTATAAATATATGTATATGTATGTATGTATATATATATATAATATTCGAAGGTCGTAGGTTCGATTTCTGCTCACGGCAAGTCATTTTTCACCCACTTTTCCTCCTTCTGATTTACATTACATTGGTTCTAATAACTTCCCCTATACATTCCTTGGCATTATTGTCTGTTATATCTTAATAATATTGTGTCAAAACATGAAAAAATGAGCCCTTAGGTATACATTTCTTTTCCTTTCCCTTAAACACATACACACACGCATGCACACACGCACACCATACATATTCGATGAATGACGGCAAAAAAAATTCAGCCGGGACAGCTGTCCATATAATTGCAATCTCAATAATACATAAAAAAAAAGCTGAACGTCGTCGGAGCTACACCATGCGTGCACAGTGAAACTACCACGCGCACACGAGGTAGCAAACGAAGAGCTAACGACACGAAGACGCAGATATCACAGAAAACTATAAAGCACCCTCCATAGGCAACGTGGCTCCACTTATGTGACGCTAACTAAAAGCGTGGCGCTGTAAACGCGCAGAAGTAGTTTTTTTCTTTTTTTTTTTGGTTTGGAGTTTGGGGGGGAGGAGGGTGCACACCCGCGTATGCTCCCGTGGTGGCGAGAACGGCGGCAACGCCAGCTTGTAGAGTGCAAGACCGCCTGCCCGCCTCGCACAGAGCAGCACGCAATACGAACACTCGCACCCGCCTGGTGCGCCGTGCGCGCCGCCGCTGCTTTACAAGTCATCGTCGGGGAAGCCGCGGAAGATGCATGCTCGTACCAAAATGCCAAAATGCAGAGTGAAATTCCTATATTGTCTGTAGGGAAAATTCGTTATATAAAAGTTGTCTCCCGCTATTACTTTGTTACATAGAAGTCGCAAATACATGTGCTTCTATGGAGCAATGGCGGGTGATTGAAAAACTTCATGATATTGAGGAATTCTTTATATGGAGGTTCGTTATAAGCAGGTTTAACTGTAGTAGGATGCGCGTGGCCATGTGAAGATGATTTTGATTTTGCTCAGCACTGTGGACCAGGGTAGTTCTGCTGATACATGCTGAATGTATTCAACAGCATGGAAGAAGAACGGCTGTTTGAACTAGTTGGTTAAGTTCCATCATAAGAAGGGTTGCAGCACAAGCACGAAAGTACTGGAAGAAAGGCAAACAGAAGGCGTGGAATAGAAGGCAAAAAGGACAATACGAGCACTTTTTTCACACAGCAACCCACGAAACCAAAGTGGCTGTGTCTTGAGCAGAAGGGTCCAAAACCAGCGCTCGTGTTGTCCTTTTTGCCTTCCATTCCTCGCATTCTGTTTGCCTTTCTTCCGGCACTTTCGTGCTTATTTTTGCAGATGGGAAGACATGTCTGCTTAAATTAAGCCACCTATCAGCTTCCTAAAGCTATTGCTCCCGTGCAGCATCAACACCACACCGACGGCCCAAAGTTCATTTCAGAGTACTGACCTCGGCAAGCGCCGAGGCACATTAATAATCTAATTTGACAGTGGAACTCACCTGCCTGGGGCACCAGGACGCTCTACTTTCAGAACTTTGGTTGCAATGCCTAACGACATTACCACAATGAGTAATGAACGTCTAGAACAAAAAACAAACTAAAGCTTCTTATTTCCACCTAGCTTGGATAGAAAATTCTGACGAGAGATTGGTGAGCGCCCTTGAATGACGATGAAATCTCTTTGCGTCGCATTTCAATCAGATGCAACATTTCGTCTATATGCGTGACCAACGTGCTCTCAAACTGGCTTGGCTGAAGGATTGACTTGGCTGAAGGCTTCACTTGGTTGAAAGCTACTAATGTCAGCAGCCGCCATTTAAAATTACCATAGCATACGCACCCAGAGAGCGGCAGATAGTCTGCTGTCAGACTGTGTCGAACTCTGCAAAAATGCCCTTTACAAGCCTAATTTAGAAGAAAATTGCCGCTAATTTCGTGCACTGTAGCTGATAATTCGTCGTATTGTGGTCCATTAAAAGTGAACTTTGCTTTAATAATTTAATACACTGACCAAATTTAGGCTGATGAATAGTCTGTCGTATCGGAAAGTTTGTTGTATACGGGTCCGTTATAATGAGTGTATACTGCATTAGAAAGCTCCCGAAAAAGGAAGAAAGGCACTTGCTTGTCATTTTACGGCATGCATTAACTCTTTCTTTACCGTCTCATAGAGCATCGAATACTATGGATCGATGGTTTTAAAAGGCCTGCCAAAAACAGAAATGCGCACTCACGGACTTTTAGCGCCATCTGGCCGAAAATATAAGAACTACTCTACACTTCTTTTTTGTTTTGCTCTATCGACGGGAGCTCCAGCACAAAAAAAAAAAAGACTACAGAGGAGATAGCGTCGTGTTTCCCAACATGGCTCCGAAAGCGCATCGCCCACCGCCGAAGAAGAAACTTTGGAAACCTGCTACTACTCATGATCTTGATTTGAGCTGTAGTGAGGACTCTGTAGAAGAAGTATGATCAGGAGATTTCGACTCGGACAGCGATGATTCATCTCCACCGCCCTGTGGTAAAGTAAGTGTAGGTTCGGATGTTGATGTTGTTTTTATAAGGTGCGCGTGTTTTGTAAGTGACGACACTTGTTTACGTTTTCATACTAGGGTGTCAACTACCTATGGAGGCGATATTCTGCCGAATGCAGCATGCAGAGTCAAGTTCTTACCTAAACCAACACCTGGCGTACATCTGGATGTGACGCGCCGGTGCGAGATGCGAAGTTTTATCCGCGCACTGGACATGTTTATGACATTTTTCACTACTGAATTGGTCTCAATTGTCTGTCATTACATCAACAAGTACGTTTGGATGAAAACTTTCGATAAACCCAGCTAGGCAGAAGCAGGTGACTCGTGGCTTGAGGTCACGCCGCTGGAGATGTCGCGGTTCATTGCACTCATCATTTACCGTATTTACTCGATTTTACCACGCCCTCGATTGTAACGCGCACCCAATTTTCACGACAAAAAAAAAGGTAAGACATCAATTGCAACGCGCACCCATTTTTTTCGCTGGCCCGCATGATCACACCACTCGAAAAAACAACTCCTTTCGGGAGCGTCTTCCATTTAAGTATGAGGTACGGGGGAAGCTTGTGCTCATCTGATGTGTAACAGAGCATTGCCATCACTGTAGTTTTACCGTGGACCGATGTCAGCACTCGAACTTCCTTCGCCCCCTTTTTCTCGACGGTTGTGGTGCCAGGCATGTCGAAGTAAAGAGGCGTCTGATCGGCATTCTTGATTTGCCCAAGCAGGTAGCCGTTGTTGTGCCGCAAGTTTCGGACGAACCTCTGAAAACTGTGAAGCTTTTCATAAAACTTCACCACAAAACTTTTCGCATATGCCCGTTCACCTTCAAAAGGAAAAGCTTTTCCTCTTCATAAAGTTAGTTACCCAGCACCTGCTCGCTTTAAACTGTGATTTATTTAAACTGTGATGTGATTTATAAACTCGCTTAACCGGAAAAAAGATGCACGTTAGATTCGAGTAATTACGGTACATGATTATCGTGCAAGTGCCACGCTTTCATATGTACTGGAACACTGGGTTAATATACGGCGGTCTCCTTCCAGCGCAAATCATGAGTAGGAAGCGTTTCTTTTCTCTCCTCACTTTCTTGCACATTTCCGATCCTGAGGATCAGAGTACTGCATCAGCCAGAAAACTGCGGAAGGTGTGGCCACTGCTTCAAATATCAATGAGGTGTCAGCACGATTTTTCCAGCCACGGGAAGCCATTGCAGTAGATAAAAGGATGGTGAAATCGAAATCAAGATCGGGAATTAGGCAATATATTCGTAATAAGGTGACGAAGTGGGGTTACAAATTGTGGGTATTAGCCCCGCCACGGTGGTCTAGTGGCTAAGGTACTCGGCTGCTGACCCGCAGGTCGCGGGATCAAATCCCGGCTGTGGCGGCTGTATTTCCGATGTAGGCGGAAATGTTGTAGACCCGTGTACTCAGATTTGGGTGCACGTTAAAGAACCCCAGGTGGTCAAAATTTCCGGAGCCCTCCACTACGGCGTCTCTCATAATCATATGCTGGTTTTGGGATGTTAAACCCCACAAATCAATCAAATTGTGGGTATTAGCTGAATCTGAAACAAGGTACACTTTACAATTATTTGTCTTCACAGGTAAGAGGGAGACACCAGAACCACATGGGTTGACTTTTGATGTTGTCAGTAAACTTTGTGAAAAATACTTGGAACAAGGGTACAAAATTTACATGGACAATTTTTATACCTCAAAGCACCTATTCGAGCATCTCCTGCAATGCAAAACGCTGGCATGTGGAACGACAAGAAAAGATCGCTGAGGCTTCCCTGGCGATCTGAAAGATACAAAATGGGAAAGGAAGACTGAGCGGGGGGACATTCGGTGGGTCAGGGATGGAAGCATCTTGTTTCTTCATTGGAAAGACTGTAAGGCAGTAAATCAAATGAGTATAATTCACACAGCGAATGAACACATTTCGGCAAAAAAGACTTCAAAAAGTGGGGAACCGATGGAGTGAGAGAACAATAAGGAAGCCCTTGTTAGTGCATGACTACAATTCAGGCATGTTTGGGTAGACAAATTTGACCAGACAATTGGCACATACAATGTCCTTCGGAAATGCATACTTTGGTGGAAAACACTGTTCTTTCATTGTATCAACATAGCCTGCGTAAATACCTTTATTCTTATTCAAGAGCATCGCAAACAGCATCCCGACATTCCTGGGCTAAATATGAGTTCCCGATTTGATCAGCTTTTTTTCCCGAGAGATGCTCATCCAGGAAATTTTGAACCTATATGATCAACCTGTCAGAGTTTCTTATCTGCCAACCGACTGGATTGGGCACAAGCTGGAAAAGGTTGACAGCCGAAGAAACTGCAATTTGTGCAACGAGAACACTAAGAAGAAAGAAGTGAAAACAAATGTTCTTTGCAACACCTGTGAAGCACATCTCTGCTTTAACACCACGCGCAACTGCTTCTCCAAGTGGCACATGCATCATGGGCACTAAAATGAGAGCCCGCTAAAAATATACTTTTTATCCGAGAATGTTCAAATTTGGAAATATTACTCCTAATATTATAAGCTACGATTTGTATATTTCAGTTTTCTTTTAATCGAAATGCTGTAATGTATAACAGCAATTTTATATCTTGTCTTGTACACTTTCTTCAGTTTTCCTTGAATTTCAGAAATAAATTATGAAACAATATGAGGTTGTTTACTTTGAATTTTATTGCATTAGAAAAACACGTGAATGGGCTGCATTTTCATATAAAATAACCCATTGTCACACAACAGTTTCTGATAAAAAAATATCATGTAGTCACACATTGAAAAGGCCAGTTTTCTATGGTAAGGAAAGAGTTAATGTTGAAGCATTGCTATGTTTTAAAATAGTTCAATATAAGGTATAATTCGATCTACCTGGATTCACTGGAGTCTGGTTTGACTGCTTCGAGATTTCAATCGCCGAGTTGTTCTTTTGTAACCTTCATTCGTTTCAAGTGTGTGAGCTGTGTTGTTGCCTGTGCAGCCAGACCTGGCAACTTGTGAGCTGTCCCTGCGCCAGAAGATGTGCCTGCTGTGCCTGATGGAGATGGCCTTTCAGCGACCGGGCAGCCGCCTCTCCTTCCAGGAGATAGCCACCCAGACTTGCCTGCCGCTTGACGAGGCACGTTTCTCTGCTGCCTCTCCGGTCTCTTCCTACTCGTCTATACTCTGCAACAACTTATCTTAACAGCAAAGCAAAGGCTTTCCCACATTTGTGCAAGTAGTATGGAAGTTGATTTTGGGTTTGCTTGCTCGCAACTTCAATGCAGTTAAAAAACTCTCTACACAAAAGTGGGAGAAGTATTTTGATGATTCAGTGCTATATTGCATGACGTTTGCGGCCACAGACCGACCCACTGTGTATTGGCATCATCGGCTAGTGGCACTAGTGGGGTTTGATGTGCACACGTGCAATGCCATACGGTCGGCTGGGCCGGCCACGACACGAGTGCACGTCACCGCGGCACCGCAGAGTTCGACAGTTGAGAGTGGTGAAATCCCATCAGCCCATGTGCGCTGGCAGACCACACGATGACGTTCCATCATTTCAGGTGCAATCCACAGCTGGCGCTGCCGCAGAACACAGCCGGACAGGACGGAAAACATACGTGAGCTTACAATGTTCGACTGTACTCGCACACTTTGCGGCCTGTGCATGCTCTCAAACAAAATCTGCGTTCTTCGTATGTGGCTGTAATCTGCCTGATGCACCAGCGCACTCCGTGTTTGGACCTTCCCAAGACTGTTCAATTACAGCTGTCACGAATTGGGATATCTGTGATTCTTAGCTCATCTGTCGCAAGGCGGCTCACTCGACGTGGAATGGGTCACCTGGCAGCGTCCGAGTGCCTCATCACGTCCGGCATCGGCCACAAGAGGGAGCACCAGCTTCCAACGTCTGTCCAGCTACAAAAAGGACCTGTTGATTGCACACAACGAGATTTTGCGGCCTGTGCATGCTCTGAAACAAAACCAGCATTCTTCGTAGGTGGCTGTGATCTGCCTGACGCACCGGCGCACTCCGTGTTTCGGCCTTCACAAGACAGTTTGTTCACAGCCGTTGTGGATTGCGATATCTGTGATTCTTCGTTGATCTGTCGCAAGGCAGTTCACTCAACGTAGATGGCATGACCTGGCAGCGTCAGTGTGCCTCATCACGTCCGGCATTGGCCCCAAGAGGGAGTACCAGCCTCTAACGTCACTACAGCTACAAAATGGACCTGCTGATTGCACAAGACGGGATTTTGTGGCCTGTGCATGCTATCAAACAAAATCTGCGTTCTTCGTAGATGAGTGGAAAGGCAGTAGCTCTTCACATTTTAGCATTGGATGGTATTTCTTGCCGCATTTTAGCATTGGATGGTATTTCTTGCCGCAAATCTCATTGATCTGCTGCCTTGCTCTTGAAGTGCTGCCCTCACGGGCGAATTATTGTTGCACTGTTTTGTCTTGCTCAGCTTCTTGTATGTGCTGGTGACATTGAAACGATTCTGGGCCTGATGAGATGGACCAGATTCTCGATGCTGTAAAGGAGGCTAACTTAGCACGGGAAAAGTTTTAGAAGGAAATTTTGGGAGGGTTAAAGACATTCATGCGGGTATCATTGACGTCAAGAAAAGGCTTACGAAAATGGAAACTGTGCTTGGTGAGTTGAATAGCAACACGACCTCCATACTTGATGTCACAGAATCCATCGTTTCTGTAAAGAACGACCTTTTGACTTTTTCAAATAACAGTGGTACTCAAGCAAATTCGGTTCGGCTTGTCGACGACATGAATAATAGGATGTGCCGCAAGAACTTGATATTGTTACGAGGCAGTGGGCATGGCTCCGCCGTCGTAGACGCATCGATGAAGAAGAAGCGGATTCGGCGCGCGAGATCCTAGCAGCCCTGGGTTGTTACACCTACCTGTCAATATTGCAAATACACTCGTTTCTATCTTCCGTGTATTTGTAATCCCCGTAACAAATTGGTGGACGTGCTGGGTAACGAAGCGCCATACAATGAAGCTCTGCACTGGTCATCAAATCGAAGTTTCCGTGATGGAACACGGGACTGATCCCATGGCCACCTCTCTATCTGCCTCGGCGACGCCTGCACCATTTAGGACATCGCCTCCACCGGCCCTACCCCCACCCACGTACGTGCTGACGCATTCGAAACATCCAGGAATGTTCTACGGTATGGACGAAGTTGATGTTGATCACTGGATAGCTGACTACGAACATACCAGTGCGCTCAACCGGTATGACCCGACTGTCATGCTGGCCAACAAGCTGTTTTACCTGAAAGGCAAGGCCAAAGTCTGGTACAAGAACCATGACGAGGAGATCGGTAGTTGGGACACGTTCGAGGCGAAGCTTCGCGACTTATTTGGGAAGCCCATCGGTCGAAAGGCGGCTGCAAAGAAGGAGTTGTCTATACGTGCTCAGACGTCAACAGAGCCGTATATTTTGTATATACAGGACGTGCTGGCTCTAATGCGTAAAGTTGACAACGACATGTCGGAGTCTGGTAAGGTTGGCCATGTCCTCAAGGGGATAGCGGATGATCCGTTCAACCTGCTAATGTGCCGGAACTGCACGACCGTCGCGGCAATAATTCAGGAATGCCGGCGTTTTGAACAGACCAAAAGCAGGCGTATTTCAAGATCATTCACTTGACTGCCGAACACCGCTGCAACGTTCTTCTGCGAAGATGGACTGACGTCTCATCCGCAGTCTTCACCGGCGTCTGAAATTACGAGAATCGTCCTGCGGGAAATCGAAGCAATTACACCTGCTCTTTCCACCAATGGCCACGTCGATTGTGCGGGAAGAACTCAGCAATTTGGGCTTCGATGTCTGCGCCGTTGCTCAGTCTCGACCAATTGAGTTCTGTTCAAGGTCACCGCCTCGCCCCACGTCACCGCCCCAGGAACAGTCTTTTCCACGCTCTCGCAATCCGGCTGAATGGCGGATGATCGGCCGATCTGCTTTAACTGCCACCGCATAGGGAACGTCGCACGGTATTGCTGCAACTATTGGGCTTCATCCCGAACACAGTATAACAGTGCTCACTGCGCCGGCAGCTACCGCCTTTTCCAGCCTCCTGCACCGATCCTTGACAGCTACTGCCGCCTTCCACCCTTGGATACCCCTGGTACGCAGCACAGCCGCTCACCGTCGTCTCGACGTCATCAGTCTCGTTCGCCGCCTGGACGTCACCCGTCGTCCTCTTCTCCTCTAGGACAATGCCCGACCTCTCTGCTCAATTTTCATCGGGGAAACTAAGCAGTGCAGCTCTTAAAGGTGAAGCTGCATCCTCGATACCGACCTCAAATCCTCTCCTTGTACTGCCGACACGACGAAATTTGATCGACGTAGGCGTTGACGGCCTGACTGTTTCTGCACTTATTGACACCGGGGTCGCATATTTCTGTGATGAGTGCCCGACTTCGTCGCCGCTTGAAAAAAGTTCTCACACCGGCTGCTTCTGGCATTATTTGTGTCGCCGACGGAAGAAGTCTTGCCATCACGGGAATGTGCACAGCGCGCATCACAATCGCCGATCACCCCACATCTGTTCTTTTTGCAGTTATTGAGCAGTGCCCCAATGACCTGATTCTTGGATTGGATTTCTTGTCCACTCATGCCACTCTCATCAACTGTGTAACCGTCGTTCTCAAACTTGAACTGCCTCGACTAGGAGCTGTGCTGTTCTCACCGACACACCGCTTGTGCGCTGTTGATTATATTCGGCTGTCACCGCAAGCCACCACGTTTGTGGCCTTAACGATATTACCAGCTCTTTCTGGCGGTGACTACATAGTGCCTCCATTAGTGGATGTGCTCATGGATCGAAGTGTTGCTGTGCCGCATACCATCGTGACTATCGTGGACAACTACGTTCAGCTTCTGCTTCTCAACTTTAGTAGTTCGACCCAAACCCGCATGGCATTTCGTTAGGTCATGTTTCCCCACTTGATGCATGTAACATCGTGGCATTAGACTCTGAAGACTGCTCGTCTCCTATTGCAGCCAGCCGAGCAAATGCGCCTACCGATGAAATCACAATGATGATTGCCCCCTGAACTTCTGCCCTGTCAGGCTGCGCAACTCCACCACGTTCTGACCACCTACCGAGATATTTTCGACATCGATGACCGCCCTTTAGATCAAACGTCTGTTGTGCATCATCAAATACATACCAGCGATGCTAGTCCTGTTGGACAGCGACCATATCGTGTTTCCCAGTCTGAACGCCAGGTCATACAATGAGAAGCCGAGAAGATGCTCTCCAAAATAGTCATATAGGCCTCTTCAAGTTCATGGGCGTCACCTGTTGTTTTAGTCAAAAAGAAGGATGGCAGTTAGAGATTTGGGGTTGACTACCGTGCCTCGAACAAGATAGCCCGCAAAGACATATATCCGCTGCCACGAATTTACGACGCCCTTGACTGCCTTCATGGCGCGCGATACTTCTCATCTATAGATCTGCGTTCGGGCTATTGGCAAATTTCTTTTAACGACTTAAACCGCGAAAAAACTGCCTTTATCACACCAGATGGCCTTTATAAGTTCAAGGTTATGCCTTTTGGTTTGTGCAACGCCCTTGCAACGTTCGAACGCATGATGGACTCTCTCCTCCATGGTTATAAATGGTCTATCTGCCTTTGCTACCTCGATGATGTGATTCTCGCTCAACACCAGGGGGGCCAAACGCGTGTTATTGCGTGTGCCAGCCGCCTTCTCTCCACATCTGAGCGAAACTATTCGATAACAAAGCGCAAGTGGCTTGCATTGGTCTGGGCTGTAGGGAAATTTCGCCCCTACTTGTTTGGCCGGGAGTTTTCAGTTATTACGGACCACCACACTCTGTGTTGGTTGTCGTCGCTCAAGGACCCAACTTGTCGCTTAGGTCGCTGGGCTCTATGTCTCCAGGAGTATAACTTGGACTAAATTTATAAGTCTGGCAGGTTACACCAAGATGCCGATTGTCTCTCGCGTTATGCAGTGGACCCTGCTAGCCTCGTTGTCCATGAGAGTGATTCTTGTGTGCTCGCCATATCCGATTTGCACAACATCGGCACAGAGCAGCGCCGGGACGCAACCCTCAAGACGGTCATCTTCAGGACATTCCGACCCTTGGCTTCGTCAATATGTCCTCCGAACAAAATTTTGTAGCACCGCAACATGATGCCTGATGGCCCGGAATTTTTGTTAGTTACTTCCCGACACCTGCGTGCCACCATTCTTCAACATCTGCATGACGCTCTGACGGCAGGACACCTGAGTTTTTCACGCACCTACCACCGCATGCGGCAACGGTTCTTTTGGCCTGACCTGTATAAATTTGTGCGCCGCTATGTCGCTGCTTGCGAGTGCTGCCAGCGTCGCAAATGTCCTGCTCTCCATACGGCTGGCCTGCTCCGACTTATCGACATTCCCCCGGAACCATTCTTCCGCGTTGGCCTCGACTTGCTCGGACCTTTTCCAACGTCCGTGTCAGGCAACAAATGGATCGCTGTCGCAACTGACTATGCGACCAGATATGCTATAACTCGTGCCTTGCCAAGTAGCTGCGCTACAGATGTTGCAGACTTTCTACTGAATGACGTCATTCTGCAGCATGGGGCTCCGCGCCAGCTTCTGACGGATCGTGGCCGCTGTTTGCTCACTAAAGTTATCGACGAAATCCTCCGTAGCTGCCCTACCGAACATCACCTTCCTACTGCCTACCATCCCGAGACCAACGGTCTCACAGAGCGCCTCAACCGAACTCGTACAGAGATGTCCATGTACGTCTCTGCTGATCACCGTGACTGGGACCCAATGCTCCCCTACGTTACGTTTGTGTACAATTCATCAAGGCATGACACCGCCAGCTATTCTCCATTCTTTCTTCTGTACGGCCACAATCCCGCATTGCCATTCAACACACTCCTTCCTTCTGATACTACCAAACCAACGGTGTAAGCTCAGGACGTTGCTTTTCGAGCCCGCGTCACTCGCCAAATTGCGCACACTAGGCTCACTGCTTCTCAGGCTTCACAAAAAATGGCAGCATATCCCCGGAGTGAATGATGGAGAGTGGGGCGAAGCATTCGTCCGTCCATGCATGCGTCTGTGTGGCCGCCCATGCGTACATCCGCCCGTCCTTGCGTGCCTCTGTTCGTGCGTCCACACGTCCATCTGTGCGTCCGTACCTGCGTTCGTCCATGCATCCGCCCCTGCGTTCATTCATGCGACCATCCGTCCCTACAGCCACACATGCGTCCGTTCATGCATCTGTCTCTGTGTCCGTTCGTCCACCTATTCAACGCTCCAAGTACCACCATCTCACATCTTTTCATCATATATTCCTCATATAGGAGCACCGCCATCCAGCGGACATTCCAAGGACTGAACGAGAGGAGGCACACGCACACTTTCTTACGGCTTACGCTTCGTGTCTACTTCCCACCCTTAAGCACCTAGAGTTCATGTTATATACTAGTTCACAGTATTTATGGCACTGAGACCCAACACTCACTAAACCTTTCTAAAACCAAGGAGGTTACGCCCAGCGAGTATAACGCAGCAACCCTTTCTTGTCAGATAGTGCTCAATGTACATGCCAATGGCTGCTAAGGGGGAATGAGAGACAGGAGAATTCGGCTTTTAGTTAACGCGCATGCTGCGAGTTTTTCATTGTTCAACAACGCACAGAAGAAATCTCCCACCGGCACCACACTGGAGGTCAAAATGTAGGACAGGTTACACACTTGTACTACGACTACGAGGGACGAACGGGTGCCGCTATAAGGAGCTTCGCCCCTAAAAGTCCGCTCTGATGACTGGCACCGCGACGTTGACTACCCTGCTGACTCTCTCGTCCTACTTTGGACGCCACATCGGCGTGAAGGTTTGTGCGAGAAGCTCCTTCCACGATACACCGGGCCCTACAAAGTTCTCCGCAAGGTCACCGACGTCGACTGCCTCATCACTCCTGTTGAACCACACTCATCTTTTGCCACACCACCTACTGATATTGTTCATGTGTCGCGACTAAAACGCTACTACACTGCCAGTCCTGATTGACTTAGCGGCACCGTGACGGCGCTTCGTCCGCCGGGGGTAATGTTACGAGGCAGTGGGCATGGCTTCGCCATCGTAGATGCATCAATGAAGAAGAAGTGGATTCGGCGCGCGAGATCCTAGCAGCCCTGGGGTGTCACACCAACCTGTAAATAATGCAAATACACTCGTTTCTATCTTCCGTGTATTTGTAATCCCCGTAACAATATTCAAAGGGATACCGGAGAAGTAAAAATAAACGTAAAAAGTATCAGAATCGCTTATTGTTGATTTTTGCAAGGACCATTTGGGCCTTCAAATCGGTGACATTGAGTGAGTCCATCGTATTGGCCCCTGTCAAGAAGGACATAACTGTTCCCTCATTGTTAAATTATTTAGTTACAAAACAAAAAGCCAAGTCCTTGGCAATGCCTTCAGACTACAAAACTTAAGATCTAGATTAGTCTGGATATAAGAAGCTTTTCCACCGCGCATTCAGTTAGCCTGGGAGAAGCTTTGTGATTGCGCGCGTGCAAAATGCGGCCAAAAAGAGAAAATGAAGCTTAACTTCGATACACTTGTTCTAGGAGGCAGACGCTACCGATATGATGATTCTGCTGACAAGGTATGCACGATACCTTCAGGAAAAATATTGGCCCAAATCTGCATGTTACACTGCAAATGTCGTCGAAAGACAATAATCTTGCGTCTGGATGGAGTGAACTAAAGGTTTATTTGATGTTCTGCGCAAGAAAATTGGTGAATGGTATTCTGAAGGCGCTGCGTTAGAGAGCCTCGAGTGTGTAGCGGAGGCGAACGAGCGCATCGAGGCCCGTTAGAAACGAGCGCCATCTGGCAGTTATCTTCAAAACCGAAATGCATGTGCGCACGTGGAAAAAGATGCTCGACAGTCTCGGAGGTGATAAGGTATAGCATGCGAAGTGACGGGCAGGTGCCACCACCGTGTCGTCGTAGCAAAGCATTGAAAACACTTCCCTTTTTCGGCATCATGTTGCACTGTCAGCTAAGCGTGATAAACGCTACAGTCCTTAGAGTTACTTGTGTGTGCCTCCTCTAGTATAAAGGCAGACATACAAACATCAACGTGTTGTTATGGCACCTCAGATATGTGCAATAATAGCTTTTTAATTGATAGTCACACAACTATAAATGCTAAATCTTGAGCAATATTGGTGGGCGCTGCGGATGTGGTTGGCCGTTCGGTGCCGTTTGAGGTATCGTTAAGGGCGGACAGATAAATGTACAGACAGATGGACAGACCAAATTTTTCTGTCAAAGGTCCCCAAGAAAGACTATCGTCTTTAAAAAAAGCCACCCGTGCTAGGTGCCCAGCTCGTCACGGTGCGCTGACACACGCTTATCTCCCACGGATACTTTGCCCCTCAAATGGGTGGGGGGGCAGATGTGTGCGCGCGGGCGCTGATCCTGCGGTGGGAAAATTAGCGTGCCTTCGACTTTGACCGGAATGATTGCGTTTAGTTGCCGGGTGCACAAAGATCACTTCGCTCGCTGGACAGGCGCCGTTTGCGAAAAGAGTGTGCTTTTTAAACACAGCAAAGTAACAACTGAGGCATTTGTTAGTTAGGCCACACGATAGCCGATAGGTGGCTATCGTATCGCTATCGTATCGCTATCGATATGTGGCTAAGTATCGGCTATCGTGTGGCCGTCGGCCACACGATAGCCGATAGGTGGCCAAGGTGGCAACAGACGGGTTGAATTTTACTTCTTTTTTTTTTCTTTTTTGGAAGCCAGGCTTGGCTGGGAATTCATTTTAAACTCCAGTAAGCAAATTAGGTATTTCAATTCTATTTTAACACAGAGCAGGTGTTCTTAGCACCACAGAAAAAAAAGGTTTAGTTTTTGTCCTCTAAGTATTACGGTTAGGCAGCATTAGCTGCCGCCCAATCGAAAATGTACAGCCATGTCAATATATCCGTCCATCGGCGGTAATCACGTGACATGATTCAAGTCTTACCGTTTTTCCATGGCTTTTCCAATGTGAAATCTCGCCGTCTCAACGACACTCACTGCGTCAGCGTGGGACTGCATGATTTTGAGACAATGGACCGTACGAAAGCAACCGGTATCACTACTCTCCTGCTGAACAGGGCTGAGCGGCCTCTTCACCGTGAAGCTACCGTAGAATGTCACAAAAATGAGGCTCCGGCTTGCATAACTGGTACCTTGAGATTGGCGCATCGAAAGCTGTAATGCCGCTGGCACGCCTTTAGGCAGGTGGCAGCGGTGGCCAAATCATTGTACTCGTATCTAAGCCCACCCTCCACTTTCGCACATCTTTTTGTTTTTTTAATATTGGCTTAGATACAAGTATATACGGTATTTCTCGAGCAGGCATGTGCTTCGGTAGAGCAACTTCCACAGTGTTGTCAAAAAAAGTCACCGAGTCCGACGCAATTTGTAAATTGCAGTGTGCATCGCAAATATGTGACTCAATTTCTGAAAGTGGTCAAATATGCATTTCGATCATGCGAAAATGTCGGCCACCCAGAGTTATTGAACTCGGTGGTTACAATTATGTGGTTGGTCATGGGCAGCCTTCGAAATGTCCCCATCAGGAGCACCTGACAGGTAAATTGCACTTGAACCACTGCTGCGCACGTGCTAGCTAGGCTTGTGCAAACAGTAAGCTTTAGATTCGAAGCGAATGAATCAATGAGTGATTGTTTTAATAGTTTCAAATTGAATTTGAATGGTATATACAGTGTAGACCATTTATAATGTGCAGGACCAGTTACAGTTCAGCTTTTTTTTTACTCCAATTTATCCTCACACAGAACTTTACACATACCACTTATTGGGCAGTTCCCCAAGATGAGAGATCAGTTACAATGCAGTTGCCGGAAAATCTGTGTGACAAACGTGGTAGCAAGTGGGCATCTCAAAGCCAGGAAGCGAGCAAAAACGTCTATAGAGAGGAGGAGGGGTTACTGAGTGAAGGGAGAAAAAATATAAGGAGAAAAGGCTTACCGAGTGAAGGTGGAGTGGTTGCCTAGGCAATCGATAAGTCTTTGCATCGGCACCGATGTGGCTACATTGTATTAGCGTCAATTTGCATAGCTCCGGCTGCCTGCTACCGGGCACGCGCAGCTCAAGATGGCATGTGCGATCCTGCCCTTATCAACTGCCCTTCACAGCTTCCTGTGTCGTCGTTATTGTGCTTGCCACAAATATCGCATTTGCTACCTCGTTTTCTATCGCCTTTGCTACCTAGGCCGGCTGGATTTATGGGTGGTGGTATGCGGCACTGGCAGTCACCTCTGCATGTAAGTTGTCACGACTGTGGCAAGTTTTGGCCAGTAATAGTTCTGCCTAACCTTTACCAATGTCTAGGTGTAGCCTAAGTGAAAAACAGCCTGCTCGGTGTGGCAGGCGTGGAGGATTTCAGGTTGAAGCCATGACGGAATGACGACTAAGTAGTACAGGAGTGGAAGCGCTGCGCCCATCTGACCTGCTGCACCAGCCTATGCTTAAAACGGCAATTTCTGTGATAATTATTGATTAGAAGTGTAAACCGCCAAATCTAGCAGATTGTTATCGCCAGCCGAGCAACACTGAGAGTTGGCTACACCAACGACACAGTCGCATCCTTATCCAGTGGAGTTTGGTCATGTTGTAGTACGGTTAATTCATTGGGCCCTTATTGCCGTGGTTTCCCTCAAAGATGGTAGCACCAACATGAGTAACTGTTAACTGTTATCTAGTAATACAGTCATATTGTGAAACCTCAATAATTCGTACCAGCAGGGAGCCCGGCATGATTATGCACTAAACGGAAGGGTGAGTTTACAGGTAGAACTGTGCATCTCCTGGCGTGCCCCATTGCTACCGATAAACGAATACAGTACCATACAGCACGTATTCGCAAAATTCTTGGGGCAGCATGCTCAAGAAGTAAAAGTTATTACTCTTTATAAGAATTTTAGGACCTTGGCGTATTGTTAACGTACCCTGCAACACTTCTTCAAGTAGCTATAGAATGGATTGACTGACTGCCTCATGAATTTACCGTCACAAAAATTTTTAGAATCCACCCAGTACAAGCAGAGTCGCAAAAATTCGTCACACTGCAATTGCATTCTTACTTCTCATTCCGGTGAAAGTGCTCGAACTTAAGCAGGGAAGGATATCTTGGGGAAACAAAATCAGGCGCACCTCGTGACCTTGAGCACTTTTTTTTCCTTTGAATACATCGCTTTTCAGTGCGATTGTGCACGTGGACAAGTCGCTGTCTCTTGCGCATGGCCCCAGTAACGTCCGAGCTTCATTGCACAAATCACCCAATGGCAGATAAAGTAGCTTGGACAAGTGATTTGGGAGCTTGTGGTGTCATTTGTTGAGAGAAGAGAGCAATATTCAGCTGACTTTGAGAACTTATTGTGAATGGCAGGCTGCGTGCTGCGCTACAACATTTGAATCTCGTATTCTCGGTAGCCTTGACTACTGATTGGCAGCGTTGTCCGACCATGCTCAAAAAGTGTTGTAGGAGCCCTTTAAATTTTAAGGGGGTTTCGCAGCAGAGCACAACTTTCTTAGTAAGGTGCTTTCGCCGGTTAGCACTCCTACAGTGCAGTGAAACCACCTTTGCAGGAGGTTACTTGCAAATTACTGTGCATATCAGTCATCGCGAATACTTAGAAATTTTCAATAATTTAAATTTGAATCGAACCAAATTCAAATACCCTACTACTCATTCGAATATTCAAAGCATTCAAATATTCGCACAAGCCTACTTGAACCCATTTGAACAAAACTTTCAATGCGTTGAATATTTTTTATTGTCAACAGAGGCATAAGTGAAGCATGACTTCCAGTGGTGTAGTCACGTAGTGGATGACCTGCACTTCTGGGATGGTGTGTTCTCACCAACTGCTCTGGCGCCCAGGTGGAGGTGTTGGTGATGAAGGCTCTGTCCCTGGGCCTGGTGCGGGGCACCATAGATCAAGTGGACGCACAGGTCCACATGCAGTGGGTGCAGCCGCGGGTGCTGTCACGTGATCAGGTGAGTAGGAGGCGTATCCACTTGGTAGGGTGGATTTGCGACATTCAAATCGGCGCTATACACCATAGAGTTAACTAGAGGTGAAGACAACAGACAGTGCTAAACTTGAACAGTGCATTTGCTCGCAGGAAAAGACTTAAATTCACAAGCTGTGACTGCACTCCATGGAGAGGATCCCTGAGAAAGCGCTCCTATGAATGTCACTATTCGTAACTGTTGACACATGCCTACACAACCCAGCCACGCCTTGGGTGTGTGGCACGAGTGTCGCCAGGAAAGCAACACTGTTGCCCAACATATTCACCCATTCTCAGAGTACAGTCGAACTCCGCTACAACGAACGCCGTTTCAACGAAATTTCTGCTACAACGAAAAATTCACGATTCCATGTAAGCAGTCCATAGGAGTCAATGCATAAATATTGTCGCCACAACGAGCACTTTTTCTTCGGTCGTCCTGCTTCAACGAAGACTTACGATGCCATTCCAGGCTCAGATACTTATTGCTATGCAGTAAACGCAATCTTTAACATTTCGATGCATATTTAGAGCCTGAAAATGTGTCAACTAAGTCTAAAACACGCGTTGGCACCACCAGAAACCGCTGCTATAAAGCCGCTGTTCAGCAAGAATGGGCACCGCCATTGCTCGATAGCGTTGGCAATGAGACTGCCCTGCTTTTGCCACTGGCTCGCTTTTGAGCCGCAGACGATCCGAAGCTGAAGCTCAGTTGTACAGTTCATGGTTTCCTTCACGCAGCTGCGGGGGCAACCGCCGAATGATGCCTTTTCCGATTCCGACACTTATGTTCGTGCTTGGCCAGTGTGGTAGCCAATCAGAGCGACTGTTCGTCCGCATTATCAACTAAATCAGCTGGCCGCGAGTGATGGATGATAATAATGGCATAGAATGATGCAAAAGTCGCCGCTCTACGATACCCTGCCTCCGTCTCGGCGTTGTCGGATGCACTTTGACGGCGGACAGCTGCTGATGGTAATGTCTTAATGCAACTGTTTGGTTCGCTCACGAAGGCTGTTTTAGGCATTGTTTCAGCGTACTTTTCACCATGGCCTCGCTATGCATGGGTGAAAATGACGTCGCAATGCTGCTGAGAAAGAATAGGAAGCAGCAGACAGTTTTTGAAATTTGAGAATAAACATTCCTTCGTTTTGCTAGCTCAGATCAGCTATACTTTTTCTATTTCACTACAACTAAATTTTTTGAGGGCCACGTCAGTTTCGTTGTAGTGGGGTTCAACTGCAGCACTTTTTTTAAAAGTGTGAGGTGCAGCGCACGCATGTGTACATGCACACACAAACACACATGGGTGCTCTCGGTACAATGTCACTTTACACTCCAGAACATGCTGAACCGACAAGACACCTAGTCCATTCTCAAGCTGTAAGACTCCTTTTTTGCATACCTGATTGAAGGTACACTAAAATAATTTTTCTTGTAATAGTGAACTATTCGTTCCCCCTGCCAAAATCGCCAGGCAAGAGGGTAAGCGAGCAAATCCACAAGAGGAAAATGCAGGTGACGTGATGCCTGTGATGTCTCCGGAAACCTACATAGCTACTCATTAGTAAAAATTGACCCCTGAGGGGCAAGAGCATACCAAGTTTGTGAATGAGCTAGTGTCAGAAAACACAATAAGACCACTACAAAATTCGTGACCACACCTGTGGAGATCCTAGTGTAGAACTTAAACATTTATTTGACCTTGAGTAATAAGCCTATTGTCACGGGGTCGTGACGTCGATGAATGGAGCAGACTGTAGTTAGAAAACGAAACTAATAATTCAGTCGAACTTGTGGGCTGTAAACTGAAGGGCAAATTACAGCTATGCACATTAGCCCTGATAGCGGCAAACAGAGCGTCCGCTGTCAATCAACTGTCAAGCGGTGAAGCACGTCAGTATTTATACATGTGCCGTCGAATATTCTAGAATTATCGCTAGCAGCCACGTAGGTTCCAGAATAATTTGTAATGTTCGCGAAATGGGCGGAACGGTAACGAAATTATCTACTAAGTCCCGAAGCTTCTCGAACACTGCAGGCAGGGTTTGTGCTGAGAATTACGTACAGTGTGAAAGGTAGTTGACAAAACTTCAGGAAGCAACTTGACACTGTGATGGTAAAATTAACCAGTATAGTTTTTACAGTGGAAATTGTGGATCTGAACTGATTCATTGCCTTGCTTGTAAATAATTTGTGGGATTTCCACCAAGCTTATTTGAGACTGCCTGTTATGTTATACATATTGTCATGTACTTTGTATAACGCCGCACTCTAATTGAGAACCAGTGGCAGTGTAGTTTCCACTTCGTGTCTGAGCTCCCCTCCAGCAGCTGTGAAGTTGTGTGTTCAGAGTGTTGGTCGAACAGTTCCTTCCATGCCCTTTTTTTTTAATATTCTGTGCAGATTGCCGGCATGAAGAAGCGGCTTGACGCGTGGAATGCAGATGTGGCCTCTATGGAAAAGCTCCTGGAGACCAAGGCACACGAGATCATCTCGATTTAGGACACATGAATAAAAAAGAAAATGGCTGGCTGGATTGCCCATTTGTATAGCAGTTGTCTTCTTGCAGAAATAACCCGAGTAGTTAAACTTGCGATACGATAAACACTTCTTGCCATACTGCCAATGATGAACAGTTCTGTAAAAGGCATAGGGCCCCACATAAAAAGGCCTGGTGTCACTTCTTTATCATAGTCGGGAAAACGCTTGCAGTCGAAGCTAAACTGCGATTCGGCCTAGTTTTTCAAAAAACGCCAGGCCTGCACGGAAGGCGGAGCACAGTCGCAGTGAAAGCTAGAAGAGCGGCTTTTCAGAGCCTTTTCTAAACACTCTTTGGGTAACTGCTTCAAGCACACTTGCTGGGTACCCACTATGCCATAAATAATCATAAATGTTGTGTAGTAGCCCAGTGTTCACTACTATGTTATCCTTTGACATTCTTAGAAGCATGGTATCCGCTAGCCACTTGCTAGAAATATTGTGCAAATTTTTTTTGCAGTGGCTGATGACAATGAAGAATTATGCCTAAAGTGGGTATGTGCCACAGATATTAGGTGATCAAGAACATAATAGTTTATAAGACCACTCAATTATTGGCCAATTACCCCCACTGTGGGTATGAGCCACTGTGGGGAATCGAACAAGAACAAGCTTTTGTAATGGGTTGCATAATTAGACGACCCACTCGTTACGCAATTTGCATTGTGTGACGCCTGGTTGTACCTGTACTGTTCTGAAATGCTTTATTGATCATATTAGCGTGATTCCTTTCCTGACAAGTCTGCTTATGGCAAATTTGCAAACCAGTTGCTGGCACCGGTGTGGCTCAGTGATAGAATACTGGCCTGGCACGCAGCGGGCCTGGCTTCGAACCCCATTGTGTCCATGGTGCTTTTTATTGGCTGTGTTCTGTTTTCTTGCGATACTGGTTACGGACATCGGCAGCGGCGGACAACTACGGCGCCGCACATTACTTGTGTTCTGATCTCATAACAGTTTTCACTGTAAAAAATAAAGTGAGTTGTTAGATTGCTCCCGTTTGTGTGTCACTTCTGTGTCCCTGTGCAAATATTTAAAGATGGCTTGATATCGGTAATCAAGGCTCCCGAGAACACGCTTGCCAATTATTGCAGCGCAGCACAAAGCTTTAATGTGAATTTATAAATAAATTCTCAGTCGCAATAAATTCTCAGTCGGCTAAAAAGTGCTTTCTCTGTGTTCCACAAATGACGCTACAAGGTCAAAACTCATGGCCATTACATCAGACACTGGCTGATATGAGTATGGCACGCTCGGTCGTTGCTGGGGTCGCCGCGAGTTGCCCAAACTTGCATAGACGATTGCACTGAAAAGTTGCGCATGCAAAGGAAAAAAAGTGCTGAAGGTCATGAGGCGCGCTTTTTTCCCGTGCCCTTCCTCCCTGCTCAGCTTCCACGGCTTTCGTCCGGACGAGACCCGAAAGAACACAGCGAGTGACAGAGTTTTGCAACTCCACTCGTACTGGACTGATTCTAAGATAATGTTTGAAGTGGCGAATTCATGAGGAAATAAGCTTCTGTAGTGAATTCATTTCATGGCTACTAGTGTTGCAGGGCCATTTTAAGGCCACCTCTTCGTTAGCCGACAGTGGCCCTTGCACAGAAAAACCCCATATATCATCATCGTCACCTCTTTGGCATAAATTCTGGCTGCTCTCACAGCCATTGCATTACGGATGTATTTAAGGAATATCTTCTGTATCACTTTCAAGGGTAAAGAAGGGAAAAAACGGCGCTGATGACAATGCCTGTCATCGTCCGTCTTCCTTTGTCAAAATTTCTGTGCTTTTTTTCTTCTTTTTTTAAACTGTGTACCAACTCACTCAAGCCATACCCTTAGCATACTCGCAAGGGGCCTACAACAGATTTATTGCAACGCAGTTTTTTATGCCATAACGGAGAGCTCCCGCTCGATAGTGGTTAAACTTGCAGCAGTCATTGATGGTCCAATTGCGCCATTTTGCTGCAATTTCACGTATCTTGCTGTACTTGAATGTGCACTTTGCTGCACAAATTCGAAGGATGCTTGTGCCTAAGTTCACTAGTCCACCTGTTGTTTTACACGGCACTAGACTGCTTATGACTCAAAAACATTTTTTTTTTTGTTACAACAAATTCTGCTGGAGCTTTTCCATAATGCTTCAGCGATGCGCTTTCTTTTTGTCTAGTATATTCAACCCATAGCCAAAGTCTGGGCTGCTGCATGTGTCTCCGTGGTTGAAATTTCAGCATGCCGTAGACAATCTTTCTTATTTGTTAATGAATTGGCGATTACACGTAGAAAAGTGATAATTTTGTGTATCTTATTACAACCTGGCCATGCAGCAACAGTTATCGGCAGTGTGTGATGTAAAATGGCAACTTCACACGAATGAAGATTCAGCTGCGCAAAATTTTGTTGATACTATGCAAAGAAAAAAATGCCAGGCCTGTGCGGGATGTGCAGCACAGTCACAGCAAAAGCTAGAAGAGCGGCCTTTCAGAGCCTTTTCTAAACGCTTTGGGTAACTGCTAGAAGCATATTTGCTGGGTAGGCACTATACCATAAATAATCATAATTTTTGTGTAGTAGGCCGCCATTCACTATACTATCCTTCATCATTTTTCTGAGAAACGTGGTAGCCACTACACACCTGCTAGGAATTTTGTGCGATTTTCCAATGCAGTGGCTGACAGCGATGAAGAATTATGCCTGCAGTGGGTGCGCGCTACAGTTAATAGGTGATCAAGAACAAGCTTTTTATTTATTTTTATTTGTTACATAATACTGGCAACTCTCTGTTGAGGGCTCTTACAAGGAGGGTACAGCGAAATACAAACTAATATACAGCTATATCAGGTGGCAGCACAATCAAATACACGTCGAACAATTTTTCAAATTACCGGATGTGCCCTCGGGATCTCGGACGACAGTGCACCTCTGGCCGACTGGGCTGGTCCTACGCCACCTCTTGACGCCGGTCCCCGACGATGATGACAGTGTAGCTCTGGCCGACTGGATTCGCCCCTACACCATCTCCTGATGTCGACGAGCTCTCATCGAGTGGTGCCCCTTCCTCGGACTCCTGTGACCGTGTTCATCTTTCCTATCATCTCTTTACTTCCGTCGCTCACTGTCCCTGTGTCTCGCTCATTTCTTTCTCTCTCTCTCTATATATATATATATATACCTTTTAATCCTATCCTTTTCATCCCTCCTTACTGCCATCCCTTGTGAGCTACTGTTCAGGTGTCACACCAGACAGTTATGGGGCTCACTTTTCTTTCCTTTTCCCTTTAAGAACCACATAAGAAGAAGCAAACGTAGCTTACATTTACCATAATGCCTGGCAACGCATTCCAATGCTCGATCACAGCTGGGAAAACAGAAAAACCAAATACATCACCGCGACAGAAGCATGGCACTTAGCACAGTTGTGGTTAACCCGACTGCTTCGTTTGCCCTGCATTTTTAAATACATATCTGGTACTATTTATTATCTTTGCAGTATCCTGAAAAAAGCTTTCAGCCAGTTCTTTTGCCTTGGTGCTTCAAGTGGTTCCAGTTCACAGGACTCCAACATCTGCGTGACAGAATCTAACCGGCGGTAATTCATGCATATCCCTTTATTGACAAGATACTAAATATTAAAAAAAAACATTTATTCCTTATATATTGGTGCTTAATAAAGCATTACAATGCACACTTTGCAACGAAAAAAAATTGCTATGTTTGGCTTTCTAGATACACCTTTGTTTCCTGTGGGCAACACTAGGCATGAGGCCGAAATCAGGCTTCATTGCATTACCCCTACTGGTCGGTGTGAAATTTCTGGAGGCACTCCTTTCTTGGCATAAAACAAAGATGTACATTGCGCTTTCTTCACATTACCAGTGTAATATTGTGCATTTCGGGTATTCGCAGCGGCCTTTATTTGGGAGAACTTTAGAAGGTGAACCGTGTCCAGCCTGATCTTTTTGCACGGAACAAGAGCTGCTGGTCCAATTACTACATCCAACAGATGAAAAAATAGCCTCCTGCACCATTTTTTGAACGTAGTTATATGCAGTAAAGGGCCACGAGCATGTCCATGAGGTCTACACCACCCATGGATTTATTGTAGACCACTACAATGGCAGGACGAGGCACGCTCACTGTCTCTTTGTCAGAGCACTTGACGGGTTGTTTCAGCGATGCAAAAGCAAATGAGGACGGTAGGGATGCGTGATGGTTGTCGAACCACTTCACAGCCCTCAAGTTCACTCCTTGAAAAGTTGCTGCTGTCTCAACATAGGAGCCACGGCTTTTGTCCTTGAGTTGTTTGTCAGATGGAAGTTTGCATCCTTTCAAACGAGTCTCCCAAATTGTGCCAACAGAACTTATGTCAATTTTTTTCAGTACCACCTGCTAGTCCACACTACAAAATCAGTTGTCAAAGTACAGATTGTAGTTGAGGTCACGAGGTGTGACACTTCCCATTCGGAGAACGATATTTCCACTGATGCCGATGTCAGGAAAACCCGGTTGTGGAAGAATCTTGCCCGGGTATACCTCAAATTTATACATGAGTCCGCATTCGTCACAGGGAAGGAAAAGTTTGTAACTCCACTTTTTCGGTTTGTTTAGCAAGTATTGCTTCAGTGAGCTGCGGCCTTTGAAGGGTACTAGCTGCTCATCGACACACAGTTTTTGTGATTTTGGTAGTTCGCGGCATTTTGCGACCAGGTGATCCAGTACTGGCCGTACTTTGTAGAGCCTATCGCACTCTGGGTCATCTTTGTCTGGTGCCTCCTGGTTGTTGATATGAAGGGACTGTTTCGATTCCTCCCATCTGTCCCTAGTCATGGTGTCAGCAACTTGATCAATACGGAATTTCTCGGACCAGTAAATGCGTGTTTGAGGCAGTTTCATAATAGACATAGTGTAATGATGAAATTAGTGGGTCATACATAGCTCGAAAAACACATCGTCAGTGCTAAGTACGAGACGCTCGCGCCGGACGTTATCGCTGCTTTCGCTGGCTAGGCCTACGCTTCTACCTAGCTTCAAATAGCAGTTATGACTGTCACAGTTCTTTATTATATTTGGTGGAGGTGCTGAGTAGAACAAAATAATACGAAAGGATGTTTATCCTTTGCCTCGGATCGATGACGCCCTCGACTCTACAAGGCGCAGAGTTCTTTTCCTCCCTTGATCTACGCTATGGGTATTGGCAAGTGCTCATGAATCCGGATGATAGACGACCAAAAACTGCCTTTGTTACACCAGATGGCTTATACGAATTTAACGTGATGCCATTGGGCCTATGCAATGCTCCGGCAACATTTGAGCTCATGATGGCCACTATCTTACGAGGCCTCACATGGAACACGTGTTTGTGCTACTCAGATGATGTGGTGGTATTCCCGCCCGATTTTCCCACGCACCTTTGTCGCTTGGAACAGGTTCTAGGCTGCCTTTCTGCAGCTGGCCTCCAACTAAACTTGAAGAAGTGTCACTTTGGAGCACACAAGTTTACCATTCTCGGACACGTCGTGTCGAAGGATTGCGTTCTCCTTGACCCGCTAAGCTACGTGCAGTTAGCGAGTTCCCGAGGCCCGCGTCTTTCAAGGATCTGCGTAGTTTCATTGGGCTTTGCTCATACTTCCGCCGCTTCGTCCGGGATTTCGCCTCGATCATAGCACCTCTGACAGACATACTTAAGGGAGACCGCAATATATCTGCGTGGTCTCCAGCCTGCGACAGTGCTTTTGCGAAGCTCCGTGAACTGCTAACAACAACACCCATACTGCGACATTTCGATTCAAGTGTTCCCACAGAAATCCACACGGATGCTAGCGGTGTCGGTCTTGGCGCTGTACTCGCCCAACGAAAGCCTGGTTACCAAGAATATGTTGTTGCGTACACGAGCTGCACTCTTACAAGAACAGAAGCAAACTATTTGGTAACTGAGAAAGAATGCCTAGCGATCATCTGGGCCATTACCAAATTTCGGCCTTATCTGTACGGCCGCCCTTTCGATGTTGCTACCGATTACCACGCGCTCTGCTGGTTATCCTCCCTCAAGGATCCCTCCGGACGTACATTTGGCACGGCGGGCTTTACGGCTCCAAGAGTACGACATCCATGTCATTTATCGCTCAGGCCAAAAGCATGCCGATGCCGATGCTCTTTCGCGTTCGCCTGTTTCTGCTGATATTGCGAGTGTCGCCATCCAAGACAACTTACTTCCACTATCAGGACCCATCGACATGGCTGCGGAGCAGCGCAAAGATTCGTGCATTGCGTCTCTGGTGGATTACCTATCTTAAACACTCGTCCACCCGCCATCTCGAGCGCTACACTGACAAGCCTCTCACTTCGCCATCCGCGATGGAATACTTTATCGCCGCAACTACCACCCTGACGGCCGCAAATGGCTACATTACCTATCTTAAACACTCGTCCACCCGCCATCTCGAGCGCTACACCGACAAGCCTCTCACTTCGCCATCTGTGATGGAATACTTTATCGGCGCAACTACCACCCTGACGGCCGCAAATGGCTACTCGTCATACCCAGGCATCTCCGTGCCAGCATATGTGCGGCTTTCCATGCCAATCCGCAGTGTGCACACGCCGGTTTGTTTAAAACCTACGCTAGGCTACGTTTTCGGTTTTATTAGCGCGGCATGTACACATTGCTTCAAAACTACATTCGATCTTGCACAGGGTGCCAACGCCGCAAGCACGATCCTAGTCGTCCTACTGCACCAACGCAGCCGTTACCGTACCAAGTGCGACCATTCTACCGGGTTGGGAAAGATCTTTATGGTCCTCGCCATACACATCAGGTGGGAATCGCTGGACAGTTGTAGTGATCGACCACCCCTCAAGACATGCAGAAACGGCCGCTCTACCAGCTGCGACAGCACGTGACGTTGCGTCTTTCCTCCTGCAACGTTTTGTTCTGCGTCACGGCGCTCTACGTGAAGTTTTGAGCGACCGAGGCCGCGTCTTTCTCGCGGATGTTATTCAAGAACTTCTTGCTGAATGCCACGTGATTTACCGCTGTACTACCGCATATCGGCCACAAACAAACGGCTTGACCGAACCCCAGACAACACTCGATGTCCTGAGGTCGTCCTCATATGGTGCAATCGTCCTCGCACAGTTCTCATTGACCTTAGTACTTACTGAGGACGACACAAGCTGGTTTGCCCCGGAAACGTCTTTTCGAGTGCTTTCTGAAGACAACAATTGGTCCGGAAAAGGTCCTGTTAAGGATCTTTTGGGGATGACAAAAGCATTGCACTGAGCACTTAGTTATAATTCCTGAAGACTTTTGCGCACCGAGTAGATGCATTTCATACGTGAAAAATTTCTCCACACGTTTGTTTCTTACAGTCATGAGGTTATTGTATATTTTCGCCTCGTTTTTTTTTGCAGAAAATTTTCAAATTATGCGTCGCGCTTAATGAGACACACGTAATCAATTGACTTAGGTATCGAACCTGGTATTGCGAAATGTCCATTTGAAACAGTGTGTTCTTAAATGTCACAGCCCTAAATTTCTTATTATACGTCGCTGTAGCGCGAGTAACAAACTAGCAGCTGGCAACCAATGACCATGCGGCACCCTTCCATCAAGTAGCCAAGCCATTCCAAGCCAACTGACTGTCAAAATGGCAGCGGCGGTCTTATCAAGGAAAGTGCCGTGAACTAGTGAAGGTTCGTGTCGTTTCTTGTTTGTGTGCATGGTTAAAAGTGAGATATGTGTAAGAGTGTAAGTCGTAGGTGATGACGGTAGGTAAATTGCCGTGTTGATGGGTGCACTGGGCTGCTCAACGTTCAGACTGATCATGGATGCATTGTCACCAGCCGACCGCGGCGAGGTGTGGTTCGGGCAAGGTTCATTTTGGCGTTGCATAAATTTGTTGCCAGACTTTGGTGTGGCTGTTGCCAGACTGCCGCTAAATTTGGCGGAAAAGTTTTATCCTGTAGTTGTGGCTTTTCTGTAATAGTTTGGTGCTATCCGCGGTGCACTTCTTGGCTGAAAATTTTTCTCCTGTAGTTGTGGCTTCTCCGTAAGGGTTTGGTGCTTTCCGCGGTGCATTTTTTGGCTGAAAATTTTTTCCTGTAGTTGTGGCTTCTCCGTTCTTGAGCTGAGATACAATTTGTGCTTATTGTGGGTGGGGCCCTGTAAGCGATGGTAGCTCGTCGGCCGGGTCACATTTACAGGTACACGCAAGTCGCGCTTAATTCGCTCCATCTGCTTCGATAAAGCAGCCTTCCAGGCGTACATAGCTGTAGCATATCCGACATACCCGACTAACCAGCCTTGGAACGCTTATTCGTCCTCTTAATTGCGGCCTCTTAATTGCGCAGCAGCGCTGCGTTCGACTTCTGCTAGGCGCGGTTCATTCCGTAAATAAAACGAATTCTGTTGTGCGCGGTTCCTTCCGTTAATTAAGACGGAATTAAAATGGCCTCTTAATTGCACGGCCGCACCACGTGCGACTTCTGCTAGGCTCAGTTCATTCCGTAAATTAAAACGACCAGCGTTGCTCATGCACTCGCGAAATGCACTGCGGATAGCACCAAACTTTTACGGAGAAGCCACAACTACAAGAGAAAAATTTTCAGCCATGAAATGCACCGCGGATAGCACCAAACTCTTACGAAAAAGCCACAACTACAAGAGAAAACTTTTTAGCCAAATTTAGCGGCAGTTTGGCAACAACCACCTTTCAGTCTGGCAACCACTTATGCAACGCCAAAAGGAACCTTGCCGTGGTTCGAAGCAGCCTGGAACAACAGCCAATCGCGATCAATTGGGCTTCGAAGCAGCCTGGTCCCAACGTGAAAGGATCGACTTCTGCATCTGACACATGGCCCGACCTCGGGCAAGTCAAGTCAACGCCCGTGTCGAGTGTACTGATAGGCTGTCATGCGGAGCCTCTAGCACTAGTGAGTGCATTGGGCGCGATACACGTGGTGATGAGGACACTGTGTCAAACTTTCGAAGAAGATTACAAACATAGTTGATTGAGCTGTGTTGACTGCCTTGATACTGCTTTTTTTAGACTATACGCGAACTCGTATGCCTGTCTATAGTGATTAATTACTGTTAAATAAATAAATTTCAGTCAACAAGCTTTGTTTGTTTTACTCTAATAGTCCAGCACTGTCACCTCTCTGTTGATTGATACAGTATATATACTCGAGACCCCGCAGGTGTTTTTCTTTTGATGTATGAAAATGTCATGAAAAGAAGTAAATCCTAAGTAGTATCACTGCCCACAGTACCAAACCGGCCACGCTATCGTTGTTCTGAAAAGATACTGAAAAAGTCGTGAATTGTTGTTTTGAGGATGGGCTGAGGTTCTTATGTGTACGGACAAGGGGACGGGATTAGTGCCTTTCTAGTACCATAAGAGGACATTTTGAGGGCGTCATATTGTCCTCACAGAAGCATACTGAGGACGTCCTGAGGTTGCGTTTGTGTTGTCTGGGACGTTTCAACCGCACTCTTGGCGACATGCTTTCTATGTATGTCGCCTCCGACCACACCAACTGGGATCTTATCCTTTCCTACGTAACGTACGCTTACAACACGGCACCTCAAGCGACGACAGACTTTTCTCCTTTCTTTTTACTCTATGGTCGAGGGCCATAATCTCCAATCGACACCATTCTCCCTTACCGACCCGACTCATCCGAAGGAACACCAGTTTCTGAAGCCGCTCGCTATGCGGAAGAATGTCGACAATTAGCTTGCGCCCTTACAACACAAGAACAAGGGCATTAAAAATTTCGTCACGACGATGGACGGTCCCACTACCAGTTTTCGCCCAACTCTCTTGTTTGGCTGTGGGTGCCTCCCACTGGTGCTCCTGGTACATCTACAAAGTTCGTCAGCAGGTACCATGGGCCTTATCGCGTCATAGAGAACACTTCCGCTGTCAACTACCTCATCGAACCCCTCACGCCTACTCCGGACCTGCGTCTCCGAGGACGCAAAATCGTACACTTGGATCGTCTCAAACAGTATCACGAACCACTTGTTCTCACGACACCTTAGAACACCTACTTGGCTCCGTCTTCAGCGAGGGTGAAATATGTAATGATGAATGTAGTGGGTCATGCATAGCTCGAAAAACACATCGTCAGTGCTAAGCACGAGACGCTCGCGCCGGACGTTATCGCTGCTTTCGCTGGCTAGGCCTACGCTTCAACCTAGTTTCAAATAACAGTTCTGACTGTCACAGTTCTGTATTATAATAGTGAGCACTATGCCCATAAGCTGTTCCAAATCATTGACTGTCGTAGATGTGACTTTGTTGGCGTTTGTATGAGCATTGTAGAGCGACGACTGCACACAGTTGGAAGAGAAGTCCATGTCGAAAAATCTTCTGAAATAATCAATGGGGGACTCCACCGGTGATGGACATGGAGACACATCCTTCCACTCTGGCATGGCATGACCAATCGGGTCTTGCACAGTGCTCTATGCAGGATTTTTGAAGGCTTCGTAATCGTTTGAAGTTCATCGTCATTATCATCCCAGCTTCGTGTGTTAGATGTCTCACCTTAGCAATCCTCTGAGACACCTACAAAAATAGACAGAAAGTGGATAAGACATGAAACTAGAGCCAGGAAAAAGCAAACAAAATTATAGAATGCTTCTTGAATTAATCATATAGATTCGCATTCACCGAGAGCACAAACTAAAAGAACTCAGTTTACTATAAAAGCTAGAAAAGAGAGCGTCTCTAAGGCCCGATGCAAAGTTTTCACGGGCAGCGTAAACAGAGCATCAGACGCTTGTGGGTGTATAACGTATACGTAAAGGCGTCTTTCGTGAGTAGCATCCACGCGGCTTCACAAGGACGCCGATACAATCAGAAGGATAAGACTGATATGACCAATGCACAATCGGGGTTATATGTGATATCTTCGCGTCCAAAGGTAAAAAAAAACGCGTTACTAACCAAACGCGCAAAGCCCCCCCCCCCCCCCTTCTCCCAATCGCATCCTATCTCTTGACAGAACAGCGTTTGCATCTTGAGTGCCTGAATATTTCTGGCTATTCCAATAAAAAGTACTTACATGCCTGGGCTGATCCACTATTTTCTGGTTCGTCGTAGCTCGATTCGAGGTCCGAGTGATCTTTGCATTCAGGAGGAACCTTTGCGGCTGTATTGCCGTAAAATACGCCCGGGTCCATAATTAGTGAGTAGTGACGGGTCCTTGATTCCTGTGCGATACCGTGAAGCGTTCATTTTCGCGGCTCAATAAGGACAACCACGAGATTCAAGGCTTTCACAGTTGTCGCCAGACGATCACTCGATTCGTCAGACGCCAGGATATTCCAGGTGGGCCTACTTTTTTGAGCCGTGACACTTCTTTCAAGTTGCCACAATGGCGTCACCCTAGCTACGCCATCGCAGTGCCATCGACGCGCTGGTAACTAGGCGAGAAGCCAGGCCCCTGGCTTGTTCGAAGCCTGCGAAATGAATGTTGCGGATATTGAGGGGGAGACGCTGTCTCCCGAAGAGTACCACGACACTCAAGGATGTGTTGTGGCCCATGAACGACGCAAGAAGGCAAAAGACAAGAGGAATGCGGTACCAGCCGCGAACGCGGGAGGTGCGTTCAAGGAGGCGTCTCGGAGACTGAAGGATTTTTTGCATCGCCGGCCAGTTCCAAAAGAACCGCAACTACCAGAAGACGATTACAGGGTAGTCATATGCCCAGGAGGTGGTCTGGACTTGACGCGACAGAGTCTAGCGCTCATAAGAGACGGTGTTCTATGAGCGGCAAAAGTACAGCCTGACATTGCTGGGGAGAGAGAGAGAAAACTTTATTCTACAGTGTGAGAACCATCGTTTTGACTTCGACATGTCCACACCATGTGGACCAAATTCGCTACCTCATCACAAAATTTACACTGGGACTGGAAAACTGCGGGGTGCCACTTGCTGTAAAGTGCGGGGTTTAGAAAAACCCTCATCTGTAACTTTCGCCACAAAACCTCGTTTTTCTTACTTAGTGAGTTGTCCGCTCTCGGGTATACTTGCCGATTCAGCCTGTAGTGTGCGATGATTTCATGGTATGTGCGCATATACTCGCTTCTTTGTTCGGTATCTTGGGAGGTTCCAGGGGTCGACCGGTAGGTGAGACCTCGGGCGACCGAATGAGCCTCCTCGTTCCCTCTAAGTCCTTGGTGAGCTGGAGCCCAGACAAGCAGAGCCTGCTCTTTGGGTACTCCTACCATGTTTAATATACAGACGGCAGTCTCCGTCACCCTTCCCGATTCATAATTTCTCACAGCGTTTTTGTTGTCGCTGATGACCACCCTGACCCCCTTTTGGCTGACGGCCAAAGCTATGGCCACTTCCTCGGCCTCTACAGTCTTGACACCAAGGACTGTGCAGCACGCAATCAGGCCACCATCTTCCCTGACCGCCACTGCCGTGTGTGCCGCTTTGCTTTCATATTCCGCAGCGTCTGTATACGCGACGACCTGTCGACCGGTGTACCTGGATTGTAATGCCTCTGCCCTGGCTTTACGCCTGCCTTCGTGAAAGGTAGGGTTCATATTTCTGGGTAGCGGAGGTATCTTTATCCTGTCCCTGATCTGTATCAATATGTCTTTTGAACGCGCTTGCTCATGCGTGGGCTCATAGCCCAATCTCTTTAATATTGCTCTCCCCGTTTTAGATCCGAGTAGTCTTTGATGTTGTGCAGTCACAGTAGCCTCAATTAGCTCATCGAGTTTGTTAGATACCCCCAACTTCATAAGTCTGTCAGTTGACGTGTTTGGGGGAAGTCCGAGCGCGACTTTCACACTTTTCCTGATAATGGTGTCGAGTTTGCCCCAATCCGCTTGGTTTAATTTTAAGCAAGGTGCCACGTACACTATCCTACTTATTATGAAGGTCTGCACTAATCTAAGAAGGTTCGCCACCTTCATCCCAGTATGCCTGTTTGCTATTCGTCTGATGAGACATGTCGGATTAGAACTGGCTTCCAACCTAGCAAGAGTTTCAGAATTCTTACGGTTCGCCTGAATTCTTAGTCCAAGGACACGGATACTGTCGACCGCGGGGATCTCTGCGCCGTTAACATACAAGTGGATGTCCACTTCAGGCCTGTTGTGGAGCCGCCGTTTTCCGGCGGGCATGAGAAAGAGTGCTTCCGACTTTTCGGCCGAGCATTTAAGTCCTTTGGGCTCTAGGTACTCCACGATTTTAACAATGGCAATTTGCAGAGAGCCTTCAATTTGGCCGTCACTGCCCTTGTTCATCCATAATGTTATGTCATCTGCGTAAATGGTGTGATTTAAATTCTCAATATTGTCACGCAGCAAAGGACGACGCAGTTGTCTATGAGGAAAACAAGTTTATTGGAGCGAACCTGTGCTCCCCTAACAACTGAAAAATACACAGGCGGCGAAGCAGCGGCCAGCAAAACGACGGGCATTCTAGTGAGTGTCGGCGATCGAATGACGCGGCATTGGCTGTGCGGGAATTTATATCCCTCGGCGCGAGGGTTTCTCGAATAGTCCAATTGTATCGGGAACGCCGTGATAGCGTTTGTTAGAAACGCTGTTCGTTCGAACAGCGTTTCTACAAACAACGCCTGCGTTGTTTCTATCGAACAACGCCTGAAGCATTGTTCGATAGCGTTAGTTCGGAACGCTGGGGTAGCGTTTGTTCGAAACGCTGTGAAAACGGCGATAGCACAGGCCGGCGCAGCCAGGCCGAAAAAACAAAACACAAATAAACAAACCCAATGCATGGTTTGCGGCATTACCCCCCCCCCCCTCTAAGAGTGCATCGACCCGATGCTAACATAAGGGACAGTCCACACAAATTAAAAGTTCGTCATCGTCCGTAGAAAGGTTTTAAGCGAACCACATGGACGACTTTGGGCCGCGTGCGTCGTCGTGATGTACGGGAGTCCCCATCGAAGATCACTTCGTACGTTAGTTCGCCAACACGTCGTAGAATCTGGTAGGGTCCGAAATAGCATCGTAGAAGTTTCTGACTGAGTCCACGTCGTCAAATGGGAGTCCAAACCCACACACGATCTCCAGGATGGTACTCGGCGTCTCGGCGTCGGAGATTGTAGCGTCCGGCATCCACCAGTTGCTGGTCCGTTATACGAGCTCGAGCGAGCTGGCGGGCCTCCTCCGCACGTTGGAGGTGTCCTTGGACGTCGGCGTTGAGGTCGTTGTCTTCTACGTGCGGAAGCATGGCGTCGAGCATCGTAATCGGCCGTCTTCCGTAGACGAGCTCGAACGGTGTCATCTGCGTGGATTCTTGAATAGCCGTGTTGTACGCAAACGTGACGTACGGGAGGACTTCATCCCACGTCTTATGTTCAACGTCGACGTACATAGACAGCATATCCGCGATTGTCTTATTGAGCCGTTCCGTTAGTCCATTCGTTTGGGGGTGGTACGCCGTCGTTCTTCGGTGATCTGTGTTGCTGTAGCATAAGATGCCTTGCATGAGCTCCGCAGTGAAGGTCGTTCCGCGGTCAGTGATTAGGACCTCAGGGGCTCCATGTCGCAGCACAATTTGGTTAATAAAGAACTTTGCAACTTCTTGTGCAGTTCCCCTAGGAAGAGCGGTGGTCTCTGCGTAGCGCGTCATGTAGTCTGTCGCTACGACAATCGATTTGTTCGCGGATCGGGATGTAGGAAACGGGCCCAGAAGGTCCATTCCGATCTGTTGGAAGGGCCTCGCTGGGACAGCGATCGGCTGCAGAAGTCCGGCTGGTCTCGTCGGTGGTGTTTTTCGTCGCTGGCAGTCACGGCAGCTCCAGACGTAGTGGGTGACATCGGATGTAAGACGGGGCCAGAAGTATTTCGCCTTGATTTTTGTAATCGTGCGAGCTGTTCCGAGATGTCCGGAAGACAGGTCGTCGTGGCACGCTTCCAAAATTTCGTCACGAAGGTCTGCAGGGATGACAAGTAGATAATTCGTTCTCGTTCCGGGGTTGAAATTCTTCTTCACTAGGATGGAGTTTTTGAGGCTGAATGCTGGTAAGTTGCGCTTGAACGCCCTAGGCACGGCGACGTTGCGTCCTTCGAGGTAGTCGATCATGGCGCGGAGGTCAGGGTCGGCACGCTGCTGGGCGGCTAGGTCGCTCTCTGTCACGACTCTGAAGAACGCGCTGTCTTCATCGGAGTCCTGTGGTGGTGGGTCGACGGGGGCGCGGGACAGGCAGTCGGCGTCGGAGTGTTTCCTGCCGGATTTGTAGAATATTGTAACGTCAAACTCTTGCAGGCGCAAGCTCCACCGCCCAAGACGGCCAGAGGGGTCTTTCAAATTGGCGAGCCAACACAGTGCATGATCGTCTGTCACCACCTTAAACGGTCTACCATAGACGTATGGGCGAAATTTTGAAATGGCCCATATGATAGCCAGGCACTCTTTCTCGGAGGCAGAGTAGTTTCTCTCCTCCTCCGACATACCACGGCTTGCATAGGCGATTACCTTTTCCTAACCGGTTTGCTTTTGGACGAGGACGGCACCCAAACTGATATCACTGGCGTCCGTGTGCATTTCCGTTTCGGCGTTTTCGTCGAAATGAGCGAGCACGGGTGGGTTTTGCAGGCGTTGTTGCAGCTCGCAGAATGCCTTTTCTTGGACGTTTTCCCAGCTGAAAGGGGTGCTTTCTTTCGTCAGGCGCGTGAGTGGCTCTGCAATGCGTGCGAACTTTGCGACGAAGCGCTGGTAGTATGCGCACAGTCCGAGAAACCTTCGCACACCCTTCTTATCTTTCGGCCTTGGGAAGTTCGCAATGGCTGATGTTTTTGCCGGGTCAGGTAGGACTCCCGCGGTGTTCACGACGTGACCCAAGAACTTGAGTTCCTCGTACGCAAAACGGCACTTCTCAGGCTTCAGCGTTAACCCCGACGTACGAATGGCCTCGAGTACAGATTACAACCTTGTGAGGTGTTCGTCGAAAGTCCGGGCGAATACGATACGCTGGTAGTATCGAGGTGCACGAGGCAAGTGTGCCACTTCAGGCCTGCTAGCACAGTGTCCATGACTCTCTGAAACGACGGGCACGCTAGTGAGCGTCGGCGATCGAATGACGCGGCATCGGCTGAGCGGGAATTTATATCCCTCGGCGCGAGGGTTTCTCGAATAGTCCAATTGTATCGGGAACGCCGTGATAGCGTTTGTTAGAAACCACGTCTACCGCCGCTGCCCGTACAAGAGGCTGGGTTTGCGTGGGTTCTTCGTCGACGCACCCCGCCCGCGAGCCGGCCAGCGCCCATTTGAGATCGAAGAATACCTGTCGAACACCAGCCGCGGACCATCCCGTTTCAACCGTTCACCGTCGCCCTACCCGTATCAATCCCCCAACTGTCGCAGCAATGCTGACTTCGCCCGTGGAAGGTCCCCCAGCCCACGAGGGGGAAACTAAAAGCAGCAACTTCTGGAGGTGAAGAGTCACAACGGCGAGAAAATGAAACCCTCCAACGACGCAAGAACGTGATTCGCGACATGCCCTCATCCCGACGACCCGACGACACCCTGATGAGACCCCCGAAAACGACGACAGCTACGCTGCGCGACGCGTACCCGAAATGACGAAGCCTGCCGCTGAGAAGACGACGATGACGACGCATAGTGCCCGACCATCAACACGTGCAAGCCGCGATACGACGCCCCGACGCACCCGAAATTCGAGGAAAGCGGTATCCGACGTCTAGTTGTCCATTGACGGCTTCGACGTAGTCGCCCTCATCGACACGGGAGCCGACTACTCGGTAGTGAGCGGGTCATTCGCGTCCAAGCTAAAGAAAGTTACGACCAGATGGGACGGTCCGCACATACGCACAGCAGGAGGCCACCTCGTGACCCCAAGTGGAATGTGCACATCGCGCGTCACCATAGACGGCACTACGTACCCTTCGGAGTTCGTCATTTTGCCTAACTGCTCCCGCGACGTAATTCTCGGAATGGACTTTTTGACGGACAATGGCGCAATAATTGATCTGCAGACCAGGTCGATAACGTTTTCTTCCGATCACTTCACGACGCCGCAGCCGAACCTCGAACACCGTGCTGCTGTAAGGATCGCCGACGACCACGTCACCCTGCCACCCCGCGCAATCTTGATGATCGCCGTCTATTGTGAAGGTGCTGCTCCTGACGTCGACGCTATCGTGGAGACTGACCAAAGGTTGCTTCTAGACTGCGGTGTGTCTGTTGCAAGAGGCATTGCGCGGTTTAAGCAGCGCAGATCCCACGTTTTGGTCACCAATTTCACCGAGGAAAACCAGCATCTAAACAAGGGCGCTGCAATTGCGTTCCTAGAAGAAACGCAAGAAGCGAGTCAAGTGATCGCGGTCGCCACCTTTGAACGTGCACGCGCAGATGCTTCCAGGCTGCCACATCCTTTCGACGTGAACCCGGCGCTGTTGCAAGAAAATCGGGACAGATTACTGGAGTTGCTCCGTCGCTACAGCGAGTGTTTTTCCTCGAAGTCGAAGTTACGTCAAACACCTTTGGCGAAGCACCGGATAATAACCGAAGATGGAGCCCGACCTACCAGACAGTCACCGTACCGCGTTTCTTCACACGAGCGCGAAGCCATCCGGACTCGAGTTGATGACATGCTCAGTGACGACATAATACAGCCATCAAAAAGTCCGTGGGCTGCGCCGGTTGTACTCGTGAAGAAAAAAGATATGGCACTTTAAGATTCTGCGTTGACTACCGGAGACTAAACAAAATCACCAAAAAGGACGTGTACCCCCTGCCACGAATCGACGACGCCCTCGACCACCTCTGCAACGCCAAGTACTTCTCATCCATGGATCTGAAGACCGGCTACTGGCAAATTGAAGTGGATGAGAGAGACCGAGAGAAGACTGCATTTACAACCCCGGACGGTCTATACGAGTTCAAGGTGATGCCGTTTGGGCTGTGCACGGCGCCCGCAACATTTCAGAGAGTCATGGACACTGTGCTAGCAGGCCTGAAGTGGCACACTTGCCTCGTATACCTCGACGACGTTGTCGTATTCGCCCGGACTTTCGACGAACACCTCACAAGGTTGCAATCTGTACTCGAGGCCATTCGTACGTCGGGGTTAACGCTGAAGCCTGAGAAGTGCCGTTTCGCGTACGAGGAACTCAAGTTCTTGGGTCACGTCGTGAACGCCGCGGGAGTCCTACCTGACCCGGCAAAAATATCAGCCATTGCGAACTTCCCAAGGCCGAAAGATAAGAAGGGTGTGCGAAGGTTTCTCGGACTGTGCGCATACTACCAGCGCTTCGTCGCAAACTTCGCACGCATCGCAGAGCCACTCACGCACCTGACGAAAGAAAGCACCCCTTTCAGCTGGAAAAACGTCCAAGAAAAGGCATTCTGCGAGCTGCAACAACGCCTGCAAAACCCACCCGTGCTCGCTCATTTCGATGAAAACGCCGAAACGGAAATGCACACGGACGCCAGTGATTTATTTATTTATTTATTTAGCAATACTGCTAGCCCCAACTTGGGGCCATAGCAGAGGGGGTGTACATAGTACAACAAAATCAACAGTACAATACTGCAGTCAACACAGAACAAAGCACTTCAAACAACATAAAAAATGTTTCACGAAGAAAAAAAACACTAGTCAGATATAAATTTTTCAAATGCCTCGATACTGTCTGTTTCAATAATTTTGCTGTCAAGCTCATTCCATTCTTTGGCAGTGCGCGGAAAAAAGGAATACTTGAAAGTATTATTATTGGGCTGGAAAGGAACGACAGTGTGTTTATGACGTTGTCTGGTAGAGTAACCGGAAGAGAACTTTAAGTATTCACCTGTGTTACTATTTATTCGACCATTAACTATCTTAAAGAAGAACAACAAACGAGAAATTATATTTCTTTCTGAAGTCCGTTTGAATCCCGCTTTGGCAACTAATTCAGAGACTGATGTTGGGCCGTATTTCTTGAAAATAAATCGGACAGCCTTGTTTTGGATTCTGTCTAGTTTATGGATATTGACATTGGTGTAAGGATCCCAGATAATGTTTCCATAATCCAAAATGGGTTGGATAAGAGATTTGTACGCAAGAATTTTAGTGTCGTATGATGAATAGCGAAGAGAACGTCTCAAAAAATGTAATTTCATCATTGCATTATTAGATATGTAGTCGATATGTCGATCCCAGTGGAGGTTGCTACATATATGCAAGCCTAGATACTTGTACTCTGTTACTCGATTTAGGATGTTTTCATCAGCTGTATAATTGTAAACAAGGGGACACTTCTTATTTGTTATCGACATGGCCACACTTTTTTGATAGTTTACACACATTTGCCAAGAATTACACCACTTCATGAGTTTCTCAATTTCTGTGTTAAGCTTAACTTGGTCTTCAACTGTGTGAATAAGTGAATACAACGCACAATCATCTGCATATAATCGTATTTTAACCCTGCAATTATCAACAATATCATTTATGAACACCAAAAAGAACAACGGGCCAAGCACGGAGCCCTGGGGAACCCCTGAGCCAACAGGTAACATGTTTGATGGAGTGTCTTTAAAAACAACGTATTGCTGCCGGGATGTTAGATACGATTTAATCCAGCTACACAGTTTCCTGTTTTTTAATAATGTGTTCAGTTTAATGAGCAATTTAGAATGGGAAATCTTGTCAAATGCTTCAGCAAAATCTAAAAAAATTACGTCTATCTGTTTTCTCTCATTAATAGCTGCGGCGAAGTCATGTGTCATTTCAACCAGTTGAGTTACAGTAGAAAAGCCGTGACGGAACCCATGTTGCATTGGTGTTAATATTGAGTAATTTTCCAAGAAAAGCGTAATATGCTTATGAATAAGTTGCTCGAGAATTTGCAACACGTGCATGTTAAAGCTATAAGTCGATAATTAGAAATAAGCTGCTTATCGCCATTTTTAAACAGTGGTTTTATCTTGAAAATTCTCCGGTCATCAGGCAAAGTACCCGTCGAAAGGGATGTACGGTGATATCGGTTTGGGTGCCGTCCTCGTCCAAAAGCAAAGCGGTTACGAAAACGTAATCGCCTATGCAAGCCGTGGTCTGTCGAAGGAGGAGAGAAACTACTCTGCCTCCGAGAAAGAGTGCCTGGCTGTCATATGGGCCATTTCAAAATTTCGCCCATACGTCTATGGTAGACCATTTAAGGTTGTGACAGACCATCATGCGCTGTGTTGGCTCGCCAATTTGAAGGACCCCTCTGGCCGTCTTGGGCGGTGGAGCTTGCACCTGCAAGAGTTTGACGTTACAATATTCTACAAATCCGGCAGAAAACACTCCGACACCGACTGCTGTCCCGCGCCCCCGTCGACCCACCACCACAGGACTCTGATGAAGACAGCGCGTTCTTCGGAGTCGTGACAGAGAGCGACCTAGCCGCCCAGCAGCGTGCCGACCCTGACCTCCACACCATGATCGACTACCTCGAAGGACGCAACGTCGCCGTGCCTAGGGCGTTCAAGCGCAACTTACCAGCATTCAGCCTCAAAAACTCCATCCTAGTGAAGAAGAATTTCAACCCCGGAACGAGAACAAATTATCTACTTGTCATCCCCGCAGACCTTCGTGACGAAATTTTGAAAGCGTGCCACGACGACCCGTCTTCCGGACATCTCGGAACAGCTCGCACGATTACAAAAATCAAGGCGAAACACTTCTGGCCCCGTCTTACATCCGATGTCACCCACTACGTCCGGAGCTGCCTTGACTGCCAGCGACGAAAAACACCACCGACGAGACCAGCCGGACTTCTGCAACCGATCGCCGTCCCAACGAGGCCCTTCCAACAGATCGGAATGGACCTTCTGGGCCCGTTCCCTACATCCCGATCCGTGAACAAATGGATTGTCGTAGCGACAGACTACATGACGCGCTACGCAGAGACCACCGCTCTTTCTAGGGGAACTGCACAAGAAGTTGCAAAGTTCTTTATTAATCAAATTGTGCTGCGACATGGAGCCCCTGAGGTCCTAATCACGGACCGTGGAACGACCTTCACTGCGGAGCTCATGCAAGGAATCTTACGCTACAGCAACACAGATCACCGAAGAACAACGGCGTACCACCCCTAAACGAACGGACTAACGGAACGGCTCAATAAGACAATCACGGATATGCTATCTATGTACGTCGACGTTGAACATAAGACGTGGGACGAAGTCCTCCCGTACGTCACGTTTGCGTACAACATGGCTATCCAAGAAACCACGCAGATGACACCGTTCGAGCTCGTCTACGGAAGACGGCCGACTACAATGCTCGACGCCATGCTTCCGCACGTAGAAGACTACGACCACAACGCCGACGTCCAAGGATACCTCCAACGTGTGGAGGAGGCCCGCCAGCTCGCTCAAGCTCGTATAACGGACCAGCAACTGGTGGATGCCGGACGCTACAATCTCCGACGCCGAGACGCCGAGTACCATCCTGGAGATCGTGTATGGGTTTGGACTCCCATTCGACGACGTGGACTCAGTGAGAAACTTCTACGACGCTATTTCGGGCCCTACCAGATTCTACGACGTGTTGGCGAACTAACGTACGAAGTGATCCCCGATGGTGACTCCCGTACATCACGACGACGCACGCGACCCGAAGTCGTCCATGTGGTTCGCTTAAAACCTTTTTACGGACAATGACGAACTTTTATTTTAATTTGTGTGGACTGTCCTTTATGTTAGCATTGGGTCGATGCACTTTTAGAGGGGGGTAATGCCACGAACCATGCATTGGGTTTGTTTATTTGTGTTTTGTTTTTTCGGCCTGGCTGCGCCGGCCTGTGCTATCGCCGTTTTCACAGCGTTTCGAACAAACGCTACCACAGCGTTTCGAACAAACGCTATCGAACAACGCTTCAGGCGTTGTTCGATAGAAACAACGCTTCAAGCGTTGTTTGTTAGAGGCGCTGTTCGAACGAACAGCGTTTCTAACAAACGCTATCACGGCGTTCTCGATACAATTCGACTATTCGAGAAACCCTCGCGCCGAGGGATATAAATTCCCGCACAGCCGATGCCGCGTCATTCGATCACCGACGCTAACTAGTGTGCCCGTCGTTTTGCCGGCCGCTGCTTCGCCGCCTGTGTATTCTTTCAGTTGTTAGGGGAGCACAGGTTCGCTCCAATAAACTTGTTTTCTTATAGACAACTGCGTCGTCCTTCGCTGCGTGACAATATCAAACTTGCAAACTAGGAGCGAGCGCACCTTGAGCCAGGCATGCAAGCCACGCTCAACATGGCATGTATCTCAATATTTTTATGTTACCACCTTCCATTTTGTTCGTCATTTAGCCACGTCGAGTAATAAAAGATTTCGTTCATATCAAATAGGTGAACTGGCCGCTAGCGCATCTTGAGCCAAGTATGCAAGCCATGCTGAACTTGACATGTGTCTCAATATTTTTACGTTACCACCTGTCATTTATGTTAGTCATGCCACCACATTGAGTAATACAAGATTTCGTTCATATCAAACAAGTGAACTGGCCGCGAGCGAACTTTGAGCCAGGCATGCTTACCATACTGAACAAGGCCGGCAGCTCATATTTTTTTTATACTATCACCCAGCATTTTGGTTGGTCATACAGACGCGTCGAGTATTGCAACATTTTGTCCATATCAAACAAGAGAACTGGCCGCAAGCGCACCTTGAGGCAGGCATGCAAGCTTTGCTGAACATGGCATGTTTCTGAATATCTTTATATTACCACATGCAATAATTTGATAATACCACCTGCCATTTATGTTAGTCGTATAGCCAGGTCAAGTAATATAAGGTTTGGTTCATATCAAACCTTTAAACTAGCAGCGAGCGCACCTTGAGCCAAGCATGAAAGCCAAGCTGAACTTGACATGTATCTCAATATTTTTATGCTACCACCTGTCATTTATGTTAGTCATACCACCACATTGAGTAATACAAGATTTCGTTCATGTCCAACAAGCCAACTGGCCGCTAGCGAACTTTGAGCCAGGCATGCTTGCCGTACTGAACGTGGTAGGCAGCTTATATTTTTTATATTACCATCCGCCATTTTTGTTCGTCATACAGACGAGTCGATTATTACAACAATTTGTTCATATCAAACAAGAGAACTGGCTGTGAGCGCATCTTGAGGCAGGCATACAAGCCTTGCTGAACACGACATGTTTCTTAATATTTTATATTACCACCTGTCATTTATGTTCGTCATACAGCCACGTCGAGTAATAAAAGATATCGTTCATATTGTCGAGGTACAACGCGAACAAAGCACAGGTACGCCTTCAGACAGCAAAAGGAGCGTGTTCTGAACAGCTGAGCCGCAAGATTGTCCTCTATGTTTTCAAATCAAGCCAGAGGCCCACTACCTATTGTCCGCCAAATCCCCCCCACGTCGTTTTCGTTTACGTGTAGACACGGGTCATTTGCCTCCTTCTCAAAGAGCATCAAACCAATGTGAAATCACTAATGCAGTTTCTTTTTTACAGAAAAGTCTCACGCAATCACTCGCTGAAGTAAGGCTTCATGCGCACTACGTGAACGAGTTGTGGATGGTGCTGGCGACGCTTCGTACTACGCAAACTGTCGGGAACAACTTCGTAAGTGACGTCACTCAGTTGTTGCAGCACTCGGTATGGCGCAAAGTATCTTCTTAAGAGCTTTCGGAAAGTCATCGTTTCCGTACGGGTGTCCTAACCCAGACTTTGTCGCCAGTTTGATAGACGACTGTTCTGCGGTGAGCAATGTAGCGGTCTGCATCATACTCTTTCTGCTGGCGGATCCGTAAACGTGCCAGTTGTTTGGCTTCTTCCGCGCGTTCCATAAACATGTCGGCATCCTTGTAGATGTCGTCACCTTCATGCGGTAGCATCGCATCTAACATAGTTCGTTTTTCTCGCCCATGAACGAGGCTGATTGGAGTCATGCGGATCGTTTCTTGTTTGGCCGTGTTGTACGCAAACGTTATGTATGGCAAGAGTGCATCCCAATTTTCGTGCTGAACATCTACGTACATCGAAAGCATGTCTTCAATGGTTTTGTTTAGACGCTCTGTCAGCCCGTTCGTTCGTGGGTGGTAGGCGGTGGTCTTACGATGCGTTGTTCCACTGAGCATCAGGACGTGATCCAAAAGAGCGGCCGTAAATGTGGTTCCTCTATCTGTGATCACGACGGTTGGTGCACCATGCCTCAGTACAATATTCTCGATGAAAAGCTTGCCACCTCCACTGCTGTACCTCTCTGAATAGCCTTTGTCTCGGCATAACGGGTGAGATAATCTGTCGCGACGATAACCCAGCGGTTCCCTGCATTATAAGTAGGCAGTGGACCCAAAATGTCCATGCCGACCTGGTAGAATGGAGCTGTTGGAACCTGCACGGGTTGCAGGAGGCCAGCTGGTTTATTCGGTGGTGACTTGCAGCGCTGGCAGTCGAGACAGGTACGAACATGGTGCTTCATGGCTGTGGTTAGTCTCGGCCAGTAATATCTTTGCTGTACTCTGGCCAACGTCCTCGTGTAACCCAAATGGCCAAAGGTCACCTCGTTGTGGCATGCTTTGAGTACTTCAGTGCGAAGGGCTGCTGGGATGACGAGCAGGTAGGCAGATCTCGTCAACGAAAAGTTTCTTTTGTAGAGTACTCCGTCCCGTAAACAAAACGATGACAGCCCTCTTGCGAAAACCCTCGGTGGCTTCTGAGATCTGCCATCCAAGTAGTTAATTAAGCCAAGCAATTCAGCGCCGTCCCATTGTTGCTGCGCAATTGTGGTCGTGTCGAGGAAACCGAGAAATGCCGTTTCCTCGTCCTCGGGTAGGGTTGCCGACTCAATGGGTGAATGGGACAGTCAGACCCCGTATGTCGCTTGCCTGACTTATGTATGACTACCATATCAAACTCTTGCAGCCTGAGACTCCAACGCGTTAATCACCTTGTAGGGTCTTTAAGGCTTGTTAATCAGCACAGTGAGTGTTGGTCCTAATTACTTTAAAGAAGCGGCCATATAAATACGGGCGAAATTTTGTAACCACCCATACCACGGCGAGACATTCCTTCTCGGTCGTGGAGTAATTAGTTTCAGCACGTGTTAACGTTCTGCTTGCGTAAGCGATTATGCTTTCTGCGCCCTCTTGCTTCTGCACTAGCACAGTTCCCAGACCGACAATGCTAGCATCAGTATGGAGCATCGTAGGAGCTCTCTCGTCAAAGTGGGCAAGGACTGGAGGTGTTTATATTCGCTGACGAAGATCGCTAAAAGCAGCTTCCTCTTCGTTCTTACACTCAAAAGTGACGTCTTCTCTCGTGAGGCGAGTTAATGGTGAGGCTATGCGTGCGAAGTCCGCGATAAATTGTCGATAATATGCACAGAGGCCCAGAAAGCGTCTGACAGCCTTTTTATCGTTTGCCACAGGGAACTATGCAACGGCTGCGATTTTCTCAGGATCGGGACGAACACCTGCAAGACTGATGACGTGACCAAGAAATCGCAGTTCTTCATAGCAAAAGTGGCACTTCTCAGGCTTAAACGTCAAGCCCGCGGACCGTATGGCTCGTAAGACCACTTCAAGTCTTACAAGGTGCTTGTCAAATGTTGCGGAGAACACTATGACATCGTCCAGATATACTAAGCAGGTTTTACACTTCAACTCAAAAAGCACGGTATCCATGAGTCTTTGAAAGGTGGCAGGCGCTGAACAAAATTTGAATATCAAGACCTTAAATTCATATAACCCATCTGGTGTCACAAAAGCGGTCTTCTCATGGTCTCTCGGGTCCACCTCGATTTGCCAATATCCACTGTGCAAGTCCATTGAAGAGAAGTAGCGAGCATGTCGAAGTCCGTCGAGAGAGTCATCTATACGAGGTAGTGGATATACGTTTTTCTTGGTCACCTGGTTTAGCTTCCGGTAATCCACACAGAAGCACAGGCTTCCGTCCTTTTTCTTAACGAGGACCAGAGGCGACGTCCAGGGGCTCTGTGAAGGCTGAATGACGTCATCTTTAAGCAATCTGTCTACCTGCTGTTGTATCGCTTCGCGTTCTTTTGAAGCCACGCGATGAGGGTTCTGATGAACAGGTCTCGCATTTCCTCGGTAATTATCCGATGCTTGGTTAGAGGCGTGCGGCCAACTCTTGATGTTGTCGAAAAGCAATCTTGATATTCGGCCAATAGCTCAAGGAGTCTGCGTCGTTCGTCTTCCGGCAAAGTAATGCTAAGGTCCAGAACAGGCACTGAATCAAGTTTTAGCGCCTCGTCGACTACCGTCAATCAGCCTTCGGCATCTATGACATCGTCGAAGTAAGCGACAGCCGCGCCTTTTGGCAGGTGCCGGCGCTCAGCGCTAAAATTTGTCAGCAGTAGGTCCGCGCGTCCAGCAGCAACTCTTAAAATACCTCGTGCGATAGAAATACCGTGGGTGAAGAGAAGCGAGCTTATTTGGTCTGCAACTCCTTCGGCGTCAAACTGAACAATGGCGGCCGCAGAAACAAGCGTGCATGACCTAGGAGGGAGGACCACGTCGTCATCAGTAAGACGCAGTTGGTTTGCTCACACCTCTGGAAAATCGGGTGAGCCCGTACTGCTGCAGAAAGTAATCAAACTTTTCGGGATGTCAATGACGGCACCATATTCTCGTAAAAAAATCATGCCAAGAATTACATCTTTGCAGCATGCGGCGATAACGACAAGCGATGCAGTGAAAGAAGAACCTCCTATGTCAATTCTTGCTGTACATCTTTCACAGGGCATTAATAACTGGCCCCCTGCCCTTCTTATATGAGAGCCCGTCAATGGCGTCTTTACTTTTCTGAGGCTGTCGGCGAGGTCCTGACTGATAATAGAGAAGTCCGCACCGGTGTCGACTAAAGCTGTCGCTTGCTGGCCGTCAAGAAGAATGCTTAGGTCGGCAGTCACAATTTCATCGCTTTCACTGCTTATCGGCTGTACGTCATTATGCAGTGGGGGCTTTTTTTCGTCATCCTCATGGCCTGCAACCTTGCCCCCGGAGGTCACTGCCCTCAGTTTCACCGGCGCGGGCTAGGTGACCTTCTTTTATTAAGGTCCGCATAGGTGCGGCATTGCGACAACGGAGAACGCGCGGGAGACGGGAGTGGGATCGGCATCCAAGACCAGGCGGGTTAGTAGACATTGCTTCCTCTGCAGTGATACGGCCGTCCTCAAAGTAAGAACGGGCTCCATAGAAGGAGGTGTCGTCGCGGCGTGGAAAGTATTCGTCGTTGGCACGAAGACCGTCAAACCAAGGTCGAAATGGACGGAATGAATCACCTCGATGCCAGCAATGACGGGCAATGTGGTCTGCACCTCCGCAGTGAAAGCAAAGTAAACGCCTGTCGACTGCGCGCCATGCATCTGTTCTTCGTGTCGGTGGACGTCTGAGCGTCTCCCTTGGCGTCGATGCCAAGGCGTGGCTGTGGATGGCTGGTTGTATGGCTGTGGCATGGGTGGTTGCTGTAGTGTCTGGTCTTGTGGTGGTGACCAAAAGGCCATTGAGGTCTGGCGGTACGGCGTCGGCGTAGCGGGTGGTGGACGTCGGAGAGCGGCAGCGTAGCTCATGGGACGCTGCTCAGCCTCGAGACTAGCCGTAGACAACGCTTGGCGGATTTCGTCGCGCACGACTACAACGACCGAAGCAATGAGCGTTTCAGCAACTAAAGTCCGGAACTTCTGCAGTTCTTCGCGAACTATCTCCCTAATCAAGTTTCTCAAAGAGCTGCGACTCTCAGACGTCATAGCACTAGTGTTATTTTAGACATTGCTCGACATGCGGTCATATTGCCTGCAGAGTTAATGAAGGGCCCGCTCGATAGCCATAGCTTCCATAATAAAGTCAACCACGGTACTTGGATGGTTGCGCAGTAGGCCGGCGAAAAGCTGTTCCTTGACACCGCGCATGAGGTAACTGAACTTAGTATTTTCCGTCATGTGCAGGTTAGCTCGACGAAAGAGACAAGTCATGTCTTCAGCAATCATTGCAACGGTTTCATTTGGTTATTGAACCCATAGCTCCAATAATCTGTGCACAGTCGCGTCGATCGACATTGGCTAAGGTATCGACGAACTGCTGTCGAAAGTCGGGCCAAGTTGATAGATTGGCTTCTCTATTCTCATACCAAGTACGAGCACCATCGTAAAGATAGAAATAGGCTAAAGAAAGTTTTTTCTGTTCCGGCCACTGATTTATCTTGGCAACACGCTCGTAGTGGTCAAGCCGGTCGTCAGCGTCTTCATGGGCGCTGCCACTAAAGCGATCAGGAACGACTGGTTGATAGATGGTTACCTGAGATGGGTGCATTGGAAAGCTGCCTTGGGGCACCTGTTGGGGGCTTGCGTTGGCCAATAGTCGAGGTGAGCGGTGCCTGGGAGGTTCCGGCAAGAGAGTCAGCTCGGGTGCGAGGCCTCGCAACCGTCGACTGAAACGATGCACAGAAGTTGCAATTGGTGACAATGCGTTTGGACTGGATAAACGGCTCCCAGCGGGAGTGGGAGCATCAGGCAGGGTTGCGATCCAGCACCTCCACAAGTGTCGTGGTACAACGCGAACAAAGCACAGGTACGCCTTGAGACAGCGAAAGCAACGTGTTCTGAACAGCTGAGCCGCAAGACTGTCCTCTCCGTTTTCGAATCAAACAAGAGGCCCACTACCTGGTGTCCTCCGAATCCCCACATCGTCGTTTTCGTTTACATGTAGACATGGGTCAATATCAAGCGAGCGAACTGGCCGCGAGCGCCACTCGAGCCAGACATGCAAGGTGTAGTGAACATGGCAGGCAGCTCATTATTTTTTATATTAGCACTCGAAATTTATGTTCGTCATACAGCCACGTTGAGTATTACAACATTTTGTCCATATCAAACAAGAGAACTGGCCGCGAGTGCACCTTGAGTCAGGCATGAAAGCCTCACTGAACATGGCATATTTCTGAATATTTTTATAATAACACATGCTACCATTACCACGTGCAATATTTTTATATTACCACCTGCCATCTACGTTAGTCATATAGCCACGTCGAGTAATACAAAATTTCGTTCATATCAAACATGCAAACTGGCCGCGAGCGCATCTTGAGCCAGGCATGCAAGCCGTGCTGAACATCGCATGTATCTCAATAATCTTATATTACCACGTGTAATTTATGTTCGTCATAAAACCAAGTCAAGTAGTACAAGATTTCATTTATAACAAATAGGTTAACTGGGCGCGACCGCACCTTGAGCCAAGCATGCAAGCCATGCTGAACATGATATGCATCTCAATAATTTTATGTTACCACCTGTCATTTGTGTTCATCATACCACCACGTCAAGTAATACAAAATTTCGTTCATATCAAATAGGTTAACTTGCCGCGACCACACCTTAAGCCAAGCATGCAAGCCGTGCTGAACATGAGTTTTTTTCGAATATATTTATATTACCACCTACCATTTATGTTAGTCATAGAGCCACGTCGATTGATACAAGATTTCGTTCACATCAAATCGGGGAACTGACCACGGGCGCACCTTGAGGCAGGCATGCAAGCCTTGCTTAAGATGGCATGTATCTCAATATTTTTATTTTACCACCTGCCGTTTATGTTCGTCATTTAGTCACGTCAAGTAATACAAGATTTCTTGCATATCAAACAAGCGAACTGGTGGTGGGCACACCTTGAGCCAGGCATGCAATACTCGCTGGCCATGGCATGTTTCTTAATATTTTATATGACCACCTCCCATTTATGTTTGTCATACAGCCACGTCGAGTGATACAAGATATCGTTCATATCAAGCAAGCGAACTGGCCGCGAGCACAGCTTGAGCCAGACAAGAAGTGCACTGAACATGGCAGGCCGCTCATTATTTTTTTATGTTAGCACTCGAAATTTATATTCATCATACAGCCACGTTGAGCATAATTCCGAATACTTTTATATTGCCACCTACCATTTATGTTTGTCCTACTGCCACGTCGACAAATACAATTATTTATTTATTTTTATTTATTTAATACTGTAAGCCTTTCTCAGGCTCATACAGGGTGGGCGAGCAAATATACACAGTCGCGTACAAACCAGGCAATATCGCACATAGCGAAAGAAACAGAATGACAAGACGATGGTGAAAATAAAACTTGAACGATGAAAGCAATTGTACAAAATCATGGACAGGTCACAAAACATCGAGGTATCAGCAGGGGGTACAGTGATCAGTGTGTACGGAAACGCTCACAAACATCAAAAAACAAAAGTTGCTTTTAGTCTTCATAAAACAGGCTTTCTACATTCCGAACAAATGAATCTGCAGAGGAAAGATTAACGCATTCACGTGGCAATTTGTTCCACTCTTCCACTGCTGACTGGAAAATGAATATTTAAAAGAGTCACAGCGTGACATGAATGGTCCGATGCACTTATTGTGGTTGGTACGATGGGAGTGATGGTTAGGCGGCTTTATATAGTTGTCTTTGTCTATGTTTAAACCGTTGTGATACAAAAGAAAAATAAACTTTAAGGATGAGACACGGCGACGGGCAGCAAGGGTCGGCAAGCATGCCCGCCTGCGCTGCTCAGTGACACTGTCATGCCTCGAATACTTGGAATAGATAAAGCGAAGGGCCTTGCGTTGGACGATTTCTAATTTGTTGGAAAGATATTTTTGGTGGGGGTTTCAAACAATGCTGGCGTACTCGAGGATCGGCCTTATGAGAGATTTATATGCTGTCATTTTTACATTAGAAGGCGCCAATGCAAGTTTTCGACGCAGGAACCCTAGCTGGCGATAGGCTTTTGTGTATGTGCTGCTTATATGTGCATCCCACTTCAGTTTACTTGTAAAGGTAACGCCCAAGTATTTAACAGCGTCGTTTCTTGCAATGTTTGTGCCAACCGAATTGTAACTAAAATGCTGGATTGTTTTTCTGCGAGTTATGCTAAGCCAAGCTGTTTTTGACACGTTAATTTCCATTCTCCACTCAAGGCACCAACATGCAATATTAGCTAGTGTGGTATTAAGTCTTAGCTGGTCATCAGTTGTGCGGATAGTGGTGTAGATCACGCAGTCGCCAGCGAATAATCTCATTTTAACGTTAGGATCAAGGCACATATAGATATCATTAACATATATTAGGAACAAGATGGGTCCTAAAACGGAACCTTGTGGTACTCCGGAAAAAACTTCCAATGAATCAGAGGCGGTGTTGTTTACGGTTACATACTGGCTTCGATTTGATAGATACATTTTTAGCCATGTTATTATGTTACTGTTAATACCAATAGACACAAGTTCGTCAACCAATTCACTGTGAGGCACCTTATCAAAAGCTTTGACGAAGTCTATAAATATAGAGTCGGTTTGCAATTGTGTGTTAATAGTAGTTACGAAGTCATGCGTTATTTCCAAGAGTTGAGTAACGGTAGACAGGTTTTTACGGAATACGTGTTGGTTTGGGTGCATTAAGTTGTTATCTTCTAAATAAAAATTGCCTTGTTGATTACATGTTCCAATAATTTACAGCAGCAGCTAGGTAGTGAGACAGGCCTGAATGTTTCTATGGACAGCTTGCTCCCGCCTTTATGAATTGGAATTACCTTTGCACACAACCTGTCTGCAGGTAAAGAAGCTGTTAGCAGGGATGCTTTAAAAATTGCTTCAAGGAAGGGACATAGTTGCTCTGCGTAGCGTCGAAGGAATACATTTGAAATATTGTCAGGACCCACTGATTTCTTAACATCGATCTGCAACAGCAGGTTCAGAATACCTCCCGTAGTGAGAACGACATTGAGCATTGAAAAAAGATGCACCGGAGCAACAGGGTTGCTTGGTGCGCATGCACGTGTAAATACCGACTGAAAATACCTGTTGAAAGCATTGGAAACGGCCTGCGCATCCTTTACGATAGTACCCTCAATTTCTACTTCAGTTGTTGGATTTTCAGGCCATGCCAAGAAACACCAAAATTTTTGCGGCTGATCCGTCATGAAGTGAGATAACGTATGTGAAAAAAAAGTTGGTCTTGCATTTCTAATTTCCACCTTAAGCTGAGATGCAAGTTCTTTTAAGATGATTGGATTCCTTTTTTTCTTGCGCATTCTCTGTACCCTTCTTTTAAGGTGAATAATACAGCGATTGATCCTTGGTGTTTTTCTTTGTGTGCGTTTTAGTTTCGTTGGGATAATATTTTGTTCACAGTACGTAATTATTTTTTTCAGTTGAATCCACATACCATTAACACCCTCACAATCCTCTAGAGAAAAAGTCTCTAGTGCTGTGGCGAGGTAATCAATAACACAAACATCATTAGCTCTGGTGCAGTCTTTCACGGCTATCCATGAATTTGTGCCATCGGGTTTGGTATTTAAGAATTCAAGGTTAAAAGTTATGATTAACATTTTGTGGTCAGATATTCCATCTTCTACAGTGAATTTACCGGATAGGTTTTCGGAAAGAAAAGCTAGGTTTAGTATGGAGCGAGTGTCTCCTTGAATTCGGGTTGGTTCCTGGACCAACTGGGACAATGCAAAATTGAACATTAAATTGTGTATTAGCTCGCTGTTGGCGGTATTTCTAGTTCTTGTTAAGTTTTCCCAGTCAATAGCGAGATTCAAATCTCCAGTAAGTATTAATTTGGTACGGGGGGTAACCTTATCAACCAGATAGTCATGTACTTGTAAAAGGTAATCATCAGACGCATTTGTCTTTCTGTAGGTGCCACCGATCAGTACTGGAGTGTCGTGAGCAAATATTGTGCACCAAACGCTTTCGCGATTCGCGATACCCTTTTCTCTACGATAATGCAAACCACGTTTTATTGCAATGGCGACCCCGCCCCCGCGACCGTCACGATCTGACCGAAGTAGGCAGTATGAAGAAGGAACAATTTCAAAATCAAGAATGTCTGGGTGCAGCAACGTTTCAGTTATCACGACAATATCAGGAGTGTACGAAAATAACAATTCTTCTAGCTTGTCAGTTTTGTTAACAATGCTACGGGTATTCAAATATGCCAATGAAAACAGTGTGGTGGCTTGTGGGTGTCACGCGTTGCTTTTCGCGCGACCATCGTGACATGCCCTTCTCAGGGAAACTCTTGCATTTTTTGCTTCATCCCATGTGTACAAGTCGTCATCTATCTTTAGTTTATCGAATACAAGAGTGACCTTAGCACCATTGTCCCGATCTTTCTTTGCTGATTGCCATAGTTTTTTGCGCAGGTCCCGAACTCATGCGGAAAAGTCTTCGGATATCCATATCGCTGTTCCCATCAGTTTGCCGCAATTACGAAGGACTAACATTTTTTCTGAGAAATTGTACAGCTTGAGAATTACTGGCTGCTCTCCATTTTGTGTTTTCCTGCCGATTCGGTGCATGCGTTCTACAGATGTAACATTCACCTTGAGGATGTCTTTAAAAATGCCCTTAACAATCCGCTGTTGTAAATCTGCATTTTGTTCGTTATCACCCTCTTCCACGCCATAGATTATTATGTTATTCCGGCGGCTCCTATTTTCCAAGTCTTCTACCTTAACTGATAGCTCTCGCACCAGTTTATTTGTTTCTACAGTCATCACCTCATGCTCGGCGAGTTTATCCTAGAATTGCTGTAGGCGAGCTAACTCTTTTGCTATGGCGGTTAATCTTCCCTGTACGTTGCCTACTGTAGTTTCTACGTGTTTTAAGTTTTCGGAAAGAGCAGTGAGCGCTTTACTGGTCTTTGTTTGTTCCTTTAGAATTTTCTTGAGGAGTTGGCTATTTAAGGAGGCTTCTGAACCAGACTCTGAGTCTGAGCGGGGTCCAGGGTTTAACTCCACATCACCTGATGTTAACAGCAGTAGCCTAATAACAAGCAAACAATCACACAATGAAGAAAGCAGACTCTGTGGGCCCTGCAGCACTACTAAAGTGAGCGAATCGTCTCTAATAGAGCAGACAGAATATTTGTCACCCACCTGGACGAAAAAGTAGAAATTCATGAGCAACCGCCCGAACACGGCGCTGCCAAGCCCACTGAAAGACCGCTGAAGATGGCTCCGGGTTTTATGCTGAAGCTCAAGCGTGTCCGCTGACGTCACTCGGTTGACCACATGTTTAGAGGGGTACTTGAGGCGCTGCTTTCCATGATAGTTCTTCGTCGACGGGGCTGTCCGGCGCAGGCACGACGATGTTTCCCTGCAGTGGGAAGAGTTCCGCCGGGCCAACGACGGAATCCACCCGTAGCAGGGCGATCGGGACGAAAAAGCAGAAATTCATGAGCAACCGCCCGAACGCGACGCTGCCAAGCCCACTGAAAAACTGCTGAAGATGGCTCCGGGTTTTATGCTGAAGCTCAAGCGTGTCCGCTGACGTCACTCGGTTGACCACATGTTAGGGTAGGGGCACTCGAGGCGCTGCTTTCAATGATGGTTCTTCGTCGACGGGGCTGTCCGGCGCAGGCGCGACGATGTTTCCCTGCGGTGGGAAGAGTTCCGCCGCGCCAACGACGGAATCCACCCGTAGCAGGGCAATCGGGACGAAGAAGTAGAAATTTATAAGCAACCGCCCGAACGCGGTGCTGCCAAGCCCACTGAAAGACTGCTGAAGATGGCTCCGGGTTTTATGCTGAAGCTCAAGCGTGTCCGCTGACGTCACTCGGTTGACCACATGTTAGGGGAGGGGCACTTGAGGCACTGCTTTCCATGATGGTTCTTCGTCGACGCGGCTGTCCGGCGCAGGCGCGACGATGTTTCTCTGCGGTGGGAAGAGTTCCGCCGGGCCGACGACGAAATCCACCCGTAGCAGGGCGATCTCGACGAAAAAGTAGAAATTCATGAGCAACCGCCCGAACACGGGGCTGCCAAGCCCACAATATTTTGTTCATATCCAATAGGCGAACTGGACGCGAGCGCACCTTGAGCAAGGTATGCAAGCCGTGCTGAACATGGCATGTACCTCAATATTTTTATATCAACACTTGCCATTTATGTTCGTGATACAGCCACGTCGAGCAATACAAGATTTCGTTCACATCAAATAGGTTAACTGGCCGTACCCGCACCATGAGCCAAGCATGCAAGCCGTGCCGAACATGGCATGTTTCCGAATATTTTTATATTACCACCTACCGTTTATTTTCGTCATAGAGCCACGTCGAGTGATACAAGATTTCGTTCATATCAAATAGGTGAACTGGCCGCGAGCGCACTTTGAGCCAGGCATGCAAGCCGTGCTGAACATAGCATGTATCTCAATATGTTTATATTACCACCTGCCATTTGTGTTTGTCATTTAGCCAAGTCGAGTAATACAAGATTTCGTTCATAACACATAGGTCAACTGGCCGCGAGCGCATCATGAGCCAGGCATGCAAGCTGTGCTGAACATGGCATGCATCTCAATATTTCTTTATTACCACCTGCAATTCGTTTTCTTCATACAGCCACGTCAAGTAATACAACATTTTGTTCATATCAAGCGAACGACCTGGCCGCGAGCGCACCTTGAGCCTGGCATTCACGCCGTACTGAACAGGGAAGGCAGCTCAAATTTTCTCATATTACCACCCGCCATTTTTGTTCGTCATACACACGCGTCAAGTATTACAACATTTTTTCAATATCAAACAAAAGAACTGGCTGCGAGCGCACCTTGAGCAAGCATGCATGCCGTAGTGAACAGGGCAGGCAGCTTATATTTTCTCATATTACCACCCGCCGTTTTTGTTCGTCATACAGACGCGTCAAGTACTACAACATTTTTTCCATATAAACAAGAGAACTGGCCGCGAGCGCACCTTGAGCAAGCATGCACGCCGTAATGAACAGGGCAGGCAGCTCATATTTTCTCATACTACCACCCGCTGTTTTTGTTCCTCATACAGACGTGTCAAGTATTACAACATTTTTTCCATATCAAACAAGAGAACTGGCCGCGAGCGCACCTTGAGCAAGCATGCACGCCGTACTGAACAGGGCAGGCAGCTCATATTTTGTCATATTACCACCCGCCGTTTTTGTTCGTCATACAGACGCGTCAAGTATTACAACATTTTTTCCATATAAACAAGAGAACTGGCCGCGAGCGCACCTTGAGCAAGCATGCACGCCGTAATGAACAGGGCAGGCAGCTCATATTTTCTCATACTACCACCCGCTGTTTTTGTTCCTCATACAGACGTGTCAAGTATTACAACATTTTTTCCATATCAAACAAGAGAACTGGCCGCGAGCGCACCTTGAGCAAGCATGCACGCCGTACTGAACAGGGCAGGCAGCTCATATTTTGTCATATTACCACCCGCCGTTTTTGTTCGTCATACAGACGCGTCAAGTACTACAACATTTTTTCCATATAAACAAGAGAACTGGCCGCGAGCGCACCTTGAGCAAGCATGCACGCCGTAATGAACAGGGCAGGCAGCTCATATTTTCTCATACTACCACCCGCTGTTTTTGTTCCTCATACAGACGTGTCAAGTATTACAACATTTTTTCCATATCAAACAAGAGAACTGGCCGCGAGCGCACCTTGAGCAAGCATGCACGCCGTACTGAACAGGGAAGGCAGTTCATATTTTCTCATATTACCACCCGTCGTTTTTGTTCGTCATACAGACGCGTCAAGTATTACAACATTTTTTCCATATCAAACAAGAGAACTGGCCGCGAGCGCACCTTGAGCAAGCATGCACGCCGTACTGAACAGGGGAGGCAGCTCATATTTTCTCATATTACCACCCGCCGTTTTTGTTCGTCATACAGACGCGTCAAGTATTACAACATTTTTTCCGTATAAACAAGAGAACTGGCCGCGAGCGCACCTTGAGCAAGCATGCACGCCGTACTGAACAGGGCAGGCAGCTCATATTTTCTCATATTACCACCCGCCGTTTTTGTTTGTCATACAGACGCGTCAAGTATTACAACATTTTTTCCATATCAAACAAGAGAACTGGCCGCGAGCGCACCTTGAGCAAGCATGCACGCCGTACTGAACAGGGGAGGCAGCTCATATTTTCTCATATTACCACCCGCCGTTTTTGTTCGTCATACAGACGCGTCAAGTATTACAACATTTTTTCCGTATAAACAAGAGAACTGGCCGCGAGCGCACCTTGAGCAAGCATGCACGCCGTACTGAACAGGGCAGGCAGCTCATATTTTCTCATATTACCACCCGCCGTTTTTGTTCGTCATACAGACGCGTCAAGTATTACAACATTTTTTCCATATCAAACAAGAGAACTGGCCGCGAGCGCACCTTGAGCAAGCATGCACGCCGTACTGAACAGGGGAGGCAGCTCATATTTTCTCATATTACCACCCGCCGTTTTTGTTCGTCATACAGACGCGTCAAGTATTACAACATTTTTTCCATATCAAACAAGAGAACTGGCCGCGAGCGCACCTTGAGCAAGCATGCACGCCGTACTGAACAGGGGAGGCAGCTCATATTTTCTCATATTACCACCCGCCGTTTTTGTTCGTCATACAGACGCGTCAAGTATTACAACATTTTTTCCGTATAAACAAGAGAACTGGCCGCGAGCGCACCTTGAGCAAGCATGCACGCCGTACTGAACAGGGCAGGCAGCTCATATTTTCTCATATTACCACCCGCCGTTTTTGTTCGTCATACAGACGCGTCAAGTATTACAACATTTTTTCCATATCAAACAAGAGAACTGGCCGCGAGCGCACCTTGAGCAAGCATGCACGCCGTACTGAACAGGGGAGGCAGCTCATATTTTCTCATATTACCACCCGCCGTTTTTGTTCGTCATACAGACGCGTCAAGTATTACAACATTTTTTCCGTATAAACAAGAGAACTGGCCGCGAGCGCACCTTGAGCAAGCATGCACGCCGTACTGAACAGGGCAGGCAGCTCATATTTTCTCATATTACCACCCGCCGTTTTTGTTCGTCATACAGACGCGTCAAGTATTACAACATTTTTTCCATATCAAACAAGAGAACTGGCCGCGAGCGCACCTTGAGCAAGCATGCACGCCGTACTGAACAGGGGAGGCAGCTCATATTTTCTCATATTACCACCCGCCGTTTTTGTTCGTCATACAGACGCGTCAAGTATTACAACATTTTTTCCGTATAAACAAGAGAACTGGCCGCGAGCGCACCTTGAGCAAGCATGCACGCCGTACTGAACAGGGCAGGCAGCTCATATTTTCTCATATTACCACCCGCCGTTTTTGTTTGTCATACAGACGCGTCGAGTATTACAACATTTTTTCAATATCAAACAAGAGAACTGGCCGCGAGCGCACCTTGAGCAAGCATGCACGCCGTACTGAACAGGGCAGGCAGCTCATATTTTCTCATATTACCACCCGCCGTTTTTGTTTGTCATACAGACGCGTCGAGTATTACAACATTTTCTATATCAAACAAGAGAACTGGCCGCGAGCGCACCTTGAGCAAGCATGCACGCCGTACTGAACAGGGCAGGCAGCTCATATTTTCTCATATTACCACCCGCCGTTTTTGTTTGTCATATAGACGCGTCGAGTATTACAACATTTTTTCAATATCAAACAAGAGAACTGGCCGCGAGCGCACCTTGAGCAAGCATGCACGCCGTACTGAACAGGGCAGGCAGCTCATATTTTCTCATATTACCACCCGCCGTTTTTGTTTGTCATACAGACGCGTCGAGTATTACAACATTTTTTCAATATCAAACAAGAGAACTGGCCGCGAGCGCACCTTGAGCAAGCATGCACGCCGTACTGAACAGGGCAGGCAGCTCATATTTTCTCATATTACCACCCGCCGTTTTTGTTTGTCATATAGACGCGTCGAGTATTACAACATTTTTTCAATATCAAACAAGAGAACTGGCCGCGAGCGCACCTTGAGCAAGCATGCACGCCGTACTGAACAGGGCAGGCAGCTCATATTTTCTCATATTACCACCCGCCGTTTTTGTTTGTCATACAGACGCGTCGAGTATTACAACATTTTTTCAATATCAAACAAGAGAACTGGCCGCGAGCGCACCTTGAGCAAGCATGCACGCCGTACTGAACAGGGCAGGCAGCTCATATTTTCTCATATTACCACCCGCCGTTTTTGTTTGTCATACAGACGCGTCGAGTATTACAACATTTTCTATATCAAACAAGAGAACTGGCCGCGAGCGCACCTTGAGCAAGCATGCACGCCGTACTGAACAGGGCAGGCAGCTCATATTTTCTCATATTACCACCCGCCGTTTTTGTTTGTCATACAGACGTGTCAAGTATTACAACAATTTTTCTATATCAAACAAGAGAACTGGTCGCGAGCGCACCTTGAGCAAGCATGCACGCCGTACTGAACAGGGCAGGCAGCTCATATTTTCTCATATTACCACCCGCCGTTTTTGTTTGTCATACAGACGCGTCGAGTATTACAACATTTTTTCAATATCAAACAAGAGAACTGGCCGCGAGCGCACCTTGAGCAAGCATGCACGCCGTACTGAACAGGGCAGGCAGCTCATATTTTCTCATATTACCACCCGCCGTTTTTGTTTGTCATACAGACGCGTCGAGTATTACAACATTTTCTATATCAAACAAGAGAACTGGCCGCGAGCGCACCTTGAGCAAGCATGCACGCCGTACTGAACAGGGCAGGCAGCTCATATTTTCTCATATTACCACCCGCCGTTTTTGTTTGTCATATAGACGCGTCGAGTATAACAACATTTTCTATATCAAACAAGAGAACTGGCCGCGAGCGCACCTTGAGCAAGCATGCACGCCGTACTGAACAGGGGAGGCAGCTCATATTTTCCAATATTACCACCCGCCGTTTTTGTTCGTCATACAGACGTGTCAAGTATTACAATTTTTCCATATAAACAAGAGATCTGGCCGCGAGCGCACCTTGAGCAAGCATGCACGCCATACTGAACAGGGCAGGCAGCTCATATTTTCTCATATTGCCACCCGCCGTTTTTGTTCGTCATACAGACGTGTCAAGTACTACAACATTTTTTCCATATAAACAAGAGAACTGGCCGCGAGCGCACCTTGAGCAAGCATGCACGCCGTAATGAACAGGGCAGGCAGCTCATATTTTCTCATATTACCACCCGCTGTTTTTGTTCCTCATACAGACGTGTCAAGTATTACAACATTTTTTCCATATCAAACAAGAGAACTGGCCGCGAGCGCACCTTGAGCAAGCATGCACGCCGTACTGAACAGGGCAGGCAGCTCATGTTTTGTCATATTACCACCCGTCGTTTTTGTTCGTCATACAGACGCGTCGAGTATTACAACATTTTCTATATCAAACAAGAGAAGTGGCCGCGAGCGCACCTTGAGCAAGCATGCACGCCGTACTGAACAGGGCAGGTAGCTCATATTTTCTCATATTACCACCCGCCGTTTTTGTTCGTCATACAGACGCGTCAAGTATTACATTTTTTTCATATAAACAAGAGAACTGGCCGCGAGCGCACCTTGAGAAGCATGCATGCCGTACTGAACAGGGAAGGAAGCTCATATTTTCTCATATTACCACCCGCCGTTTTTGTTCGTCATACAGACGCGTCAAATATTACAACATTTTTTCAATATCAAACAAGAGAAGTGGCCGCGAGCGCACCTTGAGCAAGCATTCATGCCGTACTGAACAGGGCAGGCAGCTCATATTTTCTCATATTGCCACCCACTGTTTTTGTTCGTCATACACACGCGTCAAGTATTACAACATTTTTTCCATATAAACAAGAGAACTGGCTGCGAGCGCACCTTGAGCAAGCATGCACGCCATACTGAACAGGGCAGGCAGCTCATATTTTCTCATATTACCACCCGCCGTTTTTGTTTGTCATACAGACGCGTCAAGTATTACAACATTTTTTCAATATCAAACAAGAGAACTGGCCGCGAGTGCACCTTGAGCAAGCATGCACGCCGTACTGAACAGGGCAGGCAGCTCATATTTTCTCATATTACCACCCGCCGTTTTTGTTTGTCATACAGATGCGTCAAGTATTACAACATTTTTTCAATATCAAACAAGAGAACTGGCTGCGAGCGCACCTTGAGCAAGCATGCATGCCGTACTGAACAGGGAAGGCAGCTCATATTTTCTCATATTACCACCCGCCGTTTTTGTTCGTCATACACACGCGTCAAGTATTACAACATTTTTCCAATATCAAACGAGAGAACTGGCCGCGAGTGCACCTTGAGCAAGCATGCACGCTGTACTGAACAGGGCAGGCAGCTCATATTTTCTCATATTACCACCCGCCGTTTTTGTTTGTCATACAGATGCGTCAAGTATTACAACATTTTTTCAATATCAAACAAGAGAACTGGCCCCGAGCGCACCTTGAGCAAGCATGCATGCCGTACTGAACAGGGCAGGCAGCTCATATTTTCTCATATTACCACCCGCCGTTTTTGTTTGTCATACAGATGCGTCAAGTATTACAACATTTTTTCAATATCAAACAAGAGAACTGGCTGCGAGCGCACCTTGAGCAAGCATGCATGCCGTACTGAACAGGGCAGGCAGCTCATATTTTCTCATATTACCACCCGCCGTTTTTGTTCCTCATACAGACGCGTCAAGTATTACAACATTTTTTCCATATAAACAAGAGAACTGGTCGCGAGCGCACCTTGAGCAAGCATGCATGCCGTACTGAACAGGGCAGGCAGCTCATATTTTCTCACATTACCACCCGCCGTTTTTGTTCCTCATACAGACGCGTCAAGTATTACAACATTTTTTCAATATCAAACAAGAGAACTGGCTGCGAGCGCACCTTGAGCAAGCATGCATGCCGTACTGAACAGGGCAGGCAGCTCATATTTTCTCATATTACCACCCGCCGTTTTTGTTTGTCATACAGATGCGTCAAGTATTACAACATTTTTTCAATATCAAACAAGAGAACTGGCTGCGAGCGCACCTTGAGCAAGCATGCACGCCATACTGAACAGGGCAGGCAGCTCATATTTTCTCATATTACCACCCGCCGTTTTTGTTTGTCATACAGATGCGTCAAGTATTACAACATTTTTTCAATATCAAACAAGAGAACTGGCTGCGAGCGCACCTTGAGCAAGCATGCATGCCGTACTGAACAGGGCAGGCAGCTCATATTTTCTCATATTACCACCCGCCGTTTTTGTTCCTCATACGGACGCGTCAAGTATTACAACATTTTTTCAATATCAAACAAGAGAACTGGCTGCGAGCGCACCTTGAGCAAGCATGCATGCCGTACTGAACAGGGCAGGCAGCTCATATTTTCTCATATTACCACCCGCCGTTTTTGTTTGTCATACAGATGCGTCAAGTATTACAACATTTTTTCAATATCAAACAAGAGAACTGGCTGCGAGCGCACCTTGAGCAAGCATGCATGCCGTACTGAACAGGGAAGGCAGCTCATATTTTCTCATATTACCACCCGCCGTTTTTGTTCGTCATACACACGCGTCAAGTATTACAACATTTTTCCAATATCAAACGAGAGAACTGGCCGCGAGTGCACCTTGAGCAAGCATGCACGCTGTACTGAACAGGGCAGGCAGCTCATATTTTCTCATATTACCACCCGCCGTTTTTGTTTGTCATACAGATGCGTCAAGTATTACAACATTTTTTCAATATCAAACAAGAGAACTGGCCCCGAGCGCACCTTGAGCAAGCATGCATGCCGTACTGAACAGGGCAGGCAGCTCATATTTTCTCATATTACCACCCGCCGTTTTTGTTTGTCATACAGATGCGTCAAGTATTACAACATTTTTTCAATATCAAACAAGAGAACTGGCTGCGAGCGCACCCTGAGCAAGCATGCATGCCGTACTGAACAGGGCAGGCAGCTCATATTTTCTCATATTACCACCCGCCGTTTTTGTTCCTCATACAGACGCGTCAAGTATTACAACATTTTTTTCCATATAAACAAGAGAACTGGCCGCGAGCGCACCTTGAGCAAGCATGCACGCCATACTGAACAGGGCAGGCAGCTCATATTTTCTCATATTACCACCCGCCGTTTTTGTTTGTCATACAGATGCGTCAAGTATTACAACATTTTTTCAATATCAAACAAGAGAACTGGCTGCGAGCGCACCTTGAGCAAGCATGCATGCCGTACTGAACAGGGCAGGCAGCTCATATTTTCTCATATTACCACCCGCCGTTTTTGTTCCTCATACAGACGCGTCAAGTATTACAACATTTTTTCAATATCAAACAAGAGAACTGGCTGCGAGCGCACCTTGAGCAAGCATGCATGCCGTACTGAACAGGGCAGGCAGCTCATATTTTCTCATATTACCACCCGCCGTTTTTGTTTGTCATACAGATGCGTCAAGTATTACAACATTTTTTCAATATCAAACAAGAGAACTGGCTGCGAGCGCACCTTGAGCAAGCATGCATGCCGTACTGAACAGGGCAGGCAGCTCATATTTTCTCATATTACCACCCGCCGTTTTTGTTCCTCATACAGACGCGTCAAGTATTACAACATTTTTTCCATATAAACAAGAGAACTGGCTGCGAGCGCACCTTGAGCAAGCATGCACGCCATACTGAACAGGGCAGGCAGCTCATATTTTCTCATATTACCACCCGCCGTTTTTGTTTGTCATACAGATGCGTCAAGTATTACAACATTTTTTCAATATCAAACAAGAGAACTGGCTGCGAGCGCACCTTGAGCAAGCATGCATGCCGTACTGAACAGGGCAGGCAGCTCATATTTTCTCATATTACCACCCGCCGTTTTTGTTCCTCATACAGACGCGTCAAGTATTACAACATTTTTTCCATATCAAACAAGAGAACTGGCCCCGAGCGCACCTTGAGCAAGCATGCACGCCGTACTGAACAGGGCAAGCAGCTCATATTTTCTTATATTACCACCCGCCGTTTTTGTTCGTCATACAGACGCGTCAAGTATTACAACATTTTTTCCATATAAACAAGAGAACTGGCCGCGAGCGCAGCTTGAGCAAGCATGCACGCCGTACTGAACAGGGGAGGCAGCTAATATTTTCTCATATTACCACCCGCCGTTTTTGTTCGTCATACAGATGTGTCAAGTATTACAATTTTTTCATATAAACAAGAGAACTGGCCGCGAGCGCAGCTTGAGCAAGCATGCACGCCGTACTGAACAGGGGAGGCAGCTCATATTTTCTCATATTACCACCCGCCGTTTTTGTTCCTCATACAGACGCGTCAAGTATTACAATTTTTTCATATAAACAAGAGAACTGGCCGCGAGCGCACCTTGAGCAAGCATGCATGCCGTACTGAACAGGGCAGGCAGCTCATATTTTCTTATATTACCACCCGCCGTTTTTGTTCGTCATACAGACGCGTCAAGTATTACAACATTTTTTCCATATAAACAAGAGAACTGGCCGCGAGCGCAGCTTGAGCAAGCATGCACGCCGTACTGAACAGGGGAGGCAGCTAATATTTTCTCATATTACCACCCGCCGTTTTTGTTCGTCATACAGATGTGTCAAGTATCACAATTTTTTCATATAAACAAGAGAACTGGCCCCGAGCGCACCTTGAGCAAGCGTGCATGCCGTACTGAACAGGGCAGGGAGCTCATATTTTCTCATATTACCACCCGCCGTTTTTGTTCGTCATACAGACGCGTCAAGTATTACAACAGTTTTTCCATATCAAACAAGAGAACTGGCCGCGAGCGCACCTTGAGCAAGCATGCACGCCGTACTGAACAGGGGAGGCAGCTCATATTTTCTCATATTACCACCCGCCGTTTTTGTTCGTCATACAGATGTGTCAAGTATTACAATTTTTTCATATAAACAAGAGAACTGGCCGCGAGCGCAGCTTGAGCAAGCATGCACGCCGTACTGAACAGGGGAGGCAGCTCATATTTTCTCATATTACCACCCGCCGTTTTTGTTCCTCATACAGACGCGTCAAGTATTACAATTTTTTCATATAAACAAGAGAACTGGCCGCGAGCGCAGCTTGAGCAAGCATGCACGCCGTACTGAACAGGGGAGGCAGCTCATATTTTCTCATATTACCACCCGCCGTTTTTGTTCCTCATACAGACGCGTCAAGTATTACAATTTTTTCATATAAACAAGAGAACTGGCCGCGAGCGCACCTTGAGCAAGCATGCATGCCGTACTGAACAGGGCAGGCAGCTCATATTTTCTTATATTACCACCCGCCGTTTTTGTTCGTCATACAGACGTGTCAAGTATTACAACAATTTTTCCATATCAAACAAGAGAACTGGCTGCGACCGCACCTAGAGCAAGCATGCACGCCGTGCTGAACAGGGCAGGCAGCTCATATATTCTCATATTACCACCCGCCGTTTTTGTTCGTCATACAGACGTGTCAAGTATTACAACATTTTTTTCATATAAACAAGAGAACTGGCCGCGAGCGCACCTTGAGCAAGCATGCATGCCGTACTGAACAGGGAAGGAAGCTCATATTTTCTCATATTACCACCCGCCGTTTTTGTTCGTCATACAGACGTGTCAAGTATTACAACAATTTTTCCATATCAAACAAGAGAACTGGCTGCGACCGCACCTAGAGCAAGCATGCACGCCGTGCTGAACAGGGCAGGCAGCTCATATATTCTCATATTACCACCCGCCGTTTTTGTGCGTCATACAGACGTGTCAAGTATTACAACATTTTTTTCATATAAACAAGAGAACTGGCCGCGAGCGCACCTTGAGCAAGCATGCATGCCGTACTGAACAGGGAAGGAAGCTCATATTTTCTCATATTACCACCCGCCGTTTTTGTTCGTCATACAGACGCGTCAAGTACTACAACATTTTTTCCATATAAATAAGAGAACTGGCCGCGAGCGCACCTTGAGCAAGCATGCACGCCGTAATGAACAGGGCAGGCAGCTCATATTTTCTCATACTACCACCCGCTGTTTTTGTTCCTCATACAGACGTGTCAAGTATTACAACATTTTTTCCATATCAAACAAGAGAACTGGCCGCGAGCGCACCTTGAGCAAGCATGCACGCCGTACTGAACAGGGCAGGCAGCTCATATTTTGTCATATTACCACCCGCCGTTTTTGTTCGTCATACAGACGCGTCAAGTATTACAACATTTTTTCCATATCAAACAAGAGAACTGGCCGCGAGCGCACCTTGAGCAAGCATGCACGCCGTACTGAACAGGGCAGGCAGCTCATATTTTCTCATACTACCACCCGCTGTTTTTGTTCCTCATACAGACGTGTCAAGTATTACAACATTTTTTCCATATCAAACAAGAGAACTGGCCGCGAGCGCACCTTGAGCAAGCATGCACGCCGTACTGAACAGGGCAGGCAGCTCATATTTTGTCATATTACCACCCGCCGTTTTTGTTCGTCATACAGACGCGTCAAGTATTACAACATTTTTTCCATATCAAACAAGAGAACTGGCCGCGAGCGCACCTTGAGCAAGCATGCACGCCGTACTGAACAGGGCAGGCAGCTCATATTTTCTCATACTACCACCCGCTGTTTTTGTTCCTCATACAGACGTGTCAAGTATTACAACATTTTTTCCATATCAAACAAGAGAACTGGCCGCGAGCGCACCTTGAGCAAGCATGCACGCCGTACTGAACAGGGCAGGCAGCTCATATTTTGTCATATTACCACCCGCCGTTTTTGTTCCTCATACAGACGTGTCAAGTATTACAACATTTTTTCCATATCAAACAAGAGAACTGGCCGCGAGCGCACCTTGAGCAAGCATGCACGCCGTACTGAACAGGGCAGGCAGCTCATATTTTGTCATATTACCACCCGCCGTTTTTGTTCCTCATACAGACGCGTCAAGTATTACAACATTTTTTCCATATCAAACAAGAGAACTGGCCGCGAGCGCACCTTGAGCAAGCATGCACGCCGTACTGAACAGGGCAGGCAGCTCATATTTTCTCATACTACCACCCGCTGTTTTTGTTCCTCATACAGACGCGTCAAGTATTACAACATTTTTTCCATATCAAACAAGAGAACTGGCCGCGAGCGCACCTTGAGCAAGCATGCACGCCGTACTGAACAGGGCAGGCAGCTCATATTTTCTCATACTACCACCCGCTGTTTTTGTTCCTCATACAGACGTGTCAAGTATTACAACATTTTTTCCATATCAAACAAGAGACCTGGCCGCGAGCGCACCTTGAGCAAGCATGCACGCCGTACTGAACAGGGCAGGCAGCTCATATTTTGTCATATTACCACCCGCCGTTTTTGTTCGTCATACAGACGCGTCAAGTATTACAACATTTTTTCCATATCAAACAAGAGAACTGGCCGCGAGCGCACCTTGAGCAAGCATGCACGCCGTACTGAACAGGGCAGGCAGCTCATATTTTCTCATACTACCACCCGCTGTTTTTGTTCCTCATACAGACGTGTCAAGTATTACAACATTTTTTCCATATCAAACAAGAGAACTGGCCGCGAGCGCACCTTGAGCAAGCATGCACGCCGTACTGAACAGGGCAGGCAGCTCATATTTTGTCATATTACCACCCGCCGTTTTTGTTCGTCATACAGACGCGTCAAGTATTACAACATTTTTTCCATATCAAACAAGAGAACTGGCCGCGAGCGCAACTTGAGCAAGCATGCACGCCGTACTGAACAGGGCAGGCAGCTCATATTTTCTCATACTACCACCCGCTGTTTTTGTTCCTCATACAGACGTGTCAAGTATTACAACATTTTTTCCATATCAAACAAGAGAACTGGCCGCGAGCGCACCTTGAGCAAGCATGCACGCCGTACTGAACAGGGCAGGCAGCTCATATTTTGTCATATTACCACCCGCCGTTTTTGTTCGTCATACAGACGCGTCAAGTATTACAACATTTTTTCCATATCAAACAAGAGAACTGGCCGCGAGCGCACCTTGAGCAAGCATGCACGCCGTAATGAACAGGGCAGGCAGCTCATATTTTCTCATACTACCACCCGCTGTTTTTGTTCCTCATACAGACGTGTCAAGTATTACAACATTTTTTCCATATCAAACAAGAGAACTGGCCGCGAGCGCACCTTGAGCAAGCATGCACGCCGTACTGAACAGGGCAGGCAGCTCATATTTTGTCATATTACCACCCGCCGTTTTTGTTCGTCATACAGACGCGTCAAGTATTACAACATTTTTTCCATATCAAACAAGAGAACTGGCCGCGAGCGCACCTTGAGCAAGCATGCATGCCGTACTGAACAGGGAAGGAAGCTCATATTTTGTCATATTACCACCCGCCGTTTTTGTTCGTCATACAGACGCGTCAAGTATTACAACATTTTTTCCATATCAAACAAGAGAACTGGCCGCGAGCGCACCTTGAGCAAGCATGCACGCCGTACTGAACAGGGCAGGCAGCTCATATTTTGTCATATTACCACCCGCCGTTTTTGTTCGTCATACAGACGCGTCAAGTATTACAACATTTTTTCCATATCAAACAAGAGAACTGGCCGCGAGCGCACCTTGAGCAAGCATGCACGCCGTACTGAACAGGGCAGGCAGCTCATATTTTGTCATATTACCACCCGCCGTTTTTGTTCGTCATACAGACGCGTCAAGTATTACAACATTTTTTCCATATCGAACAAGAGAACTGGCCGCGAGCGCACCTTGAGCAAGCATGCACGCCGTACTGAACAGGGGAGGCAGCTCATATTTTGTCATATTACCACCCGTCGTTTTTGTTCGTCATACAGACGCGTCAAGTATTACAACATTTTTTCCATATCGAACAAGAGAACTGGCCGCGAGCGCACCTTGAGCAAGCATGCATGCCGTACTGAACAGGGAAGGAAGCTCATATTTTGTCATATTACCACCCGCCGTTTTTGTTCGTCATACAGACGCGTCAAGTATTACAACATTTTTTCCATATCGAACAAGAGAACTGGCCGCGAGCGCACCTTGAGCAAGCATGCACGCCGTACTGAACAGGGCAGGCAGCTCATATTTTGTCATATTACCACCCGCCGTTTTTGTTCGTCATACAGACGCGTCAAGTATTACAACATTTTTTCCATATCGAACAAGAGAACTGGCCGCGAGCGCACCTTGAGCAAGCATGCACGCCGTACTGAACAGGGCAGGCAGCTCATATTTTGTCATATTACCACCCGCCGTTTTTGTTCGTCATACAGACGCGTCAAGTATTACAACATTTTTTCCATATCAAACAAGAGAACTGGCCGCGAGCGCACCTTGAGCAAGCATGCACGCCGTACTGAACAGGGCAGGCAGCTCATATTTTGTCATATTACCACCCGCCGTTTTTGTTCGTCATACAGACGCGTCAAGTATTACAACATTTTTTCCATATCGAACAAGAGAACTGGCCGCGAGCGCACCTTGAGCAAGCATGCACGCCGTACTGAACAGGGCAGGCAGCTCATATTTTGTCATATTACCACCCGCCGTTTTTGTTCGTCATACAGACGCGTCAAGTATTACAACATTTTTTCCATATCGAACAAGAGAACTGGCCGCGAGCGCACCTTGAGCAAGCATGCATGCCGTACTGAACAGGGAAGGAAGCTCATATTTTGTCATATTACCACCCGCCGTTTTTGTTCGTCATACAGACGCGTCAAGTATTACAACATTTTTTCCATATCGAACAAGAGAACTGGCCGCGAGCGCACCTTGAGCAAGCATGCACGCCGTACTGAACAGGGCAGGCAGCTCATATTTTGTCATATTACCACCCGCCGTTTTTGTTCGTCATACAGACGCGTCAAGTATTACAACATTTTTTCCATATCAAACAAGAGAACTGGCCGCGAGCGCACCTTGAGCAAGCATGCACGCCGTACTGAACAGGGCAGGCAGCTCATATTTTGTCATATTACCACCCGCCGTTTTTGTTCGTCATACAGACGCGTCAAGTATTACAACATTTTTTCCATATCAAACAAGAGAACTGGCCGCGAGCGCACCTTGAGCAAGCATGCACGCCGTACTGAACAGGGCAGGCAGCTCATATTTTGTCATATTACCACCCGCCGTTTTTGTTCGTCATACAGACGCGTCAAGTATTACAACATTTTTTCCATATCAAACAAGAGAACTGGCCGCGAGCGCACCTTGAGCAAGCATGCACGCCGTACTGAACAGGGCAGGCAGCTCATATTTTCTCATACTACCACCCGCCGTTTTTGTTCGTCATACAGACGCGTCAAGTATTACAACATTTTTTCCATATCGAACAAGAGAACTGGCCGCGAGCGCACCTTGAGCAAGCATGCACGCCGTACTGAACAGGGCAGGCAGCTCATATTTTGTCATATTACCACCCGTCGTTTTTGTTCGTCATACAGACGCGTCAAGTATTACAACATTTTTTCCATATCGAACAAGAGAACTGGCCGCGAGCGCACCTTGAGCAAGCATGCATGCCGTACTGAACAGGGAAGGAAGCTCATATTTTGTCATATTACCACCCGCCGTTTTTGTTCGTCATACAGACGCGTCAAGTATTACAACATTTTTTCCATATCGAACAAGAGAACTGGCCGCGAGCGCACCTTGAGCAAGCATGCACGCCGTACTGAACAGGGCAGGCAGCTCATATTTTGTCATATTACCACCCGCCGTTTTTGTTCGTCATACAGACGCGTCAAGTATTACAACATTTTTTCCATATCGAACAAGAGAACTGGCCGCGAGCGCACCTTGAGCAAGCATGCACGCCGTACTGAACAGGGCAGGCAGCTCATATTTTGTCATATTACCACCCGCCGTTTTTGTTCGTCATACAGACGCGTCAAGTATTACAACATTTTTTCCATATCAAACAAGAGAACTGGCCGCGAGCGCACCTTGAGCAAGCATGCACGCCGTACTGAACAGGGCAGGCAGCTCATATTTTGTCATATTACCACCCGCCGTTTTTGTTCGTCATACAGACGCGTCAAGTATTACAACATTTTTTCCATATCGAACAAGAGAACTGGCCGCGAGCGCACCTTGAGCAAGCATGCACGCCGTACTGAACAGGGCAGGCAGCTCATATTTTGTCATATTACCACCCGCCGTTTTTGTTCGTCATACAGACGCGTCAAGTATTACAACATTTTTTCCATATCGAACAAGAGAACTGGCCGCGAGCGCACCTTGAGCAAGCATGCACGCCGTACTGAACAGGGCAGGCAGCTCATATTTTGTCATATTACCACCCGCCGTTTTTGTTCGTCATACAGACGCGTCAAGTATTACAACATTTTTTCCATATCGAACAAGAGAACTGGCCGCGAGCGCACCTTGAGCAAGCATGCACGCCGTACTGAACAGGGCAGGCAGCTCATATTTTGTCATATTACCACCCGCCGTTTTTGTTCGTCATACAGACGCGTCAAGTATTACAACATTTTTTCCATATCAAACAAGAGAACTGGCCGCGAGCGCACCTTGAGCAAGCATGCACGCCGTACTGAACAGGGCAGGCAGCTCATATTTTGTCATATTACCACCCGCCGTTTTTGTTCGTCATACAGACGCGTCAAGTATTACAACATTTTTTCCATATCGAACAAGAGAACTGGCCGCGAGCGCACCTTGAGCAAGCATGCACGCCGTACTGAACAGGGCAGGCAGCTCATATTTTGTCATATTACCACCCGCCGTTTTTGTTCGTCATACAGACGCGTCAAGTATTACAACATTTTTTCCATATCGAACAAGAGAACTGGCCGCGAGCGCACCTTGAGCAAGCATGCATGCCGTACTGAACAGGGAAGGAAGCTCATATTTTGTCATTCTACCACCCGCCGTTTTTGTTCGTCATACAGACGCGTCAAGTATTACAACATTTTTTCCATATCGAACAAGAGAACTGGCCGCGAGCGCACCTTGAGCAAGCATGCACGCCGTACTGAACAGGGCAGGCAGCTCATATTTTGTCATATTACCACCCGCCGTTTTTGTTCGTCATACAGACGCGTCAAGTATTACAACATTTTTTCCATATCAAACAAGAGAACTGGCCGCGAGCGCACCTTGAGCAAGCATGCACGCCGTACTGAACAGGGCAGGCAGCTCATATTTTGTCATATTACCACCCGCCGTTTTTGTTCGTCATACAGACGCGTCAAGTATTACAACATTTTTTCCATATCAAACAAGAGAACTGGCCGCGAGCGCACCTTGAGCAAGCATGCACGCCGTACTGAACAGGGCAGGCAGCTCATATTTTGTCATATTACCACCCGCCGTTTTTGTTCGTCATACAGACGCGTCAAGTATTACAACATTTTTTCCATATCAAACAAGAGAACTGGCCGCGAGCGCACCTTGAGCAAGCATGCACGCCGTACTGAACAGGGCAGGCAGCTCATATTTTCTCATACTACCACCCGCCGTTTTTGTTCGTCATACAGACGCGTCAAGTATTACAACATTTTTTCCATATCGAACAAGAGAACTGGCCGCGAGCGCACCTTGAGCAAGCATGCACGCCGTACTGAACAGGGCAGGCAGCTCATATTTTGTCATATTACCACCCGTCGTTTTTGTTCGTCATACAGACGCGTCAAGTATTACAACATTTTTTCCATATCGAACAAGAGAACTGGCCGCGAGCGCACCTTGAGCAAGCATGCATGCCGTACTGAACAGGGAAGGAAGCTCATATTTTGTCATATTACCACCCGCCGTTTTTGTTCGTCATACAGACGCGTCAAGTATTACAACATTTTTTCCATATCGAACAAGAGAACTGGCCGCGAGCGCACCTTGAGCAAGCATGCACGCCGTACTGAACAGGGCAGGCAGCTCATATTTTGTCATATTACCACCCGCCGTTTTTGTTCGTCATACAGACGCGTCAAGTATTACAACATTTTTTCCATATCGAACAAGAGAACTGGCCGCGAGCGCACCTTGAGCAAGCATGCACGCCGTACTGAACAGGGCAGGCAGCTCATATTTTGTCATATTACCACCCGCCGTTTTTGTTCGTCATACAGACGCGTCAAGTATTACAACATTTTTTCCATATCAAACAAGAGAACTGGCCGCGAGCGCACCTTGAGCAAGCATGCACGCCGTACTGAACAGGGCAGGCAGCTCATATTTTGTCATATTACCACCCGCCGTTTTTGTTCGTCATACAGACGCGTCAAGTATTACAACATTTTTTCCATATCGAACAAGAGAACTGGCCGCGAGCGCACCTTGAGCAAGCATGCACGCCGTACTGAACAGGGCAGGCAGCTCATATTTTGTCATATTACCACCCGCCGTTTTTGTTCGTCATACAGACGCGTCAAGTATTACAACATTTTTTCCATATCGAACAAGAGAACTGGCCGCGAGCGCACCTTGAGCAAGCATGCACGCCGTACTGAACAGGGCAGGCAGCTCATATTTTGTCATATTACCACCCGCCGTTTTTGTTCGTCATACAGACGCGTCAAGTATTACAACATTTTTTCCATATCAAACAAGAGAACTGGCCGCGAGCGCACCTTGAGCAAGCATGCATGCCGTACTGAACAGGGCAGGCAGCTCATATTTTGTCATATTACCACCCGCCGTTTTTGTTCGTCATACAGACGCGTCAAGTATTACAACATTTTTTCCATATCGAACAAGAGAACTGGCCGCGAGCGCACCTTGAGCAAGCATGCACGCCGTACTGAACAGGGGAGGCAGCTCATATTTTGTCATATTACCACCCGTCGTTTTTGTTCGTCATACAGACGCGTCAAGTATTACAACATTTTTTCCATATCGAACAAGAGAACTGGCCGCGAGCGCACCTTGAGCAAGCATGCATGCCGTACTGAACAGGGAAGGAAGCTCATATTTTGTCATATTACCACCCGCCGTTTTTGTTCGTCATACAGACGCGTCAAGTATTACAACATTTTTTCCATATCGAACAAGAGAACTGGCCGCGAGCGCACCTTGAGCAAGCATGCACGCCGTACTGAACAGGGCAGGCAGCTCATATTTTGTCATATTACCACCCGCCGTTTTTGTTCGTCATACAGACGCGTCAAGTATTACAACATTTTTTCCATATCGAACAAGAGAACTGGCCGCGAGCGCACCTTGAGCAAGCATGCACGCCGTACTGAACAGGGCAGGCAGCTCATATTTTGTCATATTACCACCCGCCGTTTTTGTTCGTCATACAGACGCGTCAAGTATTACAACATTTTTTCCATATCGAACAAGAGAACTGGCCGCGAGCGCACCTTGAGCAAGCATGCACGCCGTACTGAACAGGGCAGGCAGCTCATATTTTGTCATATTACCACCCGTCGTTTTTGTTCGTCATACAGACGCGTCAAGTATTACAACATTTTTTTTCCATATCAAACAAGAGAACTGGCCGCGAGCGCACCTTGAGCAAGCATGCACGCCGTACTGAACAGGGGAGGCAGCTCATATTTTCTCATATTACCACCCGCCGTTTTTGTTCGTCATACAGACGCGTCAAGTATTACAACATTTTTTCCGTATAAACAAGAGAACTGGCCGCGAGCGCACCTTGAGCAAGCATGCACGCCGTACTGAACAGGGGAGGCAGCTCATATTTTCTCATATTACCACCCGCCGTTTTTGTTCGTCATACAGACGCGTCAAGTGTTACAACATTTTTTCCATATCAAACAAGAGAACTGGCCACGAGCGCACCTTGAGCAAGCATGCACGCCGTACTGAACAGGGGAGGCAGCTCATATTTTCCCATATTACCACCCGCCGTTTTTGTTCGTCATACAGACTTGTCAAGTATTACAATTTTTCCATATAAACAAGAGAACTGGCCGCGAGCGCACCTTGAGCAAGCATGCACGCCGTACTGAACAGGGCAGGCAGCTCATATTTTCTCATATTGCCACCCGCCGTTTTTGTTCGTCATACAGACGTGTCAAGTATTACAACATTTTTTCCATATAAACAAGAGAACTGGCCGCGAGCGTACCTTGAGCAAGCGTGCACGCCGTACTGAACAGGGGAGGTAGCTCATATTTTCTCATATTACCACCCGCCGTTTTTGTTCGTCATACAGACGCGTCAAGTATTAAAACATTTTTTCCATATCAAACAAGAGAACTGGCCGCGAGCGCACCTTGAGCAAGCATGCACGCCGTACTGAACAGGGGAGGCAGCTCATATTTTCTCATATTACCACCCGCCGTTTTTGTTCGTCATACAGACGTGTCAAGTATTACAACAATTTTTCTATATCAAACAAGAGAACTGGCCGCGAGCGCACCTTGAGCAAGCATGAACGCTGTACTGAACAGGGCAGGCAGCTCATATTTTCTCATATTACCACCCGCCGTTTTCGTTCCTCATACAGACGCGTCAAGTATTACAACATTTTTTCCATATCAAACAAGAGAACTGGCCCCGAGCGCACCTTGAGCAAGCATGCACGCCGTACTGAACAGGGGAGGCAGCTCATATTTTCCCATATTACCACCCGCCGTTTTTGTTCGTCATACAGACGTGTCAAGTATTACAACATTTTTTCAATATCAAACAAGAGAACTGGCCGCGAGTGCACCTAGAGCAAGCATGCACGCCGTACTGAACAGGGCAGGCAGCTCATATATTCTCATATTAACACCAACCGTTTTTTTCGTCGTACACACGCGTGAAGTATTACAACATTTTTTCAATATCAAACAAGAGAACTGGCTGCGACCGCACCTTGAGCAAGCATGCACGCCGTACTGAACAGGGCAGGCAGCTCATATATTCTCATATTAACACCAACCGTTTTTTTCGTCGTACACACGCGTGAAGTATTACAACATTTTTTCCATATCAAACAAGAGAACTGGCCGCCAGCGCAGCTTGAGCAAGCATGCATGCCGTACTGAACAGGGCAGGCAGCTCATATTTTCCCATATTACCACCCGCCGTTTTTGTTCGTCATACAGACGCGTCAAGTATTACAACATTTTTTCAATATCAAACAAGAGAACTGGCCGCGAGCGCAGCTTGAGCAAGCATGCATGCCGTACTGAACAGGGCAGGCAGCTCATATTTTCTCATATTACCACCCACCGTTTTTGTTCGTCATACAGACGCGTCAAGTATTACAACATTTTTTCCATATCAAACAAGAGAACTGGCCGCCAGCGCAGCTTGAGCAAGCATGCATGCCGTACTGAACAGGGCAGGCAGCTCATATTTTCCCATATTACCACCCGCCGTTTTTGTTCGTCATACAGACGCGTCAAGTATTACAACATTTTTTCAATATCAAACAAGAGAACTGGCCGCGAGCGCAGCTTGAGCAAGCATGCATGCCGTACTGAACAGGGCAGGCAGCTCATATTTTCCCATATTACCACCCGCCGTTTTTGTTCGTCATACAGACGCGTCAAGTATTACAACATTTTTTCAATATCAAACAAGAGAACTGGCCGCGAGCGCAGCTTGAGCAAGCATGCATGCCGTACTGAACAGGGCAGGCAGCTCATATTTTCCCATATTACCACCCGCCGTTTTTGTTCGTCATACAGACGTGTCAAGTATTACAACAATTTTTCCATATCAAACAAGAGAACTGGCTGCGACCGCACCTTGAGCAAGCATGCACGCCGTACTGAACAGGGCAGGCAGCTCATATATTCTCATATTAACACCAACCGTTTTTTTCGTCGTACACACGCGTGAAGTATTACAACATTTTTTCCATATCAAACAAGAGAACTGGCCGCGAGTGCACCTTGAGCAAGCATGCACGCCGTACTGAACAGGGCAGGCAGCTCATATATTCTCATATTACAACCCGCCGTTTTTGTTCCTCATACAGACGCGTCAAGTATTACAACATTTTTTCCATATCAAACAAGAGAACTGGCCCCGAGCGCACCTTGAGCAAGCATGCACGCCGTACTGAACAGGGGAGGCAGCTCATATTTTCCCATATTACCACCCGCCGTTTTTGTTCGTCATACAGACGTGTCAAGTATTACAACATTTTTTCAATATCAAACAAGAGAACTGGCCGCGAGTGCACCTAGAGCAAGCATGCACGCCGTACTGAACAGGGCAGGCAGCTCATATATTCTCATATTAACACCAACCGTTTTTTTCGTCGTACACACGCGTGAAGTATTACAACATTTTTTCCATATCAAACAAGAGAACTGGCCGCGAGTGCACCTTGAGCAAGCATGCACGCCGTACTGAACAGGGCAGGCAGCTCATATTTTCTCATATTACCACCCGCCGTTTTTGTTCCTCATACAGACGCGTCAAGTATTACAACATTTTTTCCATATCAAACAAGAGAACTGGCCCCGAGCGCACCTTGAGCAAGCATGCACGCCGTACTGAACAGGGGAGGCAGCTCATATTTTCCCATATTACCACCCGCCGTTTTTGTTCGTCATACAGACGTGTCAAGTATTACAACATTTTTTCAATATCAAACAAGAGAACTGGCCGCGAGTGCACCTAGAGCAAGCATGCACGCCGTACTGAACAGGGCAGGCAGCTCATATATTCTCATATTAACACCAACCGTTTTTTTCGTCGTACACACGCGTGAAGTATTACAACATTTTTTCCATATCAAACAAGAGAACTGGCTGCGACCGCACCTTGAGCAAGCATGCACGCCGTACTGAACAGGGCAGGCAGCTCATATATTCTCATATTAACACCAACCGTTTTTTTCGTCGTACACACGCGTGAAGTATTACAACATTTTTTCCATATCAAACAAGAGAACTGGCTGCGACCGCACCTTGAGCAAGCATGCACGCCGTACTGAACAGGGCAGGCAGCTCATATATTCTCATATTAACACCAACCGTTTTTTTCGTCGTACACACGCGTGAAGTATTACAACATTTTTTCCATATCAAACAAGAGAACTGGCCGCCAGCGCAGCTTGAGCAAGCATGCATGCCGTACTGAACAGGGCAGGCAGCTCATATTTTCCCATATTACCACCCGCCGTTTTTGTTCGTCATACAGACGCGTCAAGTATTACAACATTTTTTCAATATCAAACAAGAGAACTGGCCGCGAGCGCAGCTTGAGCAAGCATGCATGCCGTACTGAACAGGGCAGGCAGCTCATATTTTCCCATATTACCACCCGCCGTTTTTGTTCGTCATACAGACGTGTCAAGTATTACAACAATTTTTCCATATCAAACAAGAGAACTGGCTGCGATCGCACCTTGAGCAAGCATGCACGCCGTACTGAACAGGGCAGGCAGCTCATATATTCTCATATTAACACCAACCGTTTTTTTCGTCGTACACACGCGTGAAGTATTACAACATTTTTTCCATATCAAACAAGAGAACTGGCCGCGAGTGCACCTTGAGCAAGCATGCACGCCGTACTGAACAGGGCAGGCAGCTCATATATTCTCATATTACAACCCGCCGTTTTTGTTCGTCATACAGACGTGTCAAGTATTACAACAATTTTTCCATATCAAACAAGAGAACTGGCTGCGACCGCACCTTGAGCAAGCATGCACGCCGTACTGAACAGGGCAGGCAGCTCATATATTCTCATATTAACACCAACCGTTTTTTTCGTCGTACACACGCGTGAAGTATTACAACATTTTTTCCATATCAAACAAGAGAACTGGCCGCGAGCGCAGCTTGAGCAAGCATGCATGCCGTACTGAACAGGGCAGGCAGCTCATATTTTCTCATATTACCACCCGCCGTTTTTGTTCGTCATACAGACGCGTCAAGTATTACAACATTTTTTCAATATCAAACAAGAGAACTGGCCGCGAGTGCACCTTGAGCAAGCATGCACGCTGTACTGAACAGGGCAGGCAGCTCATATTTTCTCATATTACAACCCGCCGTTTTTGTTCCTCATACAGACGCGTCAAGTATTACAACATTTTTTCCATATCAAACAAGAGAACTGGCCCCGAGCGCACCTTGAGCAAGAATGCACGCCGTACTGAACAGGGCAAGCAGCTCATATTTTCTTATATTACCACCCGCCGTTTTTGTTCGTCATACAGACGCGTCAAGTATTACAACATTTTTTCCATATAAACAAGAGAACTGGCCGCGAGCGCACCTTGAGCAAGCGTGCACGCCGTACTGAACAGGGGAGGCAGCTCATATTTTCCCATATTACCACCCGCCGTTTTTGTTCGTCATACAGACGTGTCAAGTATTACAATTTTTCCATATAAACAAGAGAACTGGCCGCGAGCGCACCTTGAGCAAGCATGCACGCCGTACTGAACAGGGCAGGCAGCTCATATTTTCTCATATTGCCACCCGCCGTTTTTGTTCGTCTTACAGACGTGTCAAGTATTACAACATTAATTCCATATAAACAAGAGAACTGGCCGCGAGCGTACCTTGAGCAAGCGTGCACGCCGTACTGTACAGGGGAGGTAGCTCATATTTTCTCATATTACCACCCGCCGTTTTTGTTCCTCATACAGACGCGTCAAGTATTACAACATTTTTTCAATATCAAACAAGAGAACTGGCTGCGAGCGCACCTTGAGCAAGCATGCATGCCGTACTGAACAGGGCAGGCAGCTCATATTTTCTCATATTACCACCCGCCGTTTTTGTTTGTCATACAGATGCGTCAAGTATTACAACATTTTTTCAATATCAAACAAGAGAACTGGCTGCGAGCCCACCTTGAGCAAGCATGCACGCCATACTGAACAGGGCAGGCAGCTCATATTTTCTCATATTACCACCCGCCGTTTTTGTTTGTCATACAGATGCGTCAAGTATTACAACATTTTTTCAATATCAAACAAGAGAACTGGCTGCGAGCGCACCTTGAGCAAGCATGCATGCCGTACTGAACAGGGCAGGCAGCTCATATTTTCTCATATTACCACCCGCCGTTTTTGTTCCTCATACGGACGCGTCAAGTATTACAACATTTTTTCAATATCAAACAAGAGAACTGGCTGCGAGCGCACCTTGAGCAAGCATGCATGCCGTACTGAACAGGGCAGGCAGCTCATATTTTCTCATATTACCACCCGCCGTTTTTGTTTGTCATACAGATGCGTCAAGTATTACAACATTTTTTCAATATCAAACAAGAGAACTGGCTGCGAGCGCACCTTGAGCAAGCATGCATGCCGTACTGAACAGGGAAGGCAGCTCATATTTTCTCATATTACCACCCGCCGTTTTTGTTCGTCATACACACGCGTCAAGTATTACAACATTTTTCCAATATCAAACGAGAGAACTGGCCGCGAGTGCACCTTGAGCAAGCATGCACGCTGTACTGAACAGGGCAGGCAGCTCATATTTTCTCATATTACCACCCGCCGTTTTTGTTTGTCATACAGATGCGTCAAGTATTACAACATTTTTTCAATATCAAACAAGAGAACTGGCCCCGAGCGCACCTTGAGCAAGCATGCATGCCGTACTGAACAGGGCAGGCAGCTCATATTTTCTCATATTACCACCCGCCGTTTTTGTTTGTCATACAGATGCGTCAAGTATTACAACATTTTTTCAATATCAAACAAGAGAACTGGCTGCGAGCGCACCCTGAGCAAGCATGCATGCCGTACTGAACAGGGCAGGCAGCTCATATTTTCTCATATTACCACCCGCCGTTTTTGTTCCTCATACAGACGCGTCAAGTATTACAACATTTTTTCCATATAAACAAGAGAACTGGCCGCGAGCGCACCTTGAGCAAGCATGCACGCCATACTGAACAGGGCAGGCAGCTCATATTTTCTCATATTACCACCCGCCGTTTTTGTTTGTCATACAGATGCGTCAAGTATTACAACATTTTTTCAATATCAAACAAGAGAACTGGCTGCGAGCGCACCTTGAGCAAGCATGCATGCCGTACTGAACAGGGCAGGCAGCTCATATTTTCTCATATTACCACCCGCCGTTTTTGTTCCTCATACAGACGCGTCAAGTATTACAACATTTTTTCAATATCAAACAAGAGAACTGGCTGCGAGCGCACCTTGAGCAAGCATGCATGCCGTACTGAACAGGGCAGGCAGCTCATATTTTCTCATATTACCACCCGCCGTTTTTGTTTGTCATACAGATGCGTCAAGTATTACAACATTTTTTCAATATCAAACAAGAGAACTGGCTGCGAGCGCACCTTGAGCAAGCATGCATGCCGTACTGAACAGGGCAGGCAGCTCATATTTTCTCATATTACCACCCGCCGTTTTTGTTCCTCATACAGACGCGTCAAGTATTACAACATTTTTTCCATATAAACAAGAGAACTGGCTGCGAGCGCACCTTGAGCAAGCATGCACGCCATACTGAACAGGGCAGGCAGCTCATATTTTCTCATATTACCACCCGCCGTTTTTGTTTGTCATACAGATGCGTCAAGTATTACAACATTTTTTCAATATCAAACAAGAGAACTGGCTGCGAGCGCACCTTGAGCAAGCATGCATGCCGTACTGAACAGGGCAGGCAGCTCATATTTTCTCATATTACCACCCGCCGTTTTTGTTCCTCATACAGACGCGTCAAGTATTACAACATTTTTTCCATATCAAACAAGAGAACTGGCCCCGAGCGCACCTTGAGCAAGCATGCACGCCGTACTGAACAGGGCAAGCAGCTCATATTTTCTTATATTACCACCCACCGTTTTTGTTCGTCATACAGACGCGTCAAGTATTACAACATTTTTTCCATATAAACAAGAGAACTGGCCGCGAGCGCAGCTTGAGCAAGCATGCACGCCGTACTGAACAGGGGAGGCAGCTAATATTTTCTCATATTACCACCCGCCGTTTTTGTTCGTCATACAGATGTGTCAAGTATTACAATTTTTTCATATAAACAAGAGAACTGGCCGCGAGCGCAGCTTGAGCAAGCATGCACGCCGTACTGAACAGGGGAGGCAGCTCATATTTTCTCATATTACCACCCGCCGTTTTTGTTCCTCATACAGACGCGTCAAGTATTACAATTTTTTCATATAAACAAGAGAACTGGCCGCGAGCGCACCTTGAGCAAGCATGCATGCCGTACTGAACAGGGCAGGCAGCTCATATTTTCTTATATTACCACCCGCCGTTTTTGTTCGTCATACAGACGCGTCAAGTATTACAACATTTTTTCCATATAAACAAGAGAACTGGCCGCGAGCGCAGCTTGAGCAAGCATGCACGCCGTACTGAACAGGGGAGGCAGCTAATATTTTCTCATATTACCACCCGCCGTTTTTGTTCGTCATACAGATGTGTCAAGTATCACAATTTTTTCATATAAACAAGAGAACTGGCCCCGAGCGCACCTTGAGCAAGCGTGCATGCCGTACTGAACAGGGCAGGGAGCTCATATTTTCTCATATTACCACCCGCCGTTTTTGTTCGTCATACAGACGCGTCAAGTATTACAACAGTTTTTCCATATCAAACAAGAGAACTGGCCGCGAGCGCACCTTGAGCAAGCATGCACGCCGTACTGAACAGGGGAGGCAGCTCATATTTTCTCATATTACCACCCGCCGTTTTTGTTCGTCATACAGATGTGTCAAGTATTACAATTTTTTCATATAAACAAGAGAACTGGCCGCGAGCGCAGCTTGAGCAAGCATGCACGCCGTACTGAACAGGGGAGGCAGCTCATATTTTCTCATATTACCACCCGCCGTTTTTGTTCCTCATACAGACGCGTCAAGTATTACAATTTTTTCATATAAACAAGAGAACTGGCCGCGAGCGCAGCTTGAGCAAGCATGCACGCCGTACTGAACAGGGGAGGCAGCTCATATTTTCTCATATTACCACCCGCCGTTTTTGTTCCTCATACAGACGCGTCAAGTATTACAATTTTTTCATATAAACAAGAGAACTGGCCGCGAGCGCACCTTGAGCAAGCATGCATGCCGTACTGAACAGGGCAGGCAGCTCATATTTTCTTATATTACCACCCGCCGTTTTTGTTCGTCATACAGACGTGTCAAGTATTACAACAATTTTTCCATATCAAACAAGAGAACTGGCTGCGACCGCACCTAGAGCAAGCATGCACGCCGTGCTGAACAGGGCAGGCAGCTCATATATTCTCATATTACCACCCGCCGTTTTTGTTCGTCATACAGACGTGTCAAGTATTACAACATTTTTTTCATATAAACAAGAGAACTGGCCGCGAGCGCACCTTGAGCAAGCATGCATGCCGTACTGAACAGGGAAGGAAGCTCATATTTTCTCATATTACCACCCGCCGTTTTTGTTCGTCATACAGACGTGTCAAGTATTACAACAATTTTTCCATATCAAACAAGAGAACTGGCTGCGACCGCACCTAGAGCAAGCATGCACGCCGTGCTGAACAGGGCAGGCAGCTCATATATTCTCATATTACCACCCGCCGTTTTTGTTCGTCATACAGACGTGTCAAGTATTACAACATTTTTTTCATATAAACAAGAGAACTGGCCGCGAGCGCACCTTGAGCAAGCATGCATGCCGTACTGAACAGGGAAGGAAGCTCATATTTTCTCATATTACCACCCGCCGTTTTTGTTCGTCATACAGACGCGTCAAGTACTACAACATTTTTTCCATATAAATAAGAGAACTGGCCGCGAGCGCACCTTGAGCAAGCATGCACGCCGTAATGAACAGGGCAGGCAGCTCATATTTTCTCATACTACCACCCGCTGTTTTTGTTCCTCATACAGACGTGTCAAGTATTACAACATTTTTTCCATATCAAACAAGAGAACTGGCCGCGAGCGCACCTTGAGCAAGCATGCACGCCGTACTGAACAGGGCAGGCAGCTCATATTTTGTCATATTACCACCCGCCGTTTTTGTTCGTCATACAGACGCGTCAAGTATTACAACATTTTTTCCATATCAAACAAGAGAACTGGCCGCGAGCGCACCTTGAGCAAGCATGCACGCCGTACTGAACAGGGCAGGCAGCTCATATTTTCTCATACTACCACCCGCTGTTTTTGTTCCTCATACAGACGTGTCAAGTATTACAACATTTTTCCATATCAAACAAGAGAACTGGCCGCGAGCGCACCTTGAGCAAGCATGCACGCCGTACTGAACAGGGCAGGCAGCTCATATTTTGTCATATTACCACCCGCCGTTTTTGTTCGTCATACAGACGCGTCAAGTATTACAACATTTTTTCCATATCAAACAAGAGAACTGGCCGCGAGCGCACCTTGAGCAAGCATGCACGCCGTACTGAACAGGGCAGGCAGCTCATATTTTCTCATACTACCACCCGCTGTTTTTGTTCCTCATACAGACGTGTCAAGTATTACAACATTTTTTCCATATCAAACAAGAGAACTGGCCGCGAGCGCACCTTGAGCAAGCATGCACGCCGTACTGAACAGGGCAGGCAGCTCATATTTTGTCATATTACCACCCGCCGTTTTTGTTCCTCATACAGACGTGTCAAGTATTACAACATTTTTTCCATATCAAACAAGAGAACTGGCCGCGAGCGCACCTTGAGCAAGCATGCACGCCGTACTGAACAGGGCAGGCAGCTCATATTTTGTCATATTACCACCCGCCGTTTTTGTTCCTCATACAGACGCGTCAAGTATTACAACATTTTTTCCATATCAAACAAGAGAACTGGCCGCGAGCGCACCTTGAGCAAGCATGCACGCCGTACTGAACAGGGCAGGCAGCTCATATTTTCTCATACTACCACCCGCTGTTTTTGTTCCTCATACAGACGCGTCAAGTATTACAACATTTTTTCCATATCAAACAAGAGAACTGGCCGCGAGCGCACCTTGAGCAAGCATGCACGCCGTACTGAACAGGGCAGGCAGCTCATATTTTCTCATACTACCACCCGCTGTTTTTGTTCCTCATACAGACGTGTCAAGTATTACAACATTTTTTCCATATCAAACAAGAGACCTGGCCGCGAGCGCACCTTGAGCAAGCATGCACGCCGTACTGAACAGGGCAGGCAGCTCATATTTTGTCATATTACCACCCGCCGTTTTTGTTCGTCATACAGACGCGTCAAGTATTACAACATTTTTTCCATATCAAACAAGAGAACTGGCCGCGAGCGCACCTTGAGCAAGCATGCACGCCGTACTGAACAGGGCAGGCAGCTCATATTTTCTCATACTACCACCCGCTGTTTTTGTTCCTCATACAGACGTGTCAAGTATTACAACATTTTTTCCATATCAAACAAGAGAACTGGCCGCGAGCGCACCTTGAGCAAGCATGCACGCCGTACTGAACAGGGCAGGCAGCTCATATTTTCTTATATTACCACCCGCCGTTTTTGTTCGTCATACAGACGTGTCAAGTATTACAACAATTTTTCCATATCAAACAAGAGAACTGGCTGCGACCGCACCTAGAGCAAGCATGCACGCCGTGCTGAACAGGGCAGGCAGCTCATATATTCTCATATTACCACCCGCCGTTTTTGTTCGTCATACAGACGTGTCAAGTATTACAACATTTTTTTCATATAAACAAGAGAACTGGCCGCGAGCGCACCTTGAGCAAGCATGCATGCCGTACTGAACAGGGAAGGAAGCTCATATTTTCTCATATTACCACCCGCCGTTTTTGTTCGTCATACAGACGTGTCAAGTATTACAACAATTTTTCCATATCAAACAAGAGAACTGGCTGCGACCGCACCTAGAGCAAGCATGCACGCCGTGCTGAACAGGGCAGGCAGCTCATATATTCTCATATTACCACCCGCCGTTTTTGTTCGTCATACAGACGTGTCAAGTATTACAACATTTTTTTCATATAAACAAGAGAACTGGCCGCGAGCGCACCTTGAGCAAGCATGCATGCCGTACTGAACAGGGAAGGAAGCTCATATTTTCTCATATTACCACCCGCCGTTTTTGTTCGTCATACAGACGCGTCAAGTACTACAACATTTTTTCCATATAAATAAGAGAACTGGCCGCGAGCGCACCTTGAGCAAGCATGCACGCCGTAATGAACAGGGCAGGCAGCTCATATTTTCTCATACTACCACCCGCTGTTTTTGTTCCTCATACAGACGTGTCAAGTATTACAACATTTTTTCCATATCAAACAAGAGAACTGGCCGCGAGCGCACCTTGAGCAAGCATGCACGCCGTACTGAACAGGGCAGGCAGCTCATATTTTCTCATACTACCACCCGCTGTTTTTGTTCCTCATACAGACGTGTCAAGTATTACAACATTTTTTCCATATCAAACAAGAGACCTGGCCGCGAGCGCACCTTGAGCAAGCATGCACGCCGTACTGAACAGGGCAGGCAGCTCATATTTTGTCATATTACCACCCGCCGTTTTTGTTCGTCATACAGACGCGTCAAGTATTACAACATTTTTTCCATATCAAACAAGAGAACTGGCCGCGAGCGCACCTTGAGCAAGCATGCACGCCGTACTGAACAGGGCAGGCAGCTCATATTTTGTCATATTACCACCCGCTGTTTTTGTTCGTCATACAGACGCGTCAAGTATTACAACATTTTTTCCATATCAAACAAGAGAACTGGCCGCGAGCGCAACTTGAGCAAGCATGCACGCCGTACTGAACAGGGCAGGCAGCTCATATTTTCTCATACTACCACCCGCTGTTTTTGTTCCTCATACAGACGTGTCAAGTATTACAACATTTTTTCCATATCAAACAAGAGAACTGGCCGCGAGCGCACCTTGAGCAAGCATGCACGCCGTACTGAACAGGGCAGGCAGCTCATATTTTGTCATATTACCACCCGCCGTTTTTGTTCGTCATACAGACGCGTCATGTATTACAACATTTTTTCCATATCAAACAAGAGAACTGGCCGCGAGCGCACCTTGAGCAAGCATGCACGCCGTAATGAACAGGGCAGGCAGCTCATATTTTCTCATACTACCACCCGCTGTTTTTGTTCCTCATACAGACGTGTCAAGTATTACAACATTTTTTCCATATCAAACAAGAGAACTGGCCGCGAGCGCACCTTGAGCAAGCATGCACGCCGTACTGAACAGGGCAGGCAGCTCATATTTTGTCATATTACCACCCGCCGTTTTTGTTCGTCATACAGACGCGTCAAGTATTACAACATTTTTTTCCATATCAAACAAGAGAACTGGCCGCGAGCGCACCTTGAGCAAGCATGCATGCCGTACTGAACAGGGAAGGAAGCTCATATTTTGTCATATTACCACCCGCCGTTTTTGTTCGTCATACAGACGCGTCAAGTATTACAACATTTTTTCCATATCAAACAAGAGAACTGGCCGCGAGCGCACCTTGAGCAAGCATGCACGCCGTACTGAACAGGGCAGGCAGCTCATATTTTGTCATATTACCACCCGCCGTTTTTGTTCGTCATACAGACGCGTCAAGTATTACAACATTTTTTCCATATCAAACAAGAGAACTGGCCGCGAGCGCACCTTGAGCAAGCATGCACGCCGTACTGAACAGGGCAGGCAGCTCATATTTTGTCATATTACCACCCGCCGTTTTTGTTCGTCATACAGACGCGTCAAGTATTACAACATTTTTTCCATATCGAACAAGAGAACTGGCCGCGAGCGCACCTTGAGCAAGCATGCACGCCGTACTGAACAGGGCAGGCAGCTCATATTTTGTCATATTACCACCCGTCGTTTTTGTTCGTCATACAGACGCGTCAAGTATTACAACATTTTTTTTCCATATCAAACAAGAGAACTGGCCGCGAGCGCACCTTGAGCAAGCATGCACGCCGTACTGAACAGGGGAGGCAGCTCATATTTTCTCATATTACCACCCGCCGTTTTTGTTCGTCATACAGGTGCGTCAAGTATTACAACATTTTTTCCGTATAAACAAGAGAACTGGCCGCGAGCGCACCTTGAGCAAGCATGCACGCCGTACTGAACAGGGGAGGCAGCTCATATTTTCTCATATTACCACCCGCCGTTTTTGTTCGTCATACAGACGCGTCAAGTGTTACAACATTTTTTCCATATCAAACAAGAGAACTGGCCACGAGCGCACCTTGAGCAAGCATGCACGCCGTACTGAACAGGGGAGGCAGCTCATATTTTCCCATATTACCACCCGCCGTTTTTGTTCGTCATACAGACTTGTCAAGTATTACAATTTTTCCATATAAACAAGAGAACTGGCCGCGAGCGCACCTTGAGCAAGCATGCACGCCGTACTGAACAGGGCAGGCAGCTCATATTTTCTCATATTGCCACCCGCCGTTTTTGTTCGTCATACAGACGTGTCAAGTATTACAACATTTTTTCCATATAAACAAGAGAACTGGCCGCGAGCGTACCTTGAGCAAGCGTGCACGCCGTACTGAACAGGGGAGGTAGCTCATATTTTCTCATATTACCACCCGCCGTTTTTGTTCGTCATACAGACGCGTCAAGTATTAAAACATTTTTTCCATATCAAACAAGAGAACTGGCCGCGAGCGCACCTTGAGCAAGCATGCACGCCGTACTGAACAGGGGAGGCAGCTCATATTTTCTCATATTACCACCCGCCGTTTTTGTTCGTCATACAGACGTGTCAAGTATTACAACAATTTTTCTATATCAAACAAGAGAACTGGCCGCGAGCGCACCTTGAGCAAGCATGAACGCTGTACTGAACAGGGCAGGCAGCTCATATTTTCTCATATTACCACCCGCCGTTTTCGTTCCTCATACAGACGCGTCAAGTATTACAACATTTTTTCCATATCAAACAAGAGAACTGGCCCCGAGCGCACCTTGAGCAAGCATGCACGCCGTACTGAACAGGGGAGGCAGCTCATATTTTCCCATATTACCACCCGCCGTTTTTGTTCGTCATACAGACGTGTCAAGTATTACAACATTTTTTCAATATCAAACAAGAGAACTGGCCGCGAGTGCACCTAGAGCAAGCATGCACGCCGTACTGAACAGGGCAGGCAGCTCATATATTCTCATATTAACACCAACCGTTTTTTTCGTCGTACACACGCGTGAAGTATTACAACATTTTTTCAATATCAAACAAGAGAACTGGCTGCGACCGCACCTTGAGCAAGCATGCACGCCGTACTGAACAGGGCAGGCAGCTCATATATTCTCATATTAACACCAACCGTTTTTTTCGTCGTACACACGCGTGAAGTATTACAACATTTTTTCCATATCAAACAAGAGAACTGGCCGCCAGCGCAGCTTGAGCAAGCATGCATGCCGTACTGAACAGGGCAGGCAGCTCATATTTTCCCATATTACCACCCGCCGTTTTTGTTCGTCATACAGACGCGTCAAGTATTACAACATTTTTTCAATATCAAACAAGAGAACTGGCCGCGAGCGCAGCTTGAGCAAGCATGCATGCCGTACTGAACAGGGCAGGCAGCTCATATTTTCCCATATTACCACCCGCCGTTTTTGTTCGTCATACAGACGTGTCAAGTATTACAACAATTTTTCCATATCAAACAAGAGAACTGGCTGCGACCGCACCTTGAGCAAGCATGCACGCCGTACTGAACAGGGCAGGCAGCTCATATATTCTCATATTAACACCAACCGTTTTTTTCGTCGTACACACGTGTGAAGTATTACAACATTTTTTCCATATCAAACAAGAGAACTGGCCGCGAGTGCACCTTGAGCAAGCATGCACGCCGTACTGAACAGGGCAGGCAGCTCATATGTTCTCATATTACAACCCGCCGTTTTTGTTCCTCATACAGACGCGTCAAGTATTACAACATTTTTTCCATATCAAACAAGAGAACTGGCCCCGAGCGCACCTTGAGCAAGCATGCACGCCGTACTGAACAGGGGAGGCAGCTCATATTTTCCCATATTACCACCCGCCGTTTTTGTTCGTCATACAGACGTGTCAAGTATTACAACATTTTTTCAATATCAAACAAGAGAACTGGCCGCGAGTGCACCTAGAGCAAGCATGCACGCCGTACTGAACAGGGCAGGCAGCTCATATATTCTCATATTAACACCAACCGTTTTTTTCGTCGTACACACGCGTGAAGTATTACAACATTTTTTCCATATCAAACAAGAGAACTGGCCGCGAGTGCACCTTGAGCAAGCATGCACGCCGTACTGAACAGGGCAGGCAGCTCATATTTTCTCATATTACCACCCGCCGTTTTTGTTCCTCATACAGACGCGTCAAGTATTACAACATTTTTTCCATATCAAACAAGAGAACTGGCCCCGAGCGCACCTTGAGCAAGCATGCACGCCATACTGAACAGGGGAGGCAGCTCATATTTTCCCATATTACCACCCGCCGTTTTTGTTCGTCATACAGACGTGTCAAGTATTACAACATTTTTTCAATATCAAACAAGAGAACTGGCCGCGAGTGCACCTAGAGCAAGCATGCACGCCGTACTGAACAGGGCAGGCAGCTCATATATTCTCATATTAACACCAACCGTTTTTTTCGTCGTACACACGCGTGAAGTATTACAACATTTTTTCAATATCAAACAAGAGAACTGGCTGCGACCGCACCTTGAGCAAGCATGCACGCCGTACTGAACAGGGCAGGCAGCTCATATATTCTCATATTAACACCAACCGTTTTTTTCGTCGTACACACGCGTGAAGTATTACAACATTTTTTCCATATCAAACAAGAGAACTGGCCGCCAGCGCAGCTTGAGCAAGCATGCATGCCGTACTGAACAGGGCAGGCAGCTCATATTTTCCCATATTACCACCCGCCGTTTTTGTTCGTCATACAGACGCGTCAAGTATTACAACATTTTTTCAATATCAAACAAGAGAACTGGCCGCGAGCGCAGCTTGAGCAAGCATGCATGCCGTACTGAACAGGGCAGGCAGCTCATATTTTCCCATATTACCACCCGCCGTTTTTGTTCGTCATACAGACGTGTCAAGTATTACAACAATTTTTCCATATCAAACAAGAGAACTGGCTGCGATCGCACCTTGAGCAAGCATGCACGCCGTACTGAACAGGGCAGGCAGCTCATATATTCTCATATTAACACCAACCGTTTTTTTCGTCGTACACACGCGTGAAGTATTACAACATTTTTTCCATATCAAACAAGAGAACTGGCCGCGAGTGCACCTTGAGCAAGCATGCACGCCGTACTGAACAGGGCAGGCAGCTCATATATTCTCATATTACAACCCGCCGTTTTTGTTCGTCATACAGACGTGTCAAGTATTACAACAATTTTTCCATATCAAACAAGAGAACTGGCTGCGACCGCACCTTGAGCAAGCATGCACGCCGTACTGAACAGGGCAGGCAGCTCATATATTCTCATATTAACACCAACCGTTTTTTTCGTCGTACACACGCGTGAAGTATTACAACATTTTTTCCATATCAAACAAGAGAACTGGCCGCGAGCGCAGCTTGAGCAAGCATGCATGCCGTACTGAACAGGGCAGGCAGCTCATATTTTCTCATATTACCACCCGCCGTTTTTGTTCGTCATACAGACGCGTCAAGTATTACAACATTTTTTCAATATCAAACAAGAGAACTGGCCGCGAGCGCACCTTGAGCAAGCATGCACGCCGTAATGAACAGGGCAGGCAGCTCATATTTTCTCATACTACCACCCGCTGTTTTTGTTCCTCATACAGACGTGTCAAGTATTACAACATTTTTTCCATATCAAACAAGAGAACTGGCCGCGAGCGCACCTTGAGCAAGCATGCACGCCGTACTGAACAGGGCAGGCAGCTCATATTTTGTCATATTACCACCCGCCGTTTTTGTTCGTCATACAGACGCGTCAAGTGTTACAACATTTTTTCCATATCAAACAAGAGAACTGGCCACGAGCGCACCTTGAGCAAGCATGCACGCCGTACTGAACAGGGGAGGCAGCTCATATTTTCCCATATTACCACCCGCCGTTTTTGTTCGTCATACAGACGTGTCAAGTATTACAATTTTTCCATATAAACAAGAGAACTGGCCGCGAGCGCACCTTGAGCAAGCATGCACGCCGTACTGAACAGGGCAGGCAGCTCATATTTTCTCATATTGCCACCCGCCGTTTTTGTTCGTCATACAGACGTGTCAAGTATTACAACATTTTTTCCATATAAACAAGAGAACTGGCCGCGAGCGTACCTTGAGCAAGCGTGCACGCCGTACTGAACAGGGCAGGCAGCTCATATTTTGTCATATTACCACCCGCCGTTTTTGTTCGTCATACAGACGCGTCAAGTGTTACAACATTTTTTCCATATCAAACAAGAGAACTGGCCACGAGCGCACCTTGAGCAAGCATGCACGCCGTACTGAACAGGGGAGGTAGCTCATATTTTCTCATATTACCACCCGCCGTTTTTGTTCGTCATACAGACGCGTCAAGTGTTACAACATTTTTTCCATATCAAACAAGAGAACTGGCCACGAGCGCACCTTGAGCAAGCATGCACGCCGTACTGAACAGGGCAGGCAGCTCATATTTTCTCATATTACCACCCGCCGTTTTTGTTCGTCATACAGACGCGTCAAGTGTTACAACATTTTTTCCATATCAAACAAGAGAACTGGCCGCGAGCGCACCTTGAGCAAGCATGCACGCCGTACTGAACAGGGCAGGCAGCTCATATTTTGTCATATTACCACCCGCCGTTTTTGTTCGTCATACAGACGCGTCAAGTGTTACAACATTTTTTCCATATCAAACAAGAGAACTGGCCACGAGCGCACCTTGAGCAAGCATGCACGCCGTACTGAACAGGGGAGGTAGCTCATATTTTCTCATATTACCACCCGCCGTTTTTGTTCGTCATACAGACGCGTCAAGTGTTACAACATTTTTTCCATATCAAACAAGAGAACTGGCCACGAGCGCACCTTGAGCAAGCATGCACGCCGTACTGAACAGGGCAGGCAGCTCATATTTTCTCATATTACCACCCGCCGTTTTTGTTCGTCATACAGACGCGTCAAGTGTTACAACATTTTTTCCATATCAAACAAGAGAACTGGCCGCGAGCGCACCTTGAGCAAGCATGCACACCGTACTGAACAGGGCAGGCAGCTCATATTTTGTCATATTACCACCCGCCGTTTTTGTTCGTCATACAGACGCGTCAAGTGTTACAACATTTTTTCCATATCAAACAAGAGAACTGGCCACGAGCGCACCTTGAGCAAGCATGCACGCCGTACTGAACAGGGGAGGTAGCTCATATTTTCTCATATTACCACCCGCCGTTTTTGTTCGTCATACAGACGCGTCAAGTGTTACAACATTTTTTCCATATCAAACAAGAGAACTGGCCACGAGCGCACCTTGAGCAAGCATGCACGCCGTACTGAACAGGGCAGGCAGCTCATATTTTCTCTTATTACCACCCGCCGTTTTTGTTCGTCATACAGACGCGTCAAGTGTTACAACATTTTTTCCATATCAAACAAGAGAACTGGCCGCGAGCGCACCTTGAGCAAGCATGCACGCCGTACTGAACAGGGCAGGCAGCTCATATTTTGTCATATTACCACCCGGCGTTTTTGTTCGTCATACAGACGCGTCAAGAGTTACAACATTTTTTCCATATCAAACAAGAGAACTGGCCACGAGCGCACCTTGAGCAAGCATGCACGCCGTACTGAACAGGGCAGGCAGCTCATATTTTGTCATATTACCACCCGCCGTTTTTGTTCGTCATACAGACGCGTCAAGTGTTACAACATTTTTTCCATATCAAACAAGAGAACTGGCCACGAGCGCACCTTGAGCAAGCATGCACGCCGTACTGAACAGGGGAGGTAGCTCATATTTTCTCATATTACCACCCGCCGTTTTTGTTCGTCATACAGACGCGTCAAGTGTTACAACATTTTTTCCATATCAAACAAGAGAACTGGCCACGAGCGCACCTTGAGCAAGCATGCACGCCGTACTGAACAGGGCAGGCAGCTCATATTTTGTCATATTACCACCCGCCGTTTTTGTTCGTCATACAGACGTGTCAAGTATTACAACATTTTTTCCATATAAACAAGAGAACTGGCCGCGAGCGTACCTTGAGCAAGCGTGCACGCCGTACTGAACAGGGCAGGCAGCTCATATTTTCTCACATTACCACCCGCCGTTTTTGTTCGTCATACAGACGCGTCAAGTGTTACAACATTTTTTCCATATCAAACAAGAGAACTGGCCACGAGCGCACCTTGAGCAAGCATGCACGCCGTACTGAACAGGGGAGGTAGCTCATATTTTGTCATATTACCACCCGCCGTTTTTGTTCGTCATACAGACGTGTCAAGTGTTACAACATTTTTTCCATATCAAACAAGAGAACTGGCCACGAGCGCACCTTGAGCAAGCATGCACGCCGTACTGAACAGGGCAGGCAGCTCATATTTTCTCATATTACCACCCGCCGTTTTTGTTCGTCATACAGACGCGTCAAGTGTTACAACATTTTTTCCATATCAAACAAGAGAACTGGCCACGAGCGCACCTTGAGCAAGCATGCACGCCGTACTGAACAGGGGAGGTAGCTCATATTTTCTCATATTACCACCCGCCGTTTTTGTTCGTCATACAGACGCGTCAAGTATTAAAACATTTTTTCCATATCAAACAAGAGAACTGGCCGCGAGCGCACCTTGAGCAAGCATGCACGCCGTACTGAACAGGGGAGGCAGCTCATATTTTCTCATATTACCACCCGCCGTTTTTGTTCGTCATACAGACGTGTCAAGTATTACAACAATTTTTCTATATCAAACAAGAGAACTGGCCGCGAGCGCACCTTGAGCAAGCATGCACGCTGTACTGAACAGGGCAGGCAGCTCATATTTTGTCATATTACCACCCGCCGTTTTTGTTCGTCATACAGACGCGTCAAGTATTACAACATTTTTTCCATATCAAACAAGAGAACTGGCCGCGAGCGCACCTTGAGCAAGCATGCACGCCGTACTGAACAGGGCAGGCAGCTCATATTTTGTCATATTACCACCCGCCGTTTTTGTTCGTCATACAGACGCGTCAAGTATTACAACATTTTTTCCATATCGAACAAGAGAACTGGCCGCGAGCGCACCTTGAGCAAGCATGCACGCCGTACTGAACAGGGCAGGCAGCTCATATTTTGTCATATTACCACCCGTCGTTTTTGTTCGTCATACAGACGCGTCAAGTATTACAACATTTTTTTTCCATATCAAACAAGAGAACTGGCCGCGAGCGCACCTTGAGCAAGCATGCACGCCGTACTGAACAGGGGAGGCAGCTCATATTTTCTCATATTACCACCCGCCGTTTTTGTTCGTCATACAGACGCGTCAAGTATTACAACATTTTTTCCGTATAAACAAGAGAACTGGCCGCGAGCGCACCTTGAGCAAGCATGCACGCCGTACTGAACAGGGGAGGCAGCTCATATTTTCTCACATTACCACCCGCCGTTTTTGTTCGTCATACTGACGCGTCAAGTGTTACAACATTTTTTCCATATCAAACAAGAGAACTGGCCACGAGCGCACCTTGAGCAAGCATGCACGCCGTACTGAACAGGGGAGGCAGCTCATATTTTCCCATATTACCACCCGCCGTTTTTGTTCGTCATACAGACGTGTCAAGTATTACAATTTTTCCATATAAACAAGAGAACTGGCCGCGAGCGCACCTTGAGCAAGCATGCACGCCGTACTGAACAGGGCAGGCAGCTCATATTTTCCCATATTACCACCCGCCGTTTTTGTTCGTCATACAGACGTGTCAAGTATTACAATTTTTCCATATAAACAAGAGAACTGGCCGCGAGCGCACCTTGAGCCAGCATGCACGCCGTACTGAACAGGGCAGGCAGCTCATATTTTCTCATATTGCCACCCGCCGTTTTTGTTCGTCATACAGACGTGTCAAGTATTACAACATTTTTTCCATATAAACAAGAGAACTGGCCGCGAGCGTACCTTGAGCAAGCGTGCACGCCGTACTGAACAGGGGAGGTAGCTCATATTTTCTCATATTACCACCCGCCGTTTTTGTTCGTCATACAGACGCGTCAAGTATTAAAACATTTTTTCCATATCAAACAAGAGAACTGGCCGCGAGCGCACCTTGAGCAAGCATGCACGCCGTACTGAACAGGGGAGGCAGCTCATATTTTCTCATATTACCACCCGCCGTTTTTGTTCGTCATACAGACGTGTCAAGTATTACAACAATTTTTCTATATCAAACAAGAGAACTGGCCGCGAGCGCACCTTGAGCAAGCATGCACGCTGTACTGAACAGGGCAGGCAGCTCATATTTTTTCATATTACCACCCGCCGTTTTTGTTCCTCATACAGACGCGTCAAGTATTACAACATTTTTTCCATATCAAACAAGAGAACTGGCCCCGAGCGCACCTTGAGCAAGCATGCACGCCGTACTGAACAGGGGAGGCAGCTCATATTTTCCCATATTACCACCCGCCGTTTTTGTTCGTCATACAGACGTGTCAAGTATTACAACATTTTTTCAATATCAAACAAGAGAACTGGCCGCGAGTGCACCTAGAGCAAGCATGCACGCCGTACTGAACAGGGCAGGCAGCTCATATATTCTCATATTAACACCAACCGTTTTTTTCGTCGTACACACGCGTGAAGTATTACAACATTTTTTCAATATCAAACAAGAGAACTGGCTGCGACCGCACCTTGAGCAAGCATGCACGCCGTACTGAACAGGGCAGGCAGCTCATATATTCTCATATTAACACCAACCGTTTTTTTTCGTCGTACACACGCGTGAAGTATTACAACATTTTTTCCATATCAAACAAGAGAACTGGCCGCCAGCGCAGCTTGAGCAAGCATGCATGCCGTACTGAACAGGGCAGGCAGCTCATATTTTCCCATATTACCACCCGCCGTTTTTGTTCGTCATACAGACGCGTCAAGTATTACAACATTTTTTCAATATCAAACAAGAGAACTGGCCGCGAGCGCAGCTTGAGCAAGCATGCATGCCGTACTGAACAGGGCAGGCAGCTCATATTTTCCCATATTACCACCCGCCGTTTTTGTTCGTCATACAGACGTGTCAAGTATTACAACAATTTTTCCATATCAAACAAGAGAACTGGCTGCGACCGCACCTTGAGCAAGCATGCACGCCGTACTGAACAGGGCAGGCAGCTCATATATTCTCATATTAACACCAACCGTTTTTTTCGTCGTACACACGCGTGAAGTATTACAACATTTTTTCCATATCAAACAAGAGAACTGGCCGCGAGTGCACCTTGAGCAAGCATGCACGCCGTACTGAACAGGGCAGGCAGCTCATATATTCTCATATTACAACCCGCCGTTTTTGTTCGTCATACAGACGTGTCAAGTATTACAACAATTTTTCCATATCAAACAAGAGAACTGGCTGCGACCGCACCTTGAGCAAGCATGCACGCCGTACTGAACAGGGCAGGCAGCTCATATATTCTCATATTAACACCAACCGTTTTTTTCGTCGTACACACGCGTGAAGTATTACAACATTTTTTCCATATCAAACAAGAGAACTGGCCGCGAGCGCAGCTTGAGCAAGCATGCATGCCGTACTGAACAGGGCAGGCAGCTCATATTTTCTCATATTACCACCCGCCGTTTTTGTTCGTCATACAGACGCGTCAAGTATTACAACATTTTTTCAATATCAAACAAGAGAACTGGCCGCGAGTGCACCTTGAGCAAGCATGCACGCTGTACTGAACAGGGCAGGCAGCTCATATTTTCTCATATTACAACCCGCCGTTTTTGTTCCTCATACAGACGCGTCAAGTATTACAACATTTTTTCCATATCAAACAAGAGAACTGGCCCCGAGCGCACCTTGAGCAAGAATGCACGCCGTACTGAACAGGGCAAGCAGCTCATATTTTCTTATATTACCACCCGCCGTTTTTGTTCGTCATACAGACGCGTCAAGTATTACAACATTTTTTCCATATAAACAAGAGAACTGGCCGCGAGCGCACCTTGAGCAAGCGTGCACGCCGTACTGAACAGGGGAGGCAGCTCATATTTTCCCATATTACCACCCGCCGTTTTTGTTCGTCATACAGACGTGTCAAGTATTACAATTTTTCCATATAAACAAGAGAACTGGCCGCGAGCGCACCTTGAGCAAGCATGCACGCCGTACTGAACAGGGCAGGCAGCTCATATTTTCTCATATTGCCACCCGCCGTTTTTGTTCGTCTTACAGACGTGTCAAGTATTACAACATTAATTCCATATAAACAAGAGAACTGGCCGCGAGCGTACCTTGAGCAAGCGTGCACGCCGTACTGTACAGGGGAGGTAGCTCATATTTTCTCATATTACCACCCGCCGTTTTTGTTTGTCATACAGACGCGTCAAGTATTAAAACATTTTTTCCATATCAAACAAGAGAACTGGCCGCGAGCGCACCTTGAGCAAGCATGCACGCCGTACTGAACAGGGGAGGCAGCTCATATTTTCTCATATTACCATCCGCCATTTTCGTTCGTCATACAGACGTGTCAAGTATTACAACAATTTTTCCATATCAAACAAGAGAACTGGCCGCGAGCGCACCTTGAGCAAGCATGCACGCCGTACTGAACAGGGGAGGCAGCTCATATTTTCTCATATTACCACCCGCCGTTTTTGTTCGTCATACAGACGCGTCAAGTATTACAACATTTTTTTTCCGTATAAACAAGAGAACTGGCCGCGAGCGCACCTTGAGCAAGCATGCACGCCGTACTGAACAGGGCAGGCAGCTCATATTTTCTCATATTACCACCCGCCGTTTTTGTTTGTCATATAGACGCGTCGAGTATTACAACATTTTCTATATCAAACAAGAGAACTGGCCGCGAGCGCACCTTGAGCAAGCATGCACGCCGTACTGAACAGGGGAGGCAGCTCATATTTTCCCATATTACCACCCGCCGTTTTTGTTCGTCATACAGACGCGTCAAGTACTACAACATTTTTTCCATATAAATAAGAGAACTGGCCGCGAGCGCACCTTGAGCAAGCATGCACGCCGTAATGAACAGGGCAGGCAGCTCATATTTTCTCATACTACCACCCGCTGTTTTTGTTCCTCATACAGACGTGTCAAGTATTACAACATTTTTTCCATATCAAACAAGAGAACTGGCCGCAAGCGCACCTTGAGCAAGCATGCACGCCGTACTGAACAGGGCAGGCAGCTCATATTTTGTCATATTACCCCCCGCCGTTTTTGTTCGTCATACAGACGCGTCAAGTGTTACAACATTTTTTCCATATCAAACAAGAGAACTGGCCACGAGCGCACCTTGAGCAAGCATGCACGCCGTACTGAACAGGGGAGGCAGCTCATATTTTCCCATATTACCACCCGCCGTTTTTGTTCGTCATACAGACGTGTCAAGTATTACAATTTTTCCATATAAACAAGAGAACTGGCCGCGAGCGCACCTTGAGCAAGCATGCACGCCGTACTGAACAGGGCAGGCAGCTCATATTTTCTCATATTGCCACCCGCCGTTTTTGTTCGTCATACAGACGTGTCAAGTATTACAACATTTTTTCCATATAAACAAGAGAACTGGCCGCGAGCGTACCTTGAGCAAGCGTGCACGCCGTACTGAACAGGGCAGGCAGCTCATATTTTGTCATATTACCACCCGCCGTTTTTGTTCGTCATACAGACGCGTCAAGTGTTACAACATTTTTTCCATATCAAACAAGAGAACTGGCCACGAGCGCACCTTGAGCAAGCATGCACGCCGTACTGAACAGGGGAGGTAGCTCATATTTTCTCATATTACCACCCGCCGTTTTTGTTCGTCATACAGACGCGTCAAGTGTTACAACATTTTTTCCATATCAAACAAGAGAACTGGCCACGAGCGCACCTTGAGCAAGCATGCACGCCGTACTGAACAGGGCAGGCAGCTCATATTTTCTCATATTACCACCCGCCGTTTTTGTTCGTCATACAGACGCGTCAAGTGTTACAACATTTTTTCCATATCAAACAAGAGAACTGGCCGCGAGCGCACCTTGAGCAAGCATGCACGCCGTACTGAACAGGGCAGGCAGCTCATATTTTGTCATATTACCACCCGCCGTTTTTGTTCGTCATACAGACGCGTCAAGTGTTACAACATTTTTTCCATATCAAACAAGAGAACTGGCCGCGAGCGCACCTTGAGCAAGCATGCACGCCGTACTGAACAGGGCAGGCAGCTCATATTTTGTCATATTACCACCCGCCGTTTTTGTTCGTCATACAGACGCGTCAAGTGTTACAACATTTTTTCCATATCAAACAAGAGAACTGGCCACGAGCGCACCTTGAGCAAGCATGCACGCCGTACTGAACAGGGGAGGTAGCTCATATTTTCTCATATTACCACCCGCCGTTTTTGTTCGTCATACAGACGCGTCAAGTGTTACAACATTTTTTCCATATCAAACAAGAGAACTGGCCACGAGCGCACCTTGAGCAAGCATGCACGCCGTACTGAACAGGGCAGGCAGCTCATATTTTCTCATATTACCACCCGCCGTTTTTGTTTGTCATACAGACGCGTCAAGTGTTACAACATTTTTTCCATATCAAACAAGAGAACTGGCCGCGAGCGCACCTTGAGCAAGCATGCACGCCGTACTGAACAGGGCAGGCAGCTCATATTTTGTCATATTACCACCCGCCGTTTTTGTTCGTCATACAGACGCGTCAAGTGTTACAACATTTTTTCCATATCAAACAAGAGAACTGGCCACGAGCGCACCTTGAGCAAGCATGCACGCCGTACTGAACAGGGGAGGTAGCTCATATTTTCTCATATTACCACCCGCCGTTTTTGTTCGTCATACAGACGCGTCAAGTGTTACAACATTTTTTCCATATCAAACAAGAGAACTGGCCACGAGCGCACCTTGAGCAAGCATGCACGCCGTACTGAACAGGGCAGGCAGCTCATATTTTCTCTTATTACCACCCGCCGTTTTTGTTCGTCATACAGACGCGTCAAGTGTTACAACATTTTTTCCATATCAAACAAGAGAACTGGTCGCGAGCGCACCTTGAGCAAGCATGCACGCCGTACTGAACAGGGCAGGCAGCTCATATTTTGTCATATTACCACCCACCGTTTTTGTTCGTCATACAGACGCGTCAAGTGTTACAACATTTTTTCCATATCAAACAAGAGAACTGGCCACGAGCGCACCTTGAGCAAGCATGCACGCCGTACTGAACAGGGGAGGTAGCTCATATTTTCTCATATTACCACCCGCCGTTTTTGTTCGTCATACAGACGCGTCAAGTATTAAAACATTTTTTCCATATCAAACAAGAGAACTGGCCACGAGCGCACCTTGAGCAAGCATGCACGCCGTACTGAACAGGGGAGGCAGCTCATATTTTCTCATATTACCACCCGCCGTTTTTGTTCGTCATACAGACGTGTCAAGTATTACAACAATTTTTCTATATCAAACAAGAGAACTGGCCGCGAGCGCACCTTGAGCAAGCATGCACGCTGTACTGAACAGGGCAGGCAGCTCATATTTTGTCATATTACCACCCGCCGTTTTTGTTCGTCATACAGACGCGTCAAGTATTACAACATTTTTTCCATATCAAACAAGAGAACTGGCCGCGAGCGCACCTTGAGCAAGCATGCACGCCGTACTGAACAGGGCAGGCAGCTCATATTTTGTCATATTACCACCCGCCGTTTTTGTTCGTCATACAGACGCGTCAAGTATTACAACATTTTTTCCATATCGAACAAGAGAACTGGCCGCGAGCGCACCTTGAGCAAGCATGCACGCCGTACTGAACAGGGCAGGCAGCTCATATTTTGTCATATTACCACCCGTCGTTTTTGTTCGTCATACAGACGCGTCAAGTATTACAACATTTTTTTTCCATATCAAACAAGAGAACTGGCCGCGAGCGCACCTTGAGCAAGCATGAACGCCGTACTGAACAGGGGAGGCAGCTCATATTTTCTCATATTACCACCCGCCGTTTTTGTTCGTCATACAGACGCGTCAAGTATTACAACATTTTTTCCGTATAAACAAGAGAACTGGCCGCGAGCGCACCTTGAGCAAGCATGCACGCCGTACTGAACAGGGGAGGCAGCTCATATTTTCTCACATTACCACCCGCCGTTTTTGTTCGTCATACAGAGGCGTCAAGTGTTACAACATTTTTTCCATATCAAACAAGAGAACTGGCCACGAGCGCACCTTGAGCAAGCATGCACGCCGTACTGAACAGGGGAGGCAGCTCATATTTTCCCATATTACCACCCGCCGTTTTTGTTCGTCATACAGACGTGTCAAGTATTACAATTTTTCCATATAAACAAGAGAACTGGCCGCGAGCGCACCTTGAGCAAGCATGCACGCCGTACTGAACAGGGCAGGCAGCTCATATTTTCTCATATTGCCACCCGCCGTTTTTGTTCGTCATACAGACGTGTCAAGTATTACAACATTTTTTCCATATAAACAAGAGAACTGGCCGCGAGCGCACCTTGAGCAAGCATGCACGCCGTACTGAACAGGGGAGGCAGCTCATATTTTCTCATATTGCCACCCGCCGTTTTTGTTCGTCATACAGACGTGTCAAGTATTACAACATTTTTTCCATATAAACAAGAGAACTGGCCGCGAGCGCACCTTGAGCAAGCATGCACGCCGTACTGAACAGGGCAGGCAGCTCATATTTTCTCATATTGCCACCCGCCGTTTTTGTTCGTCATACAGACGTGTCAAGTATTACAACATTTTTTCCATATAAACAAGAGAACTGGCCGCGAGCGCACCTTGAGCAAGCGTGCACGCCGTACTGAACAGGGGAGGTAGCTCATATTTTCTCATATTACCACCCGCCGTTTTTGTTCGTCATACAGACGCGTCAAGTATTAAAACATTTTTTCCATATCAAACAAGAGAACTGGTCGCGAGCGCACCTTGAGCAAGCATGCACGCCGTACTGAACAGGGGAGGCAGCTCATATTTTCTCATATTACCACCCGCCGTTTTTGTTCGTCATACAGACGTGTCAAGTATTACAACAATTTTTCTATATCAAACAAGAGAACTGGCCGCGAGCGCACCTTGAGCAAGCATGCACGCTGTACTGAACAGGGCAGGCAGCTCATATTTTCTCATATTACCACCCGCCGTTTTTGTTCCTCATACAGACGCGTCAAGTATTACAACATTTTTTCCATATCAAACAAGAGAACTGGCCCCGAGCGCACCTTGAGCAAGCATGCACGCCGTACTGAACAGGGGAGGCAGCTCATATTTTCCCATATTACCACCCGCCGTTTTTGTTCGTCATACAGACGTGTCAAGTATTACAACATTTTTTCAATATCAAACAAGAGAACTGGCCGCGAGTGCACCTAGAGCAAGCATGCACGCCGTACTGAACAGGGCAGGCAGCTCATATATTCTCATATTAACACCAACCGTTTTTTTCGTCGTACACACGCGTGAAGTATTACAACATTTTTTCCATATCAAACAAGAGAACTGGCCGCGAGCGCAGCTTGAGCAAGCATGCATGCCGTACTGAACAGGGCAGGCAGCTCATATTTTCCCATATTACCACCCGCCGTTTTTGTTCGTCATACAGACGCGTCAAGTATTACAACATTTTTTCAATATCAAACAAGAGAACTGGCCGCGAGTGCACCTAGAGCAAGCATGCACGCCGTACTGAACAGGGGAGGCAGCTCATATATTCTCATATTAACACCAACCGTTTTTTTCGTCGTACACACGCGTGAAGTATTACAACATTTTTTCAATATCAAACAAGAGAACTGGCTGCGACCGCACCTTGAGCAAGCATGCACGCCGTACTGAACAGGGCAGGCAGCTCATATATTCTCATATTAACACCAACCGTTTTTTTCGTCGTACACACGCGTGAAGTATTACAACATTTTTTCCATATCAAACAAGAGAACTGGCCGCGAGCGCAGCTTGAGCAAGCATGCATGCCGTACTGAACAGGGCAGGCAGCTCATATTTTCCCATATTACCACCCGCCGTTTTTGTTCGTCATACAGACGCGTCAAGTATTACAACATTTTTTCAATATCAAACAAGAGAACTGGCCGCGAGCGCAGCTTGAGCAAGCATGCATGCCGTACTGAACAGGGCAGGCAGCTCATATTTTCCCATATTACCACCCGCCGTTTTTGTTCGTCATACAGACGTGTCAAGTATTACAACAATTTTTCCATATCAAACAAGAGAACTGGCTGCGACCGCACCTTGAGCAAGCATGCACGCCGTACTGAACAGGGCAGGCAGCTCATATATTCTCATATTAACACCAACCGTTTTTTTCGTCGTACACACGCGTGAAGTATTACAACATTTTTTTTCCATATCAAACAAGAGAACTGGCCGCGAGTGCACCTTGAGCAAGCATGCACGCCGTACTGAACAGGGCAGGCAGCTCATATATTCTCATATTACAACCCGCCGTTTTTGTTCGTCATACAGACGTGTCAAGTATTACAACAATTTTTCCATATCAAACAAGAGAACTGGCTGCGACCGCACCTTGAGCAAGCATGCACGCCGTACTGAACAGGGCAGGCAGCTCATTTATTCTCATATTAACACCAACCGTTTTTTTCGTCGTACACACGCGTGAAGTATTACAACATTTTTTCCATATCAAACAAGAGAACTGGCCGCGAGCGCAGCTTGAGCAAGCATGCATGCCGTACTGAACAGGGCAGGCAGCTCATATTTTCTCATATTACCACCCGCCGTTTTTGTTCGTCATACAGACGCGTCAAGTATTACAACATTTTTTCAATATCAAACAAGAGAACTGGCCGCGAGTGCACCTTGAGCAAGCATGCACGCTGTACTGAACAGGGCAGGCAGCTCATATTTTCTCATATTACAACCCGCCGTTTTTGTTCCTCATACAGACGCGTCAAGTATTACAACATTTTTTCCATATCAAACAAGAGAACTGGCCCCGAGCGCACCTTGAGCAAGAATGCACGCCGTACTGAACAGGGCAAGCAGCTCATATTTTCTTATATTACCACCCGCCGTTTTTGTTCGTCATACAGACGCGTCAAGTATTACAACATTTTTTCCATATAAACAAGAGAACTGGCCGCGAGCGCACCTTGAGCAAGCGTGCACGCCGTACTGAACAGGGCAGGCAGCTCATATTTTCTCATATTGCCACCCGCCGTTTTTGTTCGTCTTACAGACGTGTCAAGTATTACAACATTAATTCCATATAAACAAGGGAACTGGCCGCGAGCGTACCTTGAGCAAGCGTGCACGCCGTACTGTACAGGGGAGGTAGCTCATATTTTCTCATATTACCACCCGCCGTTTTTGTTTGTCATACAGACGCGTCAAGTATTAAAACATTTTTTTCCATATCAAACAAGAGAACTGGCCGCGAGCGCACCTTGAGCAAGCATGCACGCCGTACTGAACAGGGGAGGCAGCTCATATTTTCTCATATTACCACCCGCCGTTTTCGTTCGTCATACAGACGTGTCAAGTATTACAACAATTTTTCCATATCAAACAAGAGAACTGGCCGCGAGCGCACCTTGAGCAAGCATGCACGCCGTACTGAACAGGGGAGGCAGCTCATATTTTCTCATATTACCACCCGCCGTTTTTGTTCGTCATACAGACGCGTCAAGTATTACAACATTTTTTTTCCGTATAAACAAAACTGGCTGCGAGCGCACCTTGAGCAAGCATGCACGCCATACTGAACAGGGCAGGCAGCTCATATTTTCTCATATTACCACCCACTGTTTTTGTTCGTCATACAGACGCGTCAAGTATTACAACATTTTTTCTATATCAAACAAGAGAACTGGCCGCGAGTGCACCTTGAGCAAGCATGCACGCCATACTGAACAGGGCAGGCAGCTCATATTTTCTCATATTACCACCCGCCGTTTTTGTTCGTCATACACACGCGTAAAGTATTACAACATTTTTTCCATATAAACAAGAGAACTGGCTGCGAGCGCACCTTGAGCAAGCATGCACGCCATACTGAACAGGGCAGGCAGCTCATATTTTCTCATATTACCACCCGCCGTTTTTGTTCGTCATACACACGCGTAAAGTATTACAACATTTTTTCCATATAAACAAGAGAACTGGCTGCGAGCGCACCTTGAGCAAGCATGCACGCCATACTGAACAGGGCAGGCAGCTCATATTTTCTCATATTACCACCCACTGTTTTTGTTCGTCATACAGACGCGTCAAGTATTACAACATTTTTTCAATATCAAACAAGAGAACTGGCCGCGAGTGCACCTTGAGCAAGCATGCACGCCATACTGAACAGGGCAGGCAGCTCATATTTTCTCATATTACCACCCGCCGTTTTTGTTCGTCATACACACGCGTAAAGTATTACAACATTTTTTCCATATAAACAAGAGAACTGGCTGCGAGCGCACCTTGAGCAAGCATGCACGCCATACTGAACAGGGCAGGCAGCTCATATTTTCTCATATTACCACCCGCCGTTTTTGTTCGTCATACACACGCGTAAAGCATTACAACATTTTTTCCATATAAACAAGAGAACTGGCTGCGAGCGCACCTTGAGCAAGCATGCACGCCATACTGAACAGGGCAGGCAGCTCATATTTTCTCATATTACCACCCACTGTTTTTGTTCGTCATACAGACGCGTCAAGTATTACAACATTTTTTCAATATCAAACAAGAGAACTGGCCGCGAGTGCACCTTGAGCAAGCATGCACGCCATACTGAACAGGGCAGGCAGCTCATATTTTCTCATATTACCACCCGCCGTTTTTGTTCGTCATACACACGCGTAAAGTATTACAACATTTTTTCCATATAAACAAGAGAACTGGCTGCGAGCGCACCTTGAGCAAGCATGCACGCCATACTGAACAGGGCAGGCAGCTCATATTTTCTCATATTACCACCCGCCGTTTTTGTTCGTCATACACACGCGTAAAGTATTACAACATTTTTTCCATATAAACAAGAGAACTGGCTGCGAGCGCACCTTGAGCAAGCATGCACGCCATACTGAACAGGGCAGGCAGCTCATATTTTCTCATATTACCACCCACTGTTTTTGTTCGTCATACAGACGCGTCAAGTATTACAACATTTTTTCAATATCAAACAAGAGAACTGGCCGCGAGCGCACCTTGAGCAAGCATGCACGCCATACTGAACAGGGCAGGCAGCTCATATTTTCTCATATTACCACCCGCCGTTTTTGTTCGTCATACACACGCGTAAAGTATTACAACATTTTTTCCATATAAACAAGAGAACTGGCTGCGAACGCACCTTGAGCAAGCATGCACGCCATACTGAACAGGGCAGGCAGCTCATATTTTCTCATATTACCACCCGCCGTTTTTGTTCGTCATACACACGCGTAAAGTATTACAACATTTTTTCCATATAAACAAGAGAACTGGCTGCGAGCGCACCTTGAGCAAGCATGCACGCCGTACTGAACAGGGCAGGCAGCTCATATATTCTCATATTAACACCAACCGTTTTTTTCGTCGTACACACGCGTGAAGTATTACAACATTTTTTCCATATCAAACAAGAGAACTGGCCGCGAGCGCAGCTTGAGCAAGCATGCATGCCGTACTGAACAGGGCAGGCAGCTCATATTTTCTCCTATTACCACCCACCGTTTTTGTTCGTCATACAGACGCGTCAAGTATTACAACATTTTTTCAATATCAAACAAGAGAACTGGCCGCGAGTGCACCTTGAGCAAGCATGCACGCTGTACTGAACAGGGCAGGCAGCTCATATTTTCTCATATTACCACCCGCCGTTTTTGTTCCTCATACAGACGCGTCAAGTATTACAACATTTTTTCCATATCAAACAAGAGAACTGGCCCCGAGCGCACCTTGAGCAAGCATGCACGCTGTACTGAACAGGGCAGGCAGCTCATATTTTCTCATATTACCACCCGCCGTTTTTGTTCCTCATACAGACGCGTCAAGTATTACAACATTTTTTCCATATCAAACAAGAGAACTGGCCCCGAGCGCACCTTGAGCAAGCATGCACGCCGTACTGAACAGGGCAAGCAGCTCATATTTTCTTATATTACCACCCGCCGTTTTTGTTCGTCATACAGACGCGTCAAGTATTACAACATTTTTTCCATATAAACAAGAGAACTGGCCGCGAGCGCACCTTGAGCAAGCGTGCACGCCGTACTGAACAGGGTAGGTAGCTCATATTTTCTCATATTACCACCCGCCGTTTTTGTTCGTCATACAGACGCGTCAAGTATTACATTTTTTTCATATCAAACAAGAGAACTGGCCGCGAGCGCAGCTTGAGCAAGCATCCATGCCGTACTGAACAGGGCAGGCAGCTCATATTTTCTCATATTACCACCCGCCGTTTTTGTTCGTCATACAGACGCGTCAAGTATTACATTTTTTTCATATCAAACAAGAGAACTGGCCGCGAGCGCACCTTGAGCAAGCATGCACGCCGTACTGAACAGGGGAGGCAGCTCATATTTTCTCATATTACCACCCGCCGTTTTTGTTCGTCATACAGACGTGTCAAGTATTACAACAATTTTTCCATATCAAACAAGAGAACTGGCTGCGACCGCACCTTGAGCAAGCATGCACGCCGTACTGAACAGGGCAGGCAGCTCATATATTCTCATATTAACACCAACCGTTTTTTTCGTCGTACACACGCGTGAAGTATTACAACATTTTTTCCATATCAAACAAGAGAACTGGCTGCGACCGCACCTTGAGCAAGCATGCACGCCGTACTGAACAGGGCAGGCAGCTCATATATTCTCATATTAACACCAACCGTTTTTGTTCGTCATACAGACGTGTCAAGTATTACAACAATTTTTCCATATCAAACAAGAGAACTGGCTGCGACCGCACCTTGAGCAAGCATGCACGCCATACTGAACAGGGCAGGCAGCTCATATATTCTCATATTAACACCAACCGTTTTTTTCGTCGTACACACGCGTGAAGTATTACAACATTTTTTCCATATCAAACAAGAGAACTGGCCGCGAGTGCACCTTCAGCAAGCATGCATGCCGTACTGAACAGGGCAGGCAGCTCATATATTCTCATATTAACACCAACCGTTTTTGTTCGTCATACAGACGTGTCAAGTATTACAACAATTTTTCCATATCAAACAAGAGAACTGGCTGCGACCGCACCTTGAGCAAGCATGCACGCCGTACTGAACAGGGCAGGCAGCTCATATATTCTCATATTAACACCAACCGTTTTTGTTCGTCATACAGACGTGTCAAGTATTACAACAATTTTTCCATATCAAACAAGAGAACTGGCCGCGAGTGCACCTTGAGCAAGCATGCATGCCGTACTGAACAGGGCAGGCAGCTCATATATTCTCATATTAACACCAACCGTTTTTGTTCGTCATACAGACGCGTCAAGTATTACATTTTTTTCATATCAAACAAGAGAACTGGCCGCGAGCGCACCTTGAGCAAGCATGCACGCCGTACTGAACAGGGGAGGCAGCTCATATTTTCTCATATTACCACCCGCCGTTTTTGTTCGTCATACAGACGTGTCAAGTATTACAGCAATTTTTCCATATCAAACAAGAGAACTGGCTGCGACCGCACCTTGAGCAAGCATGCACGCCGTACTGAACAGGGCAGGCAGCTCATATATTCTCATATTAACACCAACCGTTTTTTTCGTCGTACACACGCGTGAAGTATTACAACATTTTTTCCATATCAAACAAGAGAACTGGCCGCGAGTGCACCTTGAGCAAGCATGCACGCCGTACTGAACAGGGCAGGCAGCTCATATATTCTCATATTACAACCCGCCGTTTTTGTTCGTCATACAGACGTGTCAAGTATTACAACAATTTTTCCATATCAAACAAGAGAACTGGCTGCGACCGCACCTTGAGCAAGCATGCATGCCGTACTGAACAGGGCAGGCAGCTCATATATTCTCATATTAACACCAACCGTTTTTTTCGTCGTACACACGCGTGAAGTATTACAACATTTTTTCCATATCAAACAAGAGAACTGGCTGCGACCGCACCTTGAGCAAGCATGCACGCCGTACTGAACAGGGCAGGCAGCTCATATATTCTCATATTAACACCAACCGTTTTTTTCGTCGTACACACGCGTGAAGTATTACAACATTTTTTCCATATCAAACAAGAGAACTGGCCGCGAGTGCACCTTGAGCAAGCATGCACGCCGTACTGAACAGGGCAGGCAGCTCATATATTCTCATATTACAACCCGCCGTTTTTGTTCGTCATACAGACGTGTCAAGTATTACAACAATTTTTCCATATCAAACAAGAGAACTGGCTGCGACCGCACCTTGAGCAAGCATGCACGCCGTACTGAACAGGGCAGGCAGCTCATATATTCTCATATTAACACCAACCGTTTTTTTCGTCGTACACACGCGTGAAGTATTACAACATTTTTTCCATATCAAACAAGAGAACTGGCCGCGAGCGCAGCTTGAGCAAGCATGCATGCCGTACTGAACAGGGCAGGCAGCTCATATTTTCTCATATTACCACCCACCGTTTTTGTTCGTCATACAGACGCGTCAAGTATTACAACATTTTTTCAATATCAAACAAGAGAACTGGCCGCGAGTGCACCTTGAGCAAGCATGCACGCTGTACTGAACAGGGCAGGCAGCTCATATTTTCTCATATTACCACCCGCCGTTTTTGTTCCTCATACAGACGCGTCAAGTATTACAACATTTTTTCCATATCAAACAAGAGAACTGGCCCCGAGCGCACCTTGAGCAAGAATGCACGCCGTACTGAACAGGGCAAGCAGCTCATATTTTCTTATATTACCACCCGCCGTTTTTGTTCGTCATACAGACGCGTCAAGTATTACAACATTTTTTACATATAAACAAGAGAACTGGCCGCGAGCGCACCTTGAGCAAGCGTGCACGCCGTACTGAACAGGGTAGGTAGCTCATATTTTCTCATATTACCTCCCGCCGTTTTCGTTCGTCATACAGACGCGTCAAGTATTACATTTTTTCCATATCAAACAAGAGAACTGGCCGCGAGCGCAGCTTGAGCAAGCATGCATGCCGTACTGAACAGGGCAGGCAGCTAATATTTTCTCATATTACCACCCGCCGTTTTTGTTCGTCATACAGACGCGTCAAGTATTACAACAGTTTTTCCATATCAAACAAGAGAACTGGCCGCGAGCGCACCTTGAGCAAGCATGCACGCCGTACTGAACAGGGGAGGCAGCTCATATTTTCTCATATTACCACCCGCCGTTTTTGTTCGTCATACAGACGCGTCAAGTATTACAACATTTTTTCCATATCAAACAAGAGAAATGGCCATGAGCGCACCTTGAGCAAGCATGCACACCGTACTGAACAGGGGAGGCAGCTCATATTTTCCCATATTACCACCCGCCGTTTTTGTTCGTCATACAGACGTGTCAAGTATTACAACAATTTTTCCATATCAAACAAGAGAACTGGCTGCGACCGCACCTAGAGCAAGCATGCACGCCGTGCTGAACAGGGCAGGCAGCTCATATATTCTCATATTACCACCCGCCGTTTTTGTTCGTCATACAGACGTGTCAAGTATTACAACATTTTTTTCATATAAACAAGAGAACTGGCCGCGAGCGCACCTTGAGCAAGCATGCATGCCGTACTGAACAGGGAAGGAAGCTCATATTTTCTCATATTACCACCCGCCGTTTTTGTTCGTCATACAGACGCGTCAAGTACTACAACATTTTTTCCATATAAATAAGAGAACTGGCCGCGAGCGCACCTTGAGCAAGCATGCACGCCGTAATGAACAGGGCAGGCAGCTCATATTTTCTCATACTACCACCCGCTGTTTTTGTTCCTCATACAGACGTGTCAAGTATTACAACATTTTTTCCATATCAAACAAGAGAACTGGCCGCGAGCGCACCTTGAGCAAGCATGCACGCCGTACTGAACAGGGCAGGCAGCTCATATTTTGTCATATTACCACCCGCCGTTTTTGTTCGTCATACAGACGCGTCAAGTATTACATTTTTTTCATATCAAACAAGAGAACTGGCCGCGAGCGCACCTTGAGCAAGCATGCACGCCGTACTGAACAGGGGAGGCAGCTCATATTTTCTCATATTACCACCCGCCGTTTTTGTTCGTCATACAGACGTGTCAAGTATTACAACAATTTTTCCATATCAAACAAGAGAACTGGCTGCGACCGCACCTTGAGCAAGCATGCACGCCGTACTGAACAGGGCAGGCAGCTCATATATTCTCATATTAACACCAACCGTTTTTTTCGTCGTACACACGCGTGAAGTATTACAACATTTTTTCCATATCAAACAAGAGAACTGGCCGCGAGTGCACCTTGAGCAAGCATGCATGCCGTACTGAACAGGGCAGGCAGCTCATATTTTCTCATATTAACACCAACCGTTTTTTTCGTCGTACACACGCGTGAAGTATTACAACATTTTTTCCATATCAAACAAGAGAACTGGCCGCGAGTGCACCTTGAGCAAGCATGCACGCCGTACTGAACAGGGCAGGCAGCTCATATATTCTCATATTACAACCCGCCGTTTTTGTTCGTCATACAGACGTGTCAAGTATTACAACAATTTTTCCATATCAAACAAGAGAACTGGCTGCGACCGCACCTTGAGCAAGCATGCACGCCGTACTGAACAGGGCAGGCAGCTCATATATTCTCATATTAACACCAACCGTTTTTTTCGTCGTACACACGCGTGAAGTATTACAACATTTTTTCCATATCAAACAAGAGAACTGGCTGCGACCGCACCTTGAGCAAGCATGCACGCCGTACTGAACAGGGCAGGCAGCTCATATATTCTCATATTAACACCAACCGTTTTTTTCGTCGTACATACGCGTGAAGTATTACAACATTTTTTCCATATCAAACAAGAGAACTGGCCGCGAGTGCACCTTGAGCAAGCATGCACGCCGTACTGAACAGGGCAGGCAGCTCATATATTCTCATATTACAACCCGCCGTTTTTGTTCGTCATACAGACGTGTCAAGTATTACAACAATTTTTCCATATCAAACAAGAGAACTGGCTGCGACCGCACCTTGAGCAAGCATGCACGCCGTACTGAACAGGGCAGGCAGCTCATATATTCTCATATTAACACCAACCGTTTTTTTCGTCGTACACACGCGTGAAGTATTACAACATTTTTTCCATATCAAACAAGAGAACTGGCCGCGAGCGCAGCTTGAGCAAGCATGCATGCCGTACTGAACAGGGCAGGCAGCTCATATTTTCTCCTATTACCACCCACCGTTTTTGTTCGTCATACAGACGCGTCAAGTATTACAACATTTTTTCAATATCAAACAAGAGAACTGGCCGCGAGTGCACCTTGAGCAAGCATGCACGCTGTACTGAACAGGGCAGGCAGCTCATATTTTCTCATATTACCACCCGCCGTTTTTGTTCCTCATACAGACGCGTCAAGTATTACAACATTTTTTCCATATCAAACAAGAGAACTGGCCCCGAGCGCACCTTGAGCAAGAATGCACGCCGTACTGAACAGGGCAAGCAGCTCATATTTTCTTATATTACCACCCGCCGTTTTTGTTCGTCATACAGACGCGTCAAGTATTACAACATTTTTTACATATAAACAAGAGAACTGGCCGCGAGCGCACCTTGAGCAAGCGTGCACGCCGTACTGAACAGGGTAGGTAGCTCATATTTTCTCATATTACCACCCGCCGTTTTCGTTCGTCATACAGACGCGTCAAGTATTACATTTTTTCCATATCAAACAAGAGAACTGGCCGCGAGCGCAGCTTGAGCAAGCATGCATGCCGTACTGAACAGGGCAGGCAGCTAATATTTTCTCATATTACCACCCGCCGTTTTTGTTCGTCATACAGACGCGTCAAGTATTACAACAGTTTTTCCATATCAAACAAGAGAACTGGCCGCGAGCGCACCTTGAGCAAGCATGCACGCCGTACTGAACAGGGGAGGCAGCTCATATTTTCTCATATTACCACCCGCCGTTTTTGTTCGTCATACAGACGCGTCAAGTATTACAACATTTTTTCCATATCAAACAAGAGAAATGGCCACGAGCGCACCTTGAGCAAGCATGCACACCGTACTGAACAGGGGAGGCAGCTCATATTTTCCCATATTACCACCCGCCGTTTTTGTTCGTCATACAGACGTGTCAAGTATTACAACAATTTTTCCATATCAAACAAGAGAACTGGCTGCGACCGCACCTAGAGCAAGCATGCACGCCGTGCTGAACAGGGCAGGCAGCTCATATTTTCTCATATTACCACCCGCCGTTTTTGTTCGTCATACAGACGCGTCAAGTATTACAACATTTTTTCCATATCAAACAAGAGAAATGGCCACGAGCGCACCTTGAGCAAGCATGCACACCGTACTGAACAGGGGAGGCAGCTCATATTTTCTCATATTACCACCCGCCGTTTTTGTTCGTCATACAGACGTGTCAAGTATTACAACATTTTTTCCATATCAAACAAGAGAAATGGCCACGAGCGCACCTTGAGCAAGCATGCACACCGTACTGAACAGGGGAGGCAGCTCATATTTTCCCATATTACCACCCGCCGTTTTTGTTCGTCATACAGACGTGTCAAGTATTACAACAATTTTTCCATATCAAACAAGAGAACTGGATGCGACCGCACCTAGAGCAAGCATGCACGCCGTGCTGAACAGGGCAGGCAGCTCATATTTTCTCATATTACCACCCGCCGTTTTTGTTCGTCATACAGACGCGTCAAGTATTACAACATTTTTTCCATATCAAACAAGAGAAATGGCCACGAGCGCACCTTGAGCAAGCATGCACACCGTACTGAACAGGGGAGGCAGCTCATATTTTCTCATATTACCACCCGCCGTTTTTGTTCGTCATACAGACGCGTCAAGTATTACAACAGTTTTTCCATATCAAACAAGAGAACTGGCCGCGAGCGCACCTTGAGCAAGCATGCACGCCGTACTGAACAGGGGAGGCAGCTCATATTTTCTCATATTACCACCCGCCGTTTTTGTTCGTCATACAGACGCGTCAAGTATTACAACATTTTTTCCATATCAAACAAGAGAAATGGCCACGAGCGCACCTTGAGCAAGCATGCACACCGTACTGAACAGGGGAGGCAGCTCATATTTTCTCATATTACCACCCGCCGTTTTTGTTCGTCATACAGACGTGTCAAGTATTACAACATTTTTTTCATATAAACAAGAGAACTGGCCGCGAGCGCACCTTGAGCAAGCATGCATGCCGTACTGAACAGGGAAGGAAGCTCATATTTTCTCATATTACCACCCGCCGTTTTTGTTCGTCATACAGACGCGTCAAGTACTACAACATTTTTTCCATATAAATAAGAGAACTGGCCGCGAGCGCACCTTGAGCAAGCATGCACGCCGTAATGAACAGGGCAGGCAGCTCATATTTTCTCATACTACCACCCGCTGTTTTTGTTCCTCATACAGACGTGTCAAGTATTACAACATTTTTTCCATATCAAACAAGAGAACTGGCCGCGAGCGCACCTTGAGCAAGCATGCACGCCGTACTGAACAGGGCAGGCAGCTCATATTTTGTCATATTACCACCCGCCGTTTTTGTTCGTCATACAGACGCGTCAAGTATTACAACATTTTTTCCATATCAAACAAGAGAACTGGCCGCGAGTGCAGCTTGAGCAAGCATGCATGCCGTACTGAGCAGGGCAGGCAGTTCATATTTTCTCATATTACCACCCGTCGTTTTTGTTCGTCATACAGACGCGTCAAGTATTACAACATTTTTTTCCATATCAAACAAGAGAACTGGCCGCGAGCGCACCTTGAGCAAGCATGCACGCCGTACTGAACAGGGGAGGCAGCTCATATTTTCTCATATTACCACCCGCCGTTTTTGTTCGTCATACAGACGCGTCAAGTATTACAACATTTTTTCCGTATAAACAAGAGAACTGGCCGCGAGCGCACCTTGAGCAAGCATGAACGCCGTACTGAACAGGGGAGGCAGCTCATATTTTCTCATATTACCACCCGCCGTTTTTGTTCGTCATACAGACGCGTCAACTGTTACAACATTTTTTCCATATCAAACAAGAGAACTGGCCACGAGCGCACCTTGAGCAAGCATGCACGCCGTACTGAACAGGGGAGGCAGCTCATATTTTCCCATATTACCACCCGCCGTTTTTGTTCGTCATACAGACGTGTCAAGTATTACAATTTTTCCATATAAACAAGAGAACTGGCCGCGAGCGCACCTTGAGCAAGCATGCACGCCGTACTGAACAGGGCAGGCAGCTCATATTTTCTCATATTGCCACCCGCCGTTTTTGTTCGTCATACAGACGTGTCAAGTATTACAACATTTTTTCCATATAAACAAGAGAACTGGCCGCGAGCGTACCTTGAGCAAGCGTGCACGCCGTACTGAACAGGGGAGGTAGCTCATATTTTCTCATATTACCACCCGCCGTTTTTGTTCGTCATACAGACGCGTCAAGTATTAAAACATTTTTTCCATATCAAACAAGAGAACTGGCCGCGAGCGCACCTTGAGCAAGCATGCACGCCGTACTGAACAGGGGAGGCAGCTCATATTTTCTCATATTACCACCCGCCATTTTTGTTCGTCATACAGATGTGTAAAGTATTACAACAATTTTTCTATATCAAACAAGAGAACTGGCCGCGAGCGCACCTTGAGCAAGCATGCACGCTGTACTGAACAGGGCAGGCAGCTCATATTTTCTCATATTACCACCCGCCGTTTTTGTTCCTCATACAGACGCGTCAAGTATTACAACATTTTTTCCATATCAAACAAGAGAACTGGCCCCGAGCGCACCTTGAGCAAGCATGCACGCCGTACTGAACAGGGCAAGCAGCTCATATTTTCTTATATTACCACCCGCCGTTTTTGTTCGTCATACAGACGCTTCAAGTATTACAACATTTTTTCCATATAAACAAGAGAACTGGCCGCGAGCGCACCTTGAGCAAGCGTGCACGCCGTACTGAACAGGGTAGGTAGCTCATATTTTCTCATATTACCACCCGCCGTTTTTGTTCGTCATACAGACGCGTCAAGTATTACAACAGTTTTTCCATATCAAACAAGAGAACTGGCCGCGAGCGCACCTTGAGCAAGCATGCACGCCGTACTGAACAGGGGAGGCAGCTCATATTTTCCCATATTACCACCCGCCGTTTTTGTTCGTCATACAGACGTGTCAAGTATTACAACAATTTTTCCATATCAAACAAGAGAACTGGCTGCGACCGCACCTTGAGCAAGCATGCACGCCGTACTGAACAGGGCAGGCAGCTCATATATTCTCATATTAACACCCACCGTTTTTTTCGTCGTACACACGCGTGAAGTATTACAACATTTTTTCCATATCAAACAAGAGAACTGGCCGCGAGCGCAGCTTGAGCAAGCATGCATGCCGTACTGAACAGGGCAGGCAGCTCATATTTTCTCATATTACCACCCGCCGTTTTTGTTCGTCATACAGACGCGTCAAGTATTACAACATTTTTTCAATATCAAACAAGAGAACTGGCCGCGAGTGCACCTTGAGCAAGCATGCACGCTGTACTGAACAGGGCAGGCAGCTCATATTTTCTCATATTACCACCCGCCATTTTTGTTCCTCATACAGACGCGTCAAGTATTACAACATTTTTTCATATCAAACAAGAGAACTGGCCCCGAGCGCACCTTGAGCAAGAATGCACGCCGTACTGAACAGGGCAAGCAGCTCATATTTTCTTATATTACCACCCGCCGTTTTTGTTCGTCATACAGACGCGTCAAGTATTACAACATTTTTTCCATATAAACAAGAGAACTGGCCGCAAGCGCACCTTGAGCAAGCGTGCACGCCGTACTGAACAGGGTAGGTAGCTCATATTTTCTCATATTACCACCCGCCGTTTTTGTTTGTCATACAGACGCGTCAAGTATTACATTTTTTCCATATCAAACAAGAGAACTGGCCGCGAGCGCAGCTTGAGCAAGCATGCATGCCGTACTGAACAGGGCAGGCAGCTAATATTTTCTCATATTACCACCCGCCGTTTTTGTTCGTCATACAGACGCGTCAAGTATTACAACAGTTTTTCCATATCAAACAAGAGAACTGGCCGCGAGCGCACCTTGAGCAAGCATGCACGCCGTACTGAACAGGGGAGGCAGCTCATATTTTCTCATATTACCACCCGCCATTTTTGTTCGTCATACAGATGTGTAAAGTATTACAACAATTTTTCTATATCAAACAAGAGAACTGGCCGCGAGCGCACCTTGAGCAAGCATGCACGCTGTACTGAACAGGGCAGGCAGCTCATATTTTCTCATATTACCACCCGCCGTTTTTGTTCGTCATACAGACGTGTCAAGTATTACAACATTTTTTTCATATAAACAAGAGAACTGGCCGCGAGCGCACCTTGAGCAAGCATGCATGCCGTACTGAACAGGGAAGGAAGCTCATATTTTCTCATATTACCACCCGCCGTTTTTGTTCGTCATACAGACGCGTCAAGTACTACAACATTTTTTCCATATAAATAAGAGAACTGGCCGCGAGCGCACCTTGAGCAAGCATGCACGCCGTAATGAACAGGGCAGGCAGCTCATATTTTCTCATACTACCACCCGCTGTTTTTGTTCCTCATACAGACGTGTCAAGTATTACAACATTTTTTCCATATCAAACAAGAGAACTGGCCGCGAGCGCACCTTGAGCAAGCATGCACGCCGTACTGAACAGGGCAGGCAGCTCATATTTTGTCATATTACCACCCGCCGTTTTTGTTCGTCATACAGACGCGTCAAGTATTACAACATTTTTTCCATATCAAACAAGAGAACTGGCCGCGAGTGCAGCTTGAGCAAGCATGCATGCCGTACTGAGCAGGGCAGGCAGTTCATATTTTCTCATATTACCACCCGTCGTTTTTGTTCGTCATACAGACGCGTCAAGTATTACAACATTTTTTTCCATATCAAACAAGAGAACTGGCCGCGAGCGCACCTTGAGCAAGCATGCACGCCGTACTGAACAGGGGAGGCAGCTCATATTTTCTCATATTACCACCCGCCGTTTTTGTTCGTCATACAGACGCGTCAAGTATTACAACATTTTTTCCGTATAAACAAGAGAACTGGCCGCGAGCGCACCTTGAGCAAGCATGAACGCCGTACTGAACAGGGGAGGCAGCTCATATTTTCTCATATTACCACCCGCCGTTTTTGTTCGTCATACAGACGCGTCAACTGTTACAACATTTTTTCCATATCAAACAAGAGAACTGGCCACGAGCGCACCTTGAGCAAGCATGCACGCCGTACTGAACAGGGGAGGCAGCTCATATTTTCCCATATTACCACCCGCCGTTTTTGTTCGTCATACAGACGTGTCAAGTATTACAATTTTTCCATATAAACAAGAGAACTGGCCGCGAGCGCACCTTGAGCAAGCATGCACGCCGTACTGAACAGGGCAGGCAGCTCATATTTTCTCATATTGCCACCCGCCGTTTTTGTTCGTCATACAGACGTGTCAAGTATTACAACATTTTTTCCATATAAACAAGAGAACTGGCCGCGAGCGTACCTTGAGCAAGCGTGCACGCCGTACTGAACAGGGGAGGTAGCTCATATTTTCTCATATTACCACCCGCCGTTTTTGTTCGTCATACAGACGCGTCAAGTATTAAAACATTTTTTCCATATCAAACAAGAGAACTGGCCGCGAGCGCACCTTGAGCAAGCATGCACGCCGTACTGAACAGGGGAGGCAGCTCATATTTTCTCATATTACCACCCGCCATTTTTGTTCGTCATACAGATGTGTAAAGTATTACAACAATTTTTCTATATCAAACAAGAGAACTGGCCGCGAGCGCACCTTGAGCAAGCATGCACGCTGTACTGAACAGGGCAGGCAGCTCATATTTTCTCATATTACCACCCGCCGTTTTTGTTCCTCATACAGACGCGTCAAGTATTACAACATTTTTTCCATATCAAACAAGAGAACTGGCCCCGAGCGCACCTTGAGCAAGCATGCACGCCGTACTGAACAGGGCAAGCAGCTCATATTTTCTTATATTACCACCCGCCGTTTTTGTTCGTCATACAGACGCTTCAAGTATTACAACATTTTTTCCATATAAACAAGAGAACTGGCCGCGAGCGCACCTTGAGCAAGCGTGCACGCCGTACTGAACAGGGTAGGTAGCTCATATTTTCTCATATTACCACCCGCCGTTTTTGTTCGTCATACAGACGCGTCAAGTATTACAACAGTTTTTCCATATCAAACAAGAGAACTGGCCGCGAGCGCACCTTGAGCAAGCATGCACGCCGTACTGAACAGGGGAGGCAGCTCATATTTTCCCATATTACCACCCGCCGTTTTTGTTCGTCATACAGACGTGTCAAGTATTACAACAATTTTTCCATATCAAACAAGAGAACTGGCTGCGACCGCACCTTGAGCAAGCATGCACGCCGTACTGAACAGGGCAGGCAGCTCATATATTCTCATATTAACACCCACCGTTTTTTTCGTCGTACACACGCGTGAAGTATTACAACATTTTTTCCATATCAAACAAGAGAACTGGCCGCGAGCGCAGCTTGAGCAAGCATGCATGCCGTACTGAACAGGGCAGGCAGCTCATATTTTCTCATATTACCACCCGCCGTTTTTGTTCGTCATACAGACGCGTCAAGTATTACAACATTTTTTCAATATCAAACAAGAGAACTGGCCGCGAGTGCACCTTGAGCAAGCATGCACGCTGTACTGAACAGGGCAGGCAGCTCATATTTTCTCATATTACCACCCGCCATTTTTGTTCCTCATACAGACGCGTCAAGTATTACAACATTTTTTCATATCAAACAAGAGAACTGGCCCCGAGCGCACCTTGAGCAAGAATGCACGCCGTACTGAACAGGGCAAGCAGCTCATATTTTCTTATATTACCACCCGCCGTTTTTGTTCGTCATACAGACGCGTCAAGTATTACAACATTTTTTCCATATAAACAAGAGAACTGGCCGCAAGCGCACCTTGAGCAAGCGTGCACGCCGTACTGAACAGGGTAGGTAGCTCATATTTTCTCATATTACCACCCGCCGTTTTTGTTTGTCATACAGACGCGTCAAGTATTACATTTTTTCCATATCAAACAAGAGAACTGGCCGCGAGCGCAGCTTGAGCAAGCATGCATGCCGTACTGAACAGGGCAGGCAGCTAATATTTTCTCATATTACCACCCGCCGTTTTTGTTCGTCATACAGACGCGTCAAGTATTACAACAGTTTTTCCATATCAAACAAGAGAACTGGCCGCGAGCGCACCTTGAGCAAGCATGCACGCCGTACTGAACAGGGGAGGCAGCTCATATTTTCTCATATTACCACCCGCCGTTTTTGTTCGTCATACAGACGCGTCAAGTATTACAACATTTTTTCCATATCAAACAAGAGAAATGGCCACGAGCGCACCTTGAGCAAGCATGCACACCGTACTGAACAGGGGAGGCAGCTCATATTTTCCCATATTACCACCCGCCGTTTTTGTTCGTCATACAGACGTGTCAAGTATTACAACAATTTTTCCATATCAAACAAGAGAACTGGCTGCGACCGCACCTAGAGCAAGCATGCACGCCGTGCTGAACAGGGCAGGCAGCTCATATATTCTCATATTACCACCCGCCGTTTTTGTTCGTCATACAGACGTGTCAAGTATTACAACATTTTTTTCATATAAACAAGAGAACTGGCCGCGAGCGCACCTTGAGCAAGCATGCATGCCGTACTGAACAGGGAAGGAAGCTCATATTTTCTCATATTACCACCCGCGGTTTTTGTTCGTCATACAGACGCGTCAAGTACTACAACATTTTTTCCATATAAATAAGAGAACTGGCCGCGAGCGCACCTTGAGCAAGCATGCACGCCGTAATGAACAGGGCAGGCAGCTCATATTTTCTCATACTACCACCCGCTGTTTTTGTTCCTCATACAGACGTGTCAAGTATTACAACATTTTTCCATATCAAACAAGAGAACTTGCCGCGAGCGCACCTTGAGCAAGCATGCACGCCGTACTGAACAGGGCAGGCAGCTCATATTTTGTCATATTACCACCCGCCGTTTTTGTTCGTCATACAGACGCGTCAAGTATTACAACATTTTTTCCATATCAAACAAGAGAACTGGCCGCGAGCGCACCTTGAGCAAGCATGCACGCCGTACTGAACAGGGCAGGCAGCTCATATTTTGTCATATTACCACCCGCCGTTTTTGTTCGTCATACAGACGCGTCAAGTATTACAACATTTTTTCCATATCAAACAAGAGAACTGGCCGCGAGCGCACCTTGAGCAAGCATGCACGCCGTACTGAACAGGGCAGGCAGCTCATATTTTGTCATATTACCACCCGCCGTTTTTGTTCGTCATACAGACGCGTCAAGTATTACAACATTTTTTCCATATCAAACAAGAGAACTTGCCGCGAGCGCACCTTGAGCAAGCATGCACGCCGTACTGAACAGGGCAGGCAGCTCATATTTTCTCATATTACCACCCGCCGTTTTTGTTCGTCATACAGACGCGTCAAGTATTACAACATTTTTTCCATATCAAACAAGAGAACTGGCCGCGAGCGCACCTTGAGCAAGCATGCACGCCGTACTGAACAGGGCAGGCAGCTCATATTTTGTCATATTACCACCCGCCGTTTTTGTTCGTCATACAGACGCGTCAAGTATTACAACATTTTTTCCATATCAAACAAGAGAACTGGCCGCGAGCGCAGCTTGAGCAAGCATGCACGCCGTACTGAACAGGGCAGGCAGCTCATATTTTGTCATATTACCACCCGCCGTTTTTGTTCGTCATACAGACGCGTCAAGTATTACAACATTTTTTCCATATCAAACAAGAGAACTGGCCGCGAGCGCACCTTGAGCAAGCATGCACGCCGTACTGAACAGGGCAGGCAGCTCATATTTTGTCATATTACCACCCGCTGTTTTTGTTCCTCATACAGACGTGTCAAGTATTACAACATTTTTTCCATATCAAACAAGAGAACTGGCCGCGAGCGCACCTTGAGCAAGCATGCACGCCGTACTGAACAGGGCAGGCAGCTCATATTTTGTCATATTACCACCCGCTGTTTTTGTTCCTCATACAGACGTGTCAAGTATTACAACATTTTTTCCATATCAAACAAGAGAACTGGCCGCGAGCGCACCTTGAGCAAGCATGCACGCCGTACTGAACAGGGCAGGCAGCTCATATTTTGTCATATTACCACCCGCCGTTTTTGTTCGTCATACAGACGCGTCAAGTATTACAACATTTTTTCCATATCAAACAAGAGAACTGGCCGCGAGTGCAGCTTGAGCAAGCATGCATGCCGTACTGAGCAGGGCAGGCAGTTCATATTTTCTCATATTACCACCCGTCGTTTTTGTTCGTCATACAGACGCGTCAAGTATTACAACATTTTTTTCCATATCAAACAAGAGAACTGGCCGCGAGCGCACCTTGAGCAAGCATGCACGCCGTACTGAACAGGGGAGGCAGCTCATATTTTCTCATATTACCACCCGCCGTTTTTGTTCGTCATACAGACGCGTCAAGTATTACAACATTTTTTCCGTATAAACAAGAGAACTGGCCGCGAGCGCACCTTGAGCAAGCATGAACGCCGTACTGAACAGGGGAGGCAGCTCATATTTTCTCATATTACCACCCGCCGTTTTTGTTCGTCATATAGACGCGTCAACTGTTACAACATTTTTTCCATATCAAACAAGAGAACTGGCCACGAGCGCACCTTGAGCAAGCATGCACGCCGTACTGAACAGGGGAGGCAGCTCATATTTTCCCATATTACCACCCGCCGTTTTTGTTCGTCATACAGACGTGTCAAGTATTACAATTTTTCCATATAAACAAGAGAACTGGCCGCGAGCGCACCTTGAGCAAGCATGCACGCCGTACTGAACAGGGCAGGCAGCTCATATTTTCTCATATTGCCAGCCGCCGTTTTTGTTCGTCATACAGACGTGTCAAGTATTACAACATTTTTTCCATATAAACAAGAGAACTGGCCGCGAGCGTACCTTGAGCAAGCGTGCACGCCGTACTGAACAGGGGAGGTAGCTCATATTTTCTCATATTACCACCCGCCGTTTTTGTTCGTCATACAGACGCGTCAAGTATTAAAACATTTTTTCCATATCAAACAAGAGAACTGGCCGCGAGCGCACCTTGAGCAAGCATGCACGCCGTACTGAACAGGGGAGGCAGCTCATATTTTCTCATATTACCACCCGCCATTTTTGTTCGTCATACAGATGTGTAAAGTATTACAACAATTTTTCTATATCAAACAAGAGAACTGGCCGCGAGCGCACCTTGAGCAAGCATGCACGCTGTACTGAACAGGGCAGGCAGCTCATATTTTCTCATATTACCACCCGCCGTTTTTGTTCCTCATACAGACGCGTCAAGTATTACAACATTTTTTCCATATCAAACAAGAGAACTGGCCCCGAGCGCACCTTGAGCAAGCATGCACGCCGTACTGAACAGGGCAAGCAGCTCATATTTTCTTATATTACCACCCGCCGTTTTTGTTCGTCATACAGACGCTTCAAGTATTACAACATTTTTTCCATATAAACAAGAGAACTGGCCGCGAGCGCACCTTGAGCAAGCGTGCACGCCGTACTGAACAGGGTAGGTAGCTCATATTTTCTCATATTACCACCCGCCGTTTTTGTTCGTCATACAGACGCGTCAAGTATTACAACAGTTTTTCCATATCAAACAAGAGAACTGGCCGCGAGCGCACCTTGAGCAAGCATGCACGCCGTACTGAACAGGGGAGGCAGCTCATATTTTCCCATATTACCACCCGCCGTTTTTGTTCGTCATACAGACGTGTCAAGTATTACAACAATTTTTCCATATCAAACAAGAGAACTGGCTGCGACCGCACCTTGAGCAAGCATGCACGCCGTACTGAACAGGGCAGGCAGCTCATATATTCTCATATTAACACCCACCGTTTTTTTCGTCGTACACACGCGTGAAGTATTACAACATTTTTTCCATATCAAACAAGAGAACTGGCCGCGAGCGCAGCTTGAGCAAGCATGCATGCCGTACTGAACAGGGCAGGCAGCTCATATTTTCTCATATTACCACCCGCCGTTTTTGTTCGTCATACAGACGCGTCAAGTATTACAACATTTTTTCAATATCAAACAAGAGAACTGGCCGCGAGTGCACCTTGAGCAAGCATGCACGCTGTACTGAACAGGGCAGGCAGCTCACATTTTCTCATATTACCACCCGCCGTTTTTGTTCCTCATACAGACGCGTCAAGTATTACAACATTTTTTCATATCAAACAAGAGAACTGGCCCCGAGCGCACCTTGAGCAAGAATGCACGCCGTACTGAACAGGGCAAGCAGCTCATATTTTCTTATATTACCACCCGCCGTTTTTGTTCGTCATACAGACGCGTCAAGTATTACAACATTTTTTCCATATAAACAAGAGAACTGGCCGCGAGCGCACCTTGAGCAAGCGTGCACGCCGTACTGAACAGGGTAGGTAGCTCATATTTTCTCATATTACCACCCGCCGTTTTTGTTCGTCATACAGACGCGTCAAGTATTACATTTTTTCCATATCAAACAAGAGAACTGGCCGCGAGCGCAGCTTGAGCAAGCATGCATGCCGTACTGAACAGGGCAGGCAGCTAATATTTTCTCATATTACCACCCGCCGTTTTTGTTCGTCATACAGACGCGTCAAGTATTACAACAGTTTTTCCATATCAAACAAGAGAACTGGCCGCGAGCGCACCTTGAGCAAGCATGCACGCCGTACTGAACAGGGGAGGCAGCTCATATTTTCTCATATTACCACCCGCCGTTTTTGTTCGTCATACAGACGCGTCAAGTATTACAACATTTTTTCCATATCAAACAAGAGAAATGGCCACGAGCGCACCTTGAGCAAGCATGCACACCGTACTGAACAGGGGAGGCAGCTCATATTTTCCCATATTACCACCCGCCGTTTTTGTTCGTCATACAGACGTGTCAAGTATTACAACAATTTTTCCATATCAAACAAGAGAACTGGCTGCGACCGCACCTAGAGCAAGCATGCACGCCGTGCTGAACAGGGCAGGCAGCTCATATATTCTCATATTACCACCCGCCGTTTTTGTTCGTCATACAGACGTGTCAAGTATTACAACATTTTTTTCATATAAACAAGAGAACTGGCCGCGAGCGCACCTTGAGCAAGCATGCATGCCGTACTGAACAGGGAAGGAAGCTCATATTTTCTCATATTACCACCCGCGGTTTTTGTTCGTCATACAGACGCGTCAAGTACTACAACATTTTTTCCATATAAATAAGAGAACTGGCCGCGAGCGCACCTTGAGCAAGCATGCACGCCGTAATGAACAGGGCAGGCAGCTCATATTTTCTCATACTACCACCCGCTGTTTTTGTTCCTCATACAGACGTGTCAAGTATTACAACATTTTTTCCATATCAAACAAGAGAACTTGCCGCGAGCGCACCTTGAGCAAGCATGCACGCCGTACTGAACAGGGCAGGCAGCTCATATTTTGTCATATTACCACCCGCCGTTTTTGTTCGTCATACAGACGCGTCAAGTATTACAACATTTTTTCCATATCAAACAAGAGAACTGGCCCCGAGCGCACCTTGAGCAAGCATGCACGCCGTACTGAACAGGGCAGGCAGCTCATATTTTGTCATATTACCACCCGCCGTTTTTGTTCGTCATACAGACGCGTCAAGTATTACAACATTTTTTCCATATCAAACAAGAGAACTGGCCGCGAGCGCACCTTGAGCAAGTATGCACGCCGTACTGAACAGGGCAGGCAGCTCATATTTTGTCATATTACCACCCGCCGTTTTTGTTCGTCATACAGACGCGTCAAGTATTACAACATTTTTTCCATATCAAACAAGAGAACTTGCCGCGAGCGCACCTTGAGCAAGCATGCACGCCGTACTGAACAGGGCAGGCAGCTCATATTTTCTCATATTACCACCCGCCGTTTTTGTTCGTCATACAGACGCGTCAAGTATTACAACATTTTTTCCATATCAAACAAGAGAACTGGCCGCGAGCGCACCTTGAGCAAGCATGCACGCCGTACTGAACAGGGCAGGCAGCTCATATTTTGTCATATTACCACCCGCCGTTTTTGTTCGTCATACAGACGCGTCAAGTATTACAACATTTTTTCCATATCAAACAAGAGAACTGGCCGCGAGCGCAGCTTGAGCAAGCATGCACGCCGTACTGAACAGGGCAGGCAGCTCATATTTTGTCATATTACCACCCGCCGTTTTTGTTCGTCATACAGACGCGTCAAGTATTACAACATTTTTTCCATATCAAACAAGAGAACTGGCCGCGAGCGCACCTTGAGCAAGCATGCACGCCGTACTGAACAGGGCAGGCAGCTCATATTTTGTCATATTACCACCCGCTGTTTTTGTTCCTCATACAGACGTGTCAAGTATTACAACATTTTTTCCATATCAAACAAGAGAACTGGCCGCGAGCGCACCTTGAGCAAGCATGCACGCCGTACTGAACAGGGCAGGCAGCTCATATTTTGTCATATTACCACCCGCTGTTTTTGTTCCTCATACAGACGTGTCAAGTATTACAACATTTTTTCCATATCAAACAAGAGAACTGGCCGCGAGCGCACCTTGAGCAAGCATGCACGCCGTACTGAACAGGGCAGGCAGCTCATATTTTGTCATATTACCACCCGCTGTTTTTGTTCCTCATACAGACGTGTCAAGTATTACAACATTTTTTCCATATCAAACAAGAGAACTGGCCGCGAGCGCACCTTGAGCAAGCATGCACGCCGTACTGAACAGGGCAGGCAGCTCATATTTTGTCATATTACCACCCGCTGTTTTTGTTCCTCATACAGACGTGTCAAGTATTACAACATTTTTTCCATATCAAACAAGAGAACTGGCCGCGAGCGCACCTTGAGCAAGCATGCACGCCGTACTGAACAGGGCAGGCAGCTCATATTTTGTCATATTACCACCCGCTGTTTTTGTTCCTCATACAGACGTGTCAAGTATTACAACATTTTTTCCATATCAAACAAGAGAACTGGCCGCGAGCGCACCTTGAGCAAGCATGCACGCCGTACTGAACAGGGCAGGCAGCTCATATTTTGTCATATTACCACCCGCCGTTTTTGTTCGTCATACAGACGCGTCAAGTATTACAACATTTTTTCCATATCAAACAAGAGAACTGGCCGCGAGCGCAGCTTGAGCAAGCATGCCCGCCGTACTGAACAGGGCAGGCAGCTCATATTTTGTCATATTACCACCCGCCGTTTTTGTTCGTCATACAGACGCGTCAAGTATTACAACATTTTTTCCATATCAAACAAGAGAACTGGCCGCGAGCGCACCTTGAGCAAGCATGCACGCCGTACTGAACAGGGCAGGCAGCTCATATTTTGTCATATTACCACCCGCTGTTTTTGTTCCTCATACAGACGTGTCAAGTATTACAACATTTTTTCCATATCAAACAAGAGAACTGGCCGCGAGCGCACCTTGAGCAAGCATGCACGCCGTACTGAACAGGGCAGGCAGCTCATATTTTGTCATATTACCACCCGCCGTTTTTGTTCGTCATACAGACGCGTCAAGTATTACAACATTTTTTCCATATCAAACAAGAGAACTGGCCGCGAGCGCAGCTTGAGCAAGCATGCACGCCGTACTGAACAGGGCAGGCAGCTCATATTTTGTCATATTACCACCCGCTGTTTTTGTTCCTCATACAGACGTGTCAAGTATTACAACATTTTTTCCATATCAAACAAGAGAACTGGCCGCGAGCGCACCTTGAGCAAGCATGCACGCCGTACTGAACAGGGCAGGCAGCTCATATTTTGTCATATTACCACCCGCCGTTTTTGTTCGTCATACAGACGCGTCAAGTATTACAACATTTTTTCCATATCAAACAAGAGAACTGGCCGCGAGCGCAGCTTGAGCAAGCATGCACGCCGTACTGAACAGGGGAGGCAGCTCATATTTTGTCATATTACCACCCGCTGTTTTTGTTCCTCATACAGACGTGTCAAGTATTACAACATTTTTTCCATATCAAACAAGAGAACTGGCCGCGAGCGCACCTTGAGCAAGCATGCACGCCGTACTGAACAGGGCAGGCAGCTCATATTTTGTCATATTACCACCCGCCGTTTTTGTTCGTCATACAGACGGGTCAAGTATTACAACATATTTTTTCCGTATAAACAAGAGAACTGGCCGCGAGCGCACCTGAGCAAGCATGCACGCCGTACTGAACAGGGTAGGCAGCTCATATTTTCTCATATTACCACCCGCCGTTTTTGTTCCTCATACAGACGTGTCAAGTATTACAACATTTTTTCCATATCAAACAAGAGAACTGGCCGCGAGCGCAGCTTGAGCAAGCATGCACGCCGTACTGAACAGGGCAGGCAGCTCATATTTTGTCATATTACCACCCGCCGTTTTTGTTCGTCATACAGACGGGTCAAGTATTACAACATATTTTTTCCGTATAAACAAGAGAACTGGCCGCGAGCGCACCTGAGCAAGCATGCACGCCGTACTGAACAGGGTAGGCAGCTCATATTTTGTCATATTACCACCCGCTGTTTTTGTTCCTCATACAGACGTGTCAAGTATTACAACATTTTTTCCATATCAAACAAGAGAACTGGCCGCGAGCGCAGCTTGAGCAAGCATGCACGCCGTACTGAACAGGGGAGGCAGCTCATATTTTGTCATATTACCACCCGCTGTTTTTGTTCCTCATACAGACGCGTCAAGTATTACAACATTTTTTCCATATCAAACAAGAGAACTGGCCGCGAGCGCAGCTTGAGCAAGCATGCACGCCGTACTGAACAGGGCAGGCAGCTCATATTTTGTCATATTACCACCCGCCGTTTTTGTTCGTCATACAGACGGGTCAAGTATTACAACATATTTTTTCCGTATAAACAAGAGAACTGGCCGCGAGCGCACCTGAGCAAGCATGCACGCCGTACTGAACAGGGTAGGCAGCTCATATTTTCTCATATTACCACCCGCCGTTTTTGTTCCTCATACAGACGTGTCAAGTATTACAACATTTTTTCCATATCAAACAAGAGAACTGGCCGCGAGCGCACCTTGAGCAAGCATGCACGCCGTACTGAACAGGGCAGGCAGCTCATATTTTGTCATATTACCACCCGCTGTTTTTGTTCCTCATACAGACGTGTCAAGTATTACAACATTTTTTCCATATCAAACAAGAGAACTGGCCGCGAGCGCAGCTTGAGCAAGCATGCACGCCGTACTGAACAGGGGAGGCAGCTCATATTTTCTCATATTACCACCCGCCGTTTTTGTTCGTCATACAGACGGGTCAAGTATTACAACATATTTTTTCCGTATAAACAAGAGAACTGGCCGCGAGCGCACCTGAGCAAGCATGCACGCCGTACTGAACAGGGCAGGCAGCTCATATTTTGTCATATTACCACACGCTGTTTTTGTTCCTCATACAGACGTGTCAAGTATTACAACATTTTTTCCATATCAAACAAGAGAACTGGCCGCGAGCGCACCTTGAGCAAGCATGCACGCCGTACTGAACAGGGCAGGCAGCTCATATTTTGTCATATTACCACCCGCTGTTTTTGTTCCTCATACAGACGTGTCAAGTATTACAACATTTTTTCCATATCAAACAAGAGAACTGGCCGCGAGCGCAGCTTGAGCAAGCATGCACGCCGTACTGAACAGGGGAGGCAGCTCATATTTTCTCATATTACCACCCGCCGTTTTTGTTCGTCATACAGACGGGTCAAGTATTACAACATATTTTTTCCGTATAAACAAGAGAACTGGCCGCGAGCGCAGCTTGAGCAAGCATGCACGCCGTACTGAACAGGGGAGGCAGCTCATATTTTCTCATATTACCACCCGCCGTTTTTGTTCCTCATACAGACGCGTCAAGTATTACAACATATTTTTTCCGTATAAACAAGAGAACTGGCCGCGAGCGCAGCTTGAGCAAGCATGCACGCCGTACTGAACAGGGGAGGCAGCTCATATTTTCTCATATTACCACCCGCCGTTTTTGTTCCTCATACAGACGCGTCAAGTATTACAACATATTTTTTCCGTATAAACAAGAGAACTGGCCGCGAGCGCAGCTTGAGCAAGCATGCACGCCGTACTGAACAGGGGAGGCAGCTCATATTTTCTCATATTACCACCCGCCGTTTTTGTTCCTCATACAGACGCGTCAAGTATTACAACATATTTTTTCCGTATAAACAAGAGAACTGGCCGCGAGCGCAGCTTGAGCAAGCATGCACGCCGTACTGAACAGGGGGGCAGCTCATATTTTCTCATATTACCACCCGCCGTTTTTGTTCCTCATACAGACGCGTCAAGTATTACAACATATTTTTTCCGTATAAACAAGAGAACTGGCCGCGAGCGCAGCTTGAGCAAGCATGCACGCCGTACTGAACAGGGCAGGCAGCTCATATTTTCTCATATTACCACCCGCCGTTTTTGTTTGTCATATAGACGCGTCGAGTATTACAACATTTTCTATATCAAACAAGAGAACTGGCCGCGAGCGCACCTTGAGCAAGCATGCACGCCGTACTGAACAGGGGAGGCAGCTCATATTTTCTCATATTACCACCCGCTGTTTTTGTTTGTCATACAGACGCGTCAAGTATTACAACATTTTTTCAATATCAAACAAGAGAACTGGCTGCGAGCGCACCTTCAGCAAGCATGCATGCCGTACTGAACAGGGGAGGCAGCTCATATTTTCTCATATTACCACCCGCCGTTTTTGTTTGTCATATAGACGCGTCAAGTATTACAACATTTTCCATATCAAACAAGAGAACTGGCCCCGAGCGTACCTTGAGCAAGCATGCACGCCGTACTGAACAGGGGAGGCAGCTCATATTTTCTCATATTACCACCCGCCGTTTTTGTTTGTCATATAGACGCGTCGAGTATTACAACATTTTCCATATCAAACAAGAGAACTGGCCGCGAGCGCAGCTTGAGCAAGCATGCACGCCGTACTGAACAGGGCAGGCAGCTCATATTTTCTCATATTACCACCCGCCGTTTTTGTTTGTCATACAGACGCGTCAAGTATTACAACATTTTTTCAATATCAAACAAGAGAACTGGCTGCGAGCGCACCTTGAGCAAGCATGCATGCCGTACTGAACAGGGGAGGCAGCTCATATTTTCTCATATTACCACCCGCCGTTTTTGTTTGTCATATAGACGCGTCAAGTATTACAACATTTTCCATATCAAACAAGAGAACTGGCCCCGAGCGTACCTTGAGCAAGCATGCACGCCGTACTGAACAGGGGAGGCAGCTCATATTTTCTCATATTACCACCCGCCGTTTTTGTTTGTCATACAGACGCGTCAAGTATTACAACATTTTTTCAATATCAAACAAGAGAACTGGCCGCGAGCGCAGCTTGAGCAAGCATGCACGCCGTACTGAACAGGGCAGGCAGCTCATATTTTCTCATATTACCACCCGCCGTTTTTGTTTGTCATATAGACGCGTCGAGTATTACAACATTTTCCATATCAAACAAGAGAACTGGCTGCGAGCGCACCTTGAGCAAGCATGCATGCCGTACTGAACAGGGGAGGCAGCTCATATTTTCTCATATTACCACCCGCCGTTTTTGTTTGTCATACAGACGCGTCAAGTATTACAACATTTTTTCAATATCAAACAAGAGAACTGGCTGCGAGCGCACCTTGAGCAAGCATGCATGCCGTACTGAACAGGGGAGGCAGCTCATATTTTCTCATATTACCACCCGCCGTTTTTGTTTGTCATACAGACGCGTCAAGTATTACAACATTTTTTCAATATCAAACAAGAGAACTGGCCGCGAGCGCACCTTGAGCAAGCATGCACGCCGTACTGAACAGGGGAGGCAGCTCATATTTTCTCATATTACCACCCGCTGTTTTTGTTTGTCATACAGACGCGTCAAGTATTACAACATTTTTTCAATATCAAACAAGAGAACTGGCTGCGAGCGCACCTTGAGCAAGCATGCATGCCGTACTGAACAGGGGAGGCAGCTCATATTTTCTCATATTACCACCCGCCGTTTTTGTTTGTCATACAGACGCGTCAAGTATTACAACATTTTTTCAATATCAAACAAGAGAACTGGCTGCGAGCGCACCTTGAGCAAGCATGCATGCCGTACTGAACAGGGGAGGCAGCTCATATTTTCTCATATTACCACCCGCCGTTTTTGTTTGTCATACAGACGCGTCAAGTATTACAACATTTTTTCAATATCAAACAAGAGAACTGGCTGCGAGCGCACCTTGAGCAAGCATGCATGCCGTACTGAACAGGGCAGGCAGCTCATATTTTGTCATATTACCACCCGCTGTTTTTGTTCCTTATACAGACGTGTCAAGTATTACAACATTTTTTCCATATCAAACAAGAGAACTGGCCGCGAGCGCAGCTTGAGCAAGCATGCACGCCGTACTGAACAGGGGAGGCAGCTCATATTTTCTCATATTACCACCCGCCGTTTTTGTTCGTCATACAGACGGGTCAAGTATTACAACATATTTTTTCCGTATAAACAAGAGAACTGGCCGCGAGCGCACCTGAGCAAGCATGCACGCCGTACTGAACAGGGCAGGCAGCTCATATTTTGTCATATTACCACCCGCTGTTTTTGTTCCTCATACAGACGTGTCAAGTATTACAACATTTTTTCCATATCAAACAAGAGAACTGGCCGCGAGCGCACCTTGAGCAAGCATGCACGCCGTACTGAACAGGGCAGGCAGCTCATATTTTGTCATATTACCACCCGCTGTTTTTGTTCCTCATACAGACGTGTCAAGTATTACAACATTTTTTCCATATCAAACAAGAGAACTGGCCGCGAGCGCAGCTTGAGCAAGCATGCACGCCGTACTGAACAGGGGAGGCAGCTCATATTTTCTCATATTACCACCCGCCGTTTTTGTTTGTCATACAGACGCGTCGAGTATTACAACATATTTTTTCCGTATAAACAAGAGAACTGGCCGCGAGCGCAGCTTGAGCAAGCATGCACGCCGTACTGAACAGGGCAGGCAGCTCATATTTTCTCATATTACCACCCGCCGTTTTTGTTCCTCATACAGACGCGTCAAGTATTACAACATATTTTTTCCGTATAAACAAGAGAACTGGCTGCGAGCGCACCTTGAGCAAGCATGCATGCCGTACTGAACAGGGGAGGCAGCTCATATTTTCTCATATTACCACCCGCCGTTTTTGTTTGTCATATAGACGCGTCAAGTATTACAACATTTTCCATATCAAACAAGAGAACTGGCCCCGAGCGTACCTTGAGCAAGCATGCACGCCGTACTGAACAGGGGAGGCAGCTCATATTTTCTCATATTACCACCCGCCGTTTTTGTTCCTCATACAGACGCGTCAAGTATTACAACATATTTTTTCCGTATAAACAAGAGAACTGGCCGCGAGCGCAGCTTGAGCAAGCATGCACGCCGTACTGAACAGGGCAGGCAGCTCATATTTTCTCATATTACCACCCGCCGTTTTTGTTTGTCATATAGACGCGTCGAGTATTACAACATTTTCTATATCAAACAAGAGAACTGGCCGCGAGCGCACCTTGAGCAAGCATGCACGCCGTACTGAACAGGGGAGGCAGCTCATATTTTCTCATATTACCACCCGCCGTTTTTGTTTGTCATACAGACGCGTCAAGTATTACAACATTTTTTCAATATCAAACAAGAGAACTGGCTGCGAGCGCACCTTGAGCAAGCATGCATGCCGTACTGAACAGGGGAGGCAGCTCATATTTTCTCATATTACCACCCGCCGTTTTTGTTTGTCATACAGACGCGTCAAGTATTACAACATTTTTTCAATATCAAACAAGAGAACTGGCTGCGAGCGCACCTTGAGCAAGCATGCATGCCGTACTGAACAGGGGAGGCAGCTCATATTTTCTCATATTACCACCCGCCGTTTTTGTTTGTCATACAGACGCGTCAAGTATTACAACATTTTTTCAATATCAAACAAGAGAACTGGCCCCGAGCGTACCTTGAGCAAGCATGCATGCCGTACTGAACAGGGGAGGCAGCTCATATTTTCTCATATTACCACCCGCCGTTTTTGTTTGTCATACAGAGGCGTCAAGTATTACAACATTTTTTCAATATCAAACAAGAGAACTGGCTGCGAGCGCACCTTGAGCAAGCATGCATGCCGTACTGAACAGGGGAGGCAGCTCATATTTTCTCATATTACCACCCGCCATTTTTGTTTGTCATACAGACGCGTCAAGTATTACAACATTTTTTCAATATCAAACAAGAGAACTGGCTGCGAGCGCACCTTGAGCAAGCATGCATGCCGTACTGAACAGGGGAGGCAGCTCATATTTTCTCATATTACCACCCGCCGTTTTTGTTTGTCATACAGACGCGTCAAGTATTACAACATTTTTTCAATATCAAACAAGAGAACTGGCCACGAGCGCACCTTGAGCAAGCATGCACGCCGTACTGAACAGGGGAGGCAGCTCATATTTTCTCATATTACCACCCGCCGTTTTTGTTTGTCATACAGACGCGTCAAGTATTACAACATTTTTTCAATATCAAACAAGAGAACTGGCTGCGAGCGCACCTTGAGCAAGCATGCATGCCGTACTGAACAAGGAAGGCAGCTCATATTTTCTCATATTACCACCCGCCGTTTTTGTTCGTCATACACACGCGTCAAGTATTACAACATTTTTTCAATATCAAACAAGAGAACTGGCCGCGAGTGCACCTTGAGCAAGCATGCACGCTGTACTGAACAGGGCAGGCAGCTCATATTTTCTCATATTACCACCCGCCGTTTTTGTTCCTCATACAGACGCGTCAAGTATTACAACATTTTTTCCATATCAAACAAGAGAACTGGCCCCGAGCGTACCTTGAGCAAGCATGCACGCCGTACAGAACAGGGCAAGCAGCTCATATTTTTTTATATTACCACCCGCCATTTTTGTTCGTCATACAGACGCGTCAAGTATTACATTTTTTCCATATCAAACAAGAGAACTGGCCGCGAGCGCAGCTTGAGCAAGCATGCATGCCGTACTGAACAGGGCAGGCAGCTCATATTTTCTCATATTACCACCCGCCGTTTTTGTTCGTCATACAGACGCGTCAAGTATTACAACATTTTTTCAATATCAAACAAGAGAACTGGCCGCGAGCGCAGCTTGAGCAAGCATGCATGCCGTATTGAACAGGGCAAGCAGCTCATATTTTCTCATATTACCACCCGCCGTTTTTGTTCGTCATACAGACGCGTCAAGTATTACAACAGTTTTTCCATATCAAACAAGAGAACTGGCCGCGAGCGCACCTTGAGCAAGCATGCACGCCGTACTGAACAGGGGAGGCAGCTCATATTTTCTCATATTACCACCCGCCGTTTTTGTTCGTCATACAGACGCGTCAAGTATTACAACATTTTTTCCATATCAAACAAGAGAACTGGCCACGAGCGCACCTTGAGCAAGCATGCACGCCGTACTGAACAGGGGAGGCAGCTCATATTTTCCCATATTACCACCCGCCGTTTTTGTTCGTCATACAGACGTGTCAAGTATTACAACAATTTTTCCATATCAAACAAGAGAACTGGCTGCGACCGCACCTTGAGCAAGCATGCACGCCGTACTGAACAGGGCAGGCAGCTCATATATTCTCATATTAACACCCACCGTTTTTTTCGTCGTACACACGCGTGAAGTATTACAACATTCTTTCCATATAAACAAGAGAACTGGCCGCGAGCGCACCTTGAGCAAGCATGCACGCCGTACTGAACAGGGCAGGCAGCTCATATTTTCTCATATTACCACCCGCCGTTTTTGTTCGTCATACGGACGCGTCAAGTATTACAACATTTTTTCAATATCAAACAAGAGAACTGGCCGCGAGCGCACCTTGAGCAAGCATTCATGCCGTACTGAACAGGGCAGGCAGCTCATATTTTCTCATATTACCACCCGCCGTTTATGTTCGTCATACACACGCGTCAAGTATTACATTTTTTCCATATAAACAAGAGAACTGGCCGCGAGCGTACCTTGAGCAAGCGTGCACGCCGTACTGAACAGGGGAGGTAGCTCATATTTTCTCATATTACCACCCCCCGTTTTTGTTCGTCATACAGACGCGTCAAGTATTAAAACATTTTTTCCATATTAAACAAGAGAACTGGCCGCGAGCGCACCTTGAGCAAGCATGCACGCCGTACTGAACAGGGGAGGCAGCTCATATTTTCTCATATTACCACCCGCCGTTTTTGTTCGTCATACAGACGTGTCAAGTGTTACAACAATTTTTCCATATCAAACAAGAGAACTGGCCGCGAGCGCACCTTGAGCAAGCATGCACGCCGTACTGAACAGGGGAGGCAGCTCATATTTTCTCATAATACCACCCGCCGTTTTTGTTCGTCATACAGACGCGTCAAGTATTACAACATTTTTTCCGTATAAACAAGAGAACTGGCCGCGAGCGCACCTTGAGCAAGCATGCACGCCGTACTGAACAGGGCAGGCAGCTCATATTTCCTCATAATACCACCCGCCGTTTTTGTTCGTCATACAGACGCGTCAAGTATTACAACATTTTTTCCATATTAAACAAGAGAACTGGCCGCGAGCGCACCTTGAGCAAGCATGCACGCCGTACTGAACAGGGGAGGCAGCTCATATTTTCTCATATTACCACCCGCCGTTTTTGTTCGTCATACAGACGCGTCAAGTATTACAACATTTTTTCCATATTAAACAAGAGAACTGGCCGCGAGCGCACCTGGAGCAAGCATGCACGCCGTACTGAACAGGGGAGGCAGCTCATATTTTCCCATATTACCACCCGCCGTTTTTGTTCGTCATGCAGACGTGTCAAGTATTACAACATTTTTTCCATATAAACAAGAGAACTGGCCACGAGCGCACCTTGAGCAAGCATGCACGCCGTAATGAACAGGGCAGGCAGCTCATATTTTCTCATATTACCACCCGCTGTTTTTGCTCCTCATACAGACGTGTCAAGTATTACAACATTTTTTCCATATCAAACAAGAGAACTGGCCGCGAGCGCACCTTGAGCAAGCATGCACGCCGTACTGAACAGGGCAGGCACCTCATATATTGTCATATTACCACCCATCGTTTTTGTTCGTCATACAGACGCGTCAAGTATTACAACATTTTTTCCATATCAAACAAGAGAAGTGGCCGCGAGCGCACCTTGAGCAAGCATGCACGCCGTACTGAACAGGGGAGGCAGCTCATATTTTCTCATATTACCACCCGCCGTTTTTGTTCGTCGTACAGACGTGTCAAGTATTACAACATTTTTTCCGTATAAACAAGAGAACTGGCCGCGAGCGCACCTTGAGCAAGCATGCACGCCGTACTGAACAGGGCAGGCAGCTCATATTTTCTCATATTACCACCCGCCATTTTTGTTCGTCATACAGACGCGTCAAGCATTACATTTTTTCCATATAAACAAGAGAACTGGCCGCGAGCGCACCTTGAGAAGCATGCATGCCGTACTGAACAGGGAAGGAAGCTCATATTTTCTCATATTACCACCCGCCGTTTTTGTTCGTCATACAGACGCGTCAAATATTACAACATTTTTTCAATATCAAACAAGAGAACTGGCCGCGAGCGCACCTTGAGCAAGCATTCATGCCGTACTGAACAGGGCAGGCAGCTCATATTTTCTCATATTACCACCCACTGTTTTTGTTCGTCATACACACGCGTCAAGTATTACAACATTTCTTCCACATAAACAAGAGAACTGGCTGCGAGCGCACCTTGAGCAAGCATGCACGCCATACTGAACAGGGCAGGCAGCTCATATTTTCTCATATTACCACCCGCCATTTTTGTTTGTCATACAGACGCGTCAAGTATTACAACATTTTTTCAATATCAAACAAGAGAACTGGCCGCGAGCGCACCTTGAGCAAGCATGCATGCCGTACTGAACAGGGAAGGCAGCTCATATTTTCTCATAATACCACCCGCCGTTTTTGTTCGTCATACACACGCGTCAATTATTACAACATTATTTCAATATCAAACAAGAGAACTGGCCGCGAGTGCACCTTGAGCAAGCATGCACGCTGTACTGAACAGGGCAGGCAGCTCATATTTTCTCATATTACCACCCGCTGTTTTTGTTCCTCATACAGACGCGTCAAGTATTACAACATTTTTTCCATATCAAACAAGAGAACTGGCCCCGAGCGCACCTTGAGCAAGCATGCAAGCCGTACTGAACAGGGCAAGCAGCTCCTATTTTCTTATATTACCACACGCCGTTTTTGTTCGTCATACAGACGCGTCAAGTATTACAACATTTTTTCCATATAAACAAGAGAACTGGCCGCGAGCGCACCTTGAGCAAGCGTGCACGCCGTACTGAACAGGGTAGGTAGCTCATATTTTCTCATATTACCACCTGCCGTTTTTGTTCGTCATACAGACGCGTCGAGTATTACATTTTTTCCATATCAAACAAGAGAACTGGCCGCGAGCGCACCTTGAGCAAGCATGCACGCCGTACTGAACAGGGCAGGCAGCTCATATTTTCTGATATTACCACCCGCCATTTTTGTTTGTCATACAGACGTGTCGAGTATTACAACATTTTCTATATCAAACAAGAGAACGGGCCGCGAGCGCACCTTGAGCAAGCATGCACGCCGTACTGAACAGGGCAGGCAGCTCATATTTTCTCATATTACCACCCGCCGTTTTTGTTCGTCATACAGACGCGTCAAGTATTACATTTTTTCCATATAAACAAGAGAACTTGCCGCGAGCGCACCTTGAGAAGCATGCATGCCGTACTGAACAGGGAAGGAAGCTCATATTTTCTCATATTACCACCCGCCGTTTTTGTTCGTCATACAGACGCGTCAAATATTACAACATTTTTTCAATATCAAACAAGAGAACTGGCCGCGAGCGCACCTTGAGCAAGCATGCATGCCGTACTGAACAGGGAAGGCAGCTCATATTTTCTCATATTACCACCCGCCGTTTTTGTTCGTCATACAGACGCGTCAATTATTACAACATTTTTTCAATATCAAACAAGAGAACTGGCCGCGAACGCACCTTGAGCAAGCATGCATGCCGTACTGAACAGGGAAGGCAGCTCATATTTTCTCATATTACCACCCGCCGTTTTTGTTCGTCATACAGACGCGTCAAATATTACAACATTTTTTCAATATCAAACAAGAGAACTGGCCGCGAGCGCACCTTGAGCAAGCATGCATGCCGTACTGAACAGGGAAGGCAGCTCATATTTTCTCATATTACCACCCGCCGTTTTTGTTCGTCATACAGACGCGTCAATTATTACAACATTTTTTCAATATCAAACAAGAGAACTGGCCGCGAGCGCACCTTGAGAAGCATGCATGCCGTACTGAACAGGGAAGGAAGCTCATATTTTCTCATATTACCACCCGCCGTTTTTGTTCGTCATACAGACGCGTCAAATATTACAACATTTTTTCAATATCAAACAAGAGAACTGGCCGCGAGCGCACCTTGAGCAAGCATGCATGCCGTACTGAACAGGGAAGGCAGCTCATATTTTCTCATATTACCACCCGCCGTTTTTGTTCGTCATACAGACGCGTCAAATATTACAACATTTTTTCAATATCAAACAAGAGAACTGGCCGCGAGCGCACCTTGAGCAAGCATGCATGCCGTACTGAACAGGGAAGGCAGCTCATATTTTCTCATATTACCACCCGCCGTTTTTGTTCGTCATACAGACGCGTCAAATATTACAACATTTTTTCAATATCAAACAAGAGAACTGGCCGCGAACGCACCTTGAGCAAGCATGCATGCCGTACTGAACAGGGAAGGCAGCTCATATTTTCTCATATTACCACCCGCCGTTTTTGTTCGTCATACAGACGCGTCAATTATTACAACATTTTTTCAATATCAAACAAGAGAACTGGCCGCGAGCGCACCTTGAGAAGCATGCATGCCGTACTGAACAGGGAAGGAAGCTCATATTTTCTCATATTACCACCCGCCGTTTTTGTTCGTCATACAGACGCGTCAAATATTACAACATTTTTTCAATATCAAACAAGAGAACTGGCCGCGAGCGCACCTTGAGCAAGCATGCATGCCGTACTGAACAGGGAAGGCAGCTCATATTTTCTCATATTACCACCCGCCGTTTTTGTTCGTCATACAGACGCGTCAATTATTACAACATTTTTTCCATATCAAACAAGAGAACTGGCCGCGAACGCACCTTGAGCAAGCATGCATGCCGTACTGAACAGGGAAGGCAGCTCATATTTTCTCATATTACCACCCGCCGTTTTTGTTCGTCATACAGACGCGTCAATTATTACAACATTTTTTCAATATCAAACAAGAGAACTGGCCGCGAACGCAACTTGAGCAAGCATGCATGCCGTACTGAACAGGGAAGGCAGCTCATATTTTCTCATATTACCACCCGCCGTTTTTGTTCGTCATACAGACGCGTCAATTATTACAACATTTTTTCAATATCAAACAAGAGAACTGGCCGCGAACGCACCTTGAGCAAGCATGCATGCCGTACTGAACAGGGAAGGCAGCTCATATTTTCTCATATTACCACCCGCCGTTTTTGTTCGTCATACAGACGCGTCAATTATTACAACATTTTTTCAATATCAAACAAGAGAACTGGCCGCGAGCGCACCTTGAGCAAGCATGCATGCCGTACTGAACAGGGCAGGCAGCTCATATTTTCTCATATTACCACCCGCCGTTTTTGTTCGTCATATACACGCGTCAAATATTACAACATTTTTTGATATCAAACAAGAGAACTGGCCGCGAGCGCACCTTGAGCAAGCATGCATGCCGTACTGAACAGGGAAGGCAGCTCATATTTTCTCATATTACCACCCGCCGTTTTTGTTCGTCATACAGACGCGTCAATTATTACAACATTTTTTCAATATCAAACAAGAGAACTGGCCGCGAACGCACCTTGAGCAAGCATGCATGCCGTACTGAACAGGGAAGGCAGCTCATATTTTCTCATATTACCACCCGCCGTTTTTGTTCGTCATACAGACGCGTCAATTATTACATTTTTTCAATATCAAACAAGAGAACTGGCCGCGAACGCACCTTGAGCAAGCATGCATGCCGTACTGAACAGGGAAGGCAGCTGATATTTTCTCATATTACCACCCGCCGTTTTTGTTCGTCATACAGACGCGTCAATCATTACAACATTTTTTCAATATCAAACAAGAGAACTGGCCGCGAACGCACCTTGAGCAAGCATGCATGCCGTACTGAACAGGGAAGGCAGCTCATATTTTCTCATATTACCACCCGCCGTTTTTGTTCGTCATACAGACGCGTCAATTATTACAACATTTTTTCAATATCAAACAAGAGAACTGGCCGCGAACGCACCTTGAGCAAGCATGCATGCCGTACTGAACAGGGAAGGCAGCTCATATTTTCTCATATTACCACCCGCCGTTTTTGTTCGTCATACAGACGCGTCAATTATTACAACATTTTTTCAATATCAAACAAGAGAACTGGCCGCGAACGCACCTTGAGCAAGCATGCATGCCGTACTGAACAGGGAAGGCAGCTCATATTTTCTCATATTACCACCCGCCGTTTTTGTTCGTCATACAGACGCGTCAATTATTACAACATTTTTTCAATATCAAACAAGAGAACTGGCCGCGAACGCACCTTGAGCAAGCATGCATGCCGTACTGAACAGGGAAGGCAGCTCATATTTTCTCATATTACCACCCGCCGTTTTTGTTCGTCATACAGACGCGTCAATTATTACAACATTTTTTCAATATCAAACAAGAGAACTGGCCGCGAACGCACCTTGAGCAAGCATGCATGCCGTACTGAACAGGGAAGGCAGCTCATATTTTCTCATATTACCACCCGCCGTTTTTGTTCGTCATACAGACGCGTCAATTATTACAACATTTTTTCAATATCAAACAAGAGAACTGGCCGCGAACGCACCTTGAGCAAGCATGCATGCCGTACTGAACAGGGAAGGCAGCTCATATTTTCTCATATTACCACCCGCCGTTTTTGTTCGTCATACAGACGCGTCAATTATTACAACATTTTTTCAATATCAAACAAGAGAACTGGCCGCGAACGCACCTTGAGCAAGCATGCATGCCGTACTGAACAGGGAAGGCAGCTCATATTTTCTCATATTACCACCCGCCGTTTTTGTTCGTCATACAGACGCGTCAATTATTACAACAATTTTTCAATATCAAACAAAAGAACTGGCCGCGAGCGCACATTGAGCAAGCATGCATGCCGTACTGAACAGGGCAGGCAGCTCATATTTTCTCATATTACCACCCGCCGTTTTTGTTCGTCATACAGACGCGTCAATTATTACAACATTTTTTCAATATCAAACAAGAGAACTGGCCGCGAACGCACCTTGAGCAAGCATGCATGCCGTACTGAACAGGGAAGGCAGCTCATATTTTCTCATATTACCACCCGCCGTTTTTGTTCGTCATACAGACGCGTCAATTATTACAACATTTTTTCAATATCAAACAAGAGAACTGGCCGCGAACGCACCTTGAGCAAGCATGCATGCCGTACTGAACAGGGAAGGCAGCTCATATTTTCTCATATTACCACCCGCCGTTTTTGTTCGTCATACAGACGCGTCAATTATTACAACATTTTTTCAATACCAAACAAGAGAACTGGCCGCGAACGCACCTTGAGCAAGCATGCATGCCGTACTGAACAGGGAAGGCAGCTCATATTTTCTCATATTACCACCCGCCGTTTTTGTTCGTCATACAGACGCGTCAATTATTACAACATTTTTTCAATATCAAACAAGAGAACTGGCCGCGAACGCACCTTGAGCAAGCATGCATGCCGTACTGAACAGGGAAGGCAGCTCATATTTTCTCATATTACCACCCGCCGTTTTTGTTCGTCATACAGACGCGTCAATTATTACAACATTTTTTCAATATCAAACAAGAGAACTGGCCGCGAACGCACCTTGAGCAAGCATGCATGCCGTACTGAACAGGGAAGGCAGCTCATATTTTCTCATATTACCACCCGCCGTTTTTGTTCGTCATACAGACGCGTCAATTATTACAACATTTTTTCAATATCAAACAAGAGAACTGGCCGCGAACGCACCTTGAGCAAGCATGCATGCCGTACTGAACAGGGAAGGCAGCTCATATTTTCTCATATTACCACCCGCCGTTTTTGTTCGTCATACAGACGCGTCAATTATTACAACATTTTTTCAATATCAAACAAGAGAACTGGCCGCGAACGCACCTTGAGCAAGCATGCATGCCGTACTGAACAGGGAAGGCAGCTCATATTTTCTCATATTACCACCCGCCGTTTTTGTTCGTCATACAGACGCGTCAATTATTACAACATTTTTTCAATATCAAACAAGAGAACTGGCCGCGAACGCACCTTGAGCAAGCATGCATGCCGTACTGAACAGGGAAGGCAGCTCATATTTTCTCATATTACCACCCGCCGTTTTTGTTCGTCATACAGACGCGTCAATTATTACAACATTTTTTCAATATCAAACAAGAGAACTGGCCGCGAACGCACCTTGAGCAAGCATGCATGCCGTACTGAACAGGGAAGGCAGCTCATATTTTCTCATATTACCACCCGCCGTTTTTGTTCGTCATACAGACGCGTCAATTATTACAACAATTTTTCAATATCAAACAAGAGAACTGGCCGCGAGCGCACATTGAGCAAGCATGCATGCCGTACTGAACAGGGCAGGCAGCTCATATTTTCTTATATTAACACCCACCGTTTTTTTCGTCGTACACACGGTCAAGTATTACAACATTTTTTTCTATATAAACAAGAGAACTGGCCGCGAGCGCACCTTGAGCAAGCATGCACGCCGTACTGAACAGGGCAGGCAGCTCATATTTTCTCATATTACCACCCGCCGTTTTTGTTCGTCATACAGACGCGTCAATTATTACAACATTTTTTCAATATCAAACAAGAGAACTGGCCGCGAACGCACCTTGAGCAAGCATGCATGCCGTACTGAACAGGGAAGGCAGCTCATATTTTCTCATATTACCACCCGCCGTTTTTGTTCGTCATACAGACGCGTCAATTATTACAACATTTTTTCAATATCAAACAAGAGAACTGGCCGCGAACGCACCTTGAGCAAGCATGCATGCCGTACTGAACAGGGAAGGCAGCTCATATTTTCTCATATTACCACCCGCCGTTTTTGTTCGTCATACAGACGCGTCAATTATTACAACATTTTTTCAATATCAAACAAGAGAACTGGCCGCGAACGCACCTTGAGCAAGCATGCATGCCGTACTGAACAGGGAAGGCAGCTCATATTTTCTCATATTACCACCCGCCGTTTTTGTTCGTCATACAGACGCGTCAATTATTACAACATTTTTTCAATATCAAACAAGAGAACTGGCCGCGAGCGCACCTTGAGAAGCATGCATGCCGTACTGAACAGGGAAGGAAGCTCATATTTTCTCATATTACCACCCGCCGTTTTTGTTCGTCATACAGACGCGTCAAATATTACAACATTTTTTCAATATCAAACAAGAGAACTGGCCGCGAGCGCACCTTGAGCAAGCATGCATGCCGTACTGAACAGGGAAGGCAGCTCATATTTTCTCATATTACCACCCGCCGTTTTTGTTCGTCATACAGACGCGTCAATTATTACAACATTTTTTCCATATCAAACAAGAGAACTGGCCGCGAACGCACCTTGAGCAAGCATGCATGCCGTACTGAACAGGGAAGGCAGCTCATATTTTCTCATATTACCACCCGCCGTTTTTGTTCGTCATACAGACGCGTCAATTATTACAACATTTTTTCAATATCAAACAAGAGAACTGGCCGCGAACGCAACTTGAGCAAGCATGCATGCCGTACTGAACAGGGAAGGCAGCTCATATTTTCTCATATTACCACCCGCCGTTTTTGTTCGTCATACAGACGCGTCAATTATTACAACATTTTTTCAATATCAAACAAGAGAACTGGCCGCGAACGCACCTTGAGCAAGCATGCATGCCGTACTGAACAGGGAAGGCAGCTCATATTTTCTCATATTACCACCCGCCGTTTTTGTTCGTCATACAGACGCGTCAATTATTACAACATTTTTTCAATATCAAACAAGAGAACTGGCCGCGAGCGCACCTTGAGCAAGCATGCATGCCGTACTGAACAGGGCAGGCAGCTCATATTTTCTCATATTACCACCCGCCGTTTTTGTTCGTCATATACACGCGTCAAATATTACAACATTTTTTGATATCAAACAAGAGAACTGGCCGCGAGCGCACCTTGAGCAAGCATGCATGCCGTACTGAACAGGGAAGGCAGCTCATATTTTCTCATATTACCACCCGCCGTTTTTGTTCGTCATACAGACGCGTCAATTATTACAACATTTTTTCAATATCAAACAAGAGAACTGGCCGCGAACGCACCTTGAGCAAGCATGCATGCCGTACTGAACAGGGAAGGCAGCTCATATTTTCTCATATTACCACCCGCCGTTTTTGTTCGTCATACAGACGCGTCAATTATTACATTTTTTCAATATCAAACAAGAGAACTGGCCGCGAACGCACCTTGAGCAAGCATGCATGCCGTACTGAACAGGGAAGGCAGCTGATATTTTCTCATATTACCACCCGCCGTTTTTGTTCGTCATACAGACGCGTCAATCATTACAACATTTTTTCAATATCAAACAAGAGAACTGGCCGCGAACGCACCTTGAGCAAGCATGCATGCCGTACTGAACAGGGAAGGCAGCTCATATTTTCTCATATTACCACCCGCCGTTTTTGTTCGTCATACAGACGCGTCAATTATTACAACATTTTTTCAATATCAAACAAGAGAACTGGCCGCGAACGCACCTTGAGCAAGCATGCATGCCGTACTGAACAGGGAAGGCAGCTCATATTTTCTCATATTACCACCCGCCGTTTTTGTTCGTCATACAGACGCGTCAATTATTACAACATTTTTTCAATATCAAACAAGAGAACTGGCCGCGAACGCACCTTGAGCAAGCATGCATGCCGTACTGAACAGGGAAGGCAGCTCATATTTTCTCATATTACCACCCGCCGTTTTTGTTCGTCATACAGACGCGTCAATTATTACAACATTTTTTCAATATCAAACAAGAGAACTGGCCGCGAACGCACCTTGAGCAAGCATGCATGCCGTACTGAACAGGGAAGGCAGCTCATATTTTCTCATATTACCACCCGCCGTTTTTGTTCGTCATACAGACGCGTCAATTATTACAACATTTTTTCAATATCAAACAAGAGAACTGGCCGCGAACGCACCTTGAGCAAGCATGCATGCCGTACTGAACAGGGAAGGCAGCTCATATTTTCTCATATTACCACCCGCCGTTTTTGTTCGTCATACAGACGCGTCAATTATTACAACATTTTTTCAATATCAAACAAGAGAACTGGCCGCGAACGCACCTTGAGCAAGCATGCATGCCGTACTGAACAGGGAAGGCAGCTCATATTTTCTCATATTACCACCCGCCGTTTTTGTTCGTCATACAGACGCGTCAATTATTACAACATTTTTTCAATATCAAACAAGAGAACTGGCCGCGAACGCACCTTGAGCAAGCATGCATGCCGTACTGAACAGGGAAGGCAGCTCATATTTTCTCATATTACCACCCGCCGTTTTTGTTCGTCATACAGACGCGTCAATTATTACAACAATTTTTCAATATCAAACAAAAGAACTGGCCGCGAGCGCACATTGAGCAAGCATGCATGCCGTACTGAACAGGGCAGGCAGCTCATATTTTCTCATATTACCACCCGCCGTTTTTGTTCGTCATACAGACGCGTCAATTATTACAACATTTTTTCAATATCAAACAAGAGAACTGGCCGCGAACGCACCTTGAGCAAGCATGCATGCCGTACTGAACAGGGAAGGCAGCTCATATTTTCTCATATTACCACCCGCCGTTTTTGTTCGTCATACAGACGCGTCAATTATTACAACATTTTTTCAATATCAAACAAGAGAACTGGCCGCGAACGCACCTTGAGCAAGCATGCATGCCGTACTGAACAGGGAAGGCAGCTCATATTTTCTCATATTACCACCCGCCGTTTTTGTTCGTCATACAGACGCGTCAATTATTACAACATTTTTTCAATACCAAACAAGAGAACTGGCCGCGAACGCACCTTGAGCAAGCATGCATGCCGTACTGAACAGGGAAGGCAGCTCATATTTTCTCATATTACCACCCGCCGTTTTTGTTCGTCATACAGACGCGTCAATTATTACAACATTTTTTCAATATCAAACAAGAGAACTGGCCGCGAACGCACCTTGAGCAAGCATGCATGCCGTACTGAACAGGGAAGGCAGCTCATATTTTCTCATATTACCACCCGCCGTTTTTGTTCGTCATACAGACGCGTCAATTATTACAACATTTTTTCAATATCAAACAAGAGAACTGGCCGCGAACGCACCTTGAGCAAGCATGCATGCCGTACTGAACAGGGAAGGCAGCTCATATTTTCTCATATTACCACCCGCCGTTTTTGTTCGTCATACAGACGCGTCAATTATTACAACATTTTTTCAATATCAAACAAGAGAACTGGCCGCGAACGCACCTTGAGCAAGCATGCATGCCGTACTGAACAGGGAAGGCAGCTCATATTTTCTCATATTACCACCCGCCGTTTTTGTTCGTCATACAGACGCGTCAATTATTACAACATTTTTTCAATATCAAACAAGAGAACTGGCCGCGAACGCACCTTGAGCAAGCATGCATGCCGTACTGAACAGGGAAGGCAGCTCATATTTTCTCATATTACCACCCGCCGTTTTTGTTCGTCATACAGACGCGTCAATTATTACAACATTTTTTCAATATCAAACAAGAGAACTGGCCGCGAACGCACCTTGAGCAAGCATGCATGCCGTACTGAACAGGGAAGGCAGCTCATATTTTCTCATATTACCACCCGCCGTTTTTGTTCGTCATACAGACGCGTCAATTATTACAACATTTTTTCAATATCAAACAAGAGAACTGGCCGCGAACGCACCTTGAGCAAGCATGCATGCCGTACTGAACAGGGAAGGCAGCTCATATTTTCTCATATTACCACCCGCCGTTTTTGTTCGTCATACAGACGCGTCAATTATTACAACAATTTTTCAATATCAAACAAGAGAACTGGCCGCGAGCGCACATTGAGCAAGCATGCATGCCGTACTGAACAGGGCAGGCAGCTCATATTTTCTTATATTAACACCCACCGTTTTTTTCGTCGTACACACGGTCAAGTATTACAACATTTTTTTCTATATAAACAAGAGAACTGGCCGCGAGCGCACCTTGAGCAAGCATGCACGCCGTACTGAACAGGGCAGGCAGCTCATATTTTCTCATATTACCACCCGCCGTTTTTGTTCGTCATACAGACGCGTCAATTATTACAACATTTTTTCAATATCAAACAAGAGAACTGGCCGCGAACGCACCTTGAGCAAGCATGCATGCCGTACTGAACAGGGAAGGCAGCTCATATTTTCTCATATTACCACCCGCCGTTTTTGTTCGTCATACAGACGCGTCAATTATTACAACATTTTTTCAATATCAAACAAGAGAACTGGCCGCGAACGCACCTTGAGCAAGCATGCATGCCGTACTGAACAGGGAAGGCAGCTCATATTTTCTCATATTACCACCCGCCGTTTTTGTTCGTCATACAGACGCGTCAATTATTACAACATTTTTTCAATATCAAACAAGAGAACTGGCCGCGAACGCACCTTGAGCAAGCATGCATGCCGTACTGAACAGGGAAGGCAGCTCATATTTTCTCATATTACCACCCGCCGTTTTTGTTCGTCATACAGACGCGTCAATTATTACAACATTTTTTCAATATCAAACAAAAGAACTGGCCGCGAGCGCACATTGAGCAAGCATGCATGCCGTACTGAACAGGGAAGGCAGCTCATATTTTCTCATATTACCACCCGCCGTTTTTGTTCGTCATACAGACGCGTCAATTATTACAACAATTTTTCAATATCAAACAAAAGAACTGGCCGCGAACGCACCTTGAGCAAGCATGCATGCCGTACTGAACAGGGAAGGCAGCTCATATTTTCTCATATTACCACCCGCCGTTTTTGTTCGTCATACAGACGCGTCAATTATTACAACATTTTTTCAATATCAAACAAGAGAACTGGCCGCGAACGCACCTTGAGCAAGCATGCATGCCGTACTGAACAGGGCAGGCAGCTCATATTTTCTCATATTACCACCCGCCGTTTTTGTTCGTCATACAGACGCGTCAATTATTACAACATTTTTTCAATATCAAACAAGAGAACTGGCCGCGAACGCACCTTGAGCAAGCATGCATGCCGTACTGAACAGGGAAGGCAGCTCATATTTTCTCATATTACCACCCGCCGTTTTTGTTCGTCATACAGACGCGTCAATTATTACAACATTTTTTCAATATCAAACAAGAGAACTGGCCGCGAACGCACCTTGAGCAAGCATGCATGCCGTACTGAACAGGGAAGGCAGCTCATATTTTCTCATATTACCACCCGCCGTTTTTGTTCGTCATACAGACGCGTCAATTATTACAACATTTTTTCAATATCAAACAAGAGAACTGGCCGCGAACGCACCTTGAGCAAGCATGCATGCCGTACTGAACAGGGAAGGCAGCTCATATTTTCTCATATTACCACCCGCCGTTTTTGTTCGTCATACAGACGCGTCAATTATTACAACATTTTTTCAATATCAAACAAGAGAACTGGCCGCGAACGCACCTTGAGCAAGCATGCATGCCGTACTCAACAGGGAAGGCAGCTCATATTTTCTCATATTACCACCCGCCGTTTTTGTTCGTCATACAGACGCGTCAATTATTACAACATTTTTTCAATATCAAACAAGAGAACTGGCCGCGAACGCACCTTGAGCAAGCATGCATGCCGTACTGAACAGGGAAGGCAGCTCATATTTTCTCATATTACCACCCGCCGTTTTTGTTCGTCATACAGACGCGTCAATTATTACAACATTTTTTCAATATCAAACAAGAGAACTGGCCGCGAACGCACCTTGAGCAAGCATGCATGCCGTACTGAACAGGGAAGGCAGCTCATATTTTCTCATATTACCACCCGCCGTTTTTGTTCGTCATACAGACGCGTCAATTATTACAACATTTTTTCAATATCAAACAAGAGAACTGGCCGCGAACGCACCTTGAGCAAGCATGCATGCCGTACTGAACAGGGAAGGCAGCTCATATTTTCTCATATTACCACCCGCCGTTTTTGTTCGTCATACAGACGCGTCAATTATTACAACATTTTTTCAATATCAAACAAGAGAACTGGCCGCGAACGCACCTTGAGCAAGCATGCATGCCGTACTGAACAGGGAAGGCAGCTCATATTTTCTCATATTACCACCCGCCGTTTTTGTTCGTCATACAGACGCGTCAATTATTACAACATTTTTTCAATATCAAACAAAAGAACTGGCCGCGAGCGCACATTGAGCAAGCATGCATGCCGTACTGAACAGGGAAGGCAGCTCATATTTTCTCATATTACCACCCGCCGTTTTTGTTCGTCATACAGACGCGTCAATTATTACAACAATTTTTCAATATCAAACAAAAGAACTGGCCGCGAACGCACCTTGAGCAAGCATGCATGCCGTACTGAACAGGGAAGGCAGCTCATATTTTCTCATATTACCACCCGCCGTTTTTGTTCGTCATACAGACGCGTCAATTATTACAACATTTTTTCAATATCAAACAAGAGAACTGGCCGCGAACGCACCTTGAGCAAGCATGCATGCCGTACTGAACAGGGCAGGCAGCTCATATTTTCTCATATTACCACCCGCCGTTTTTGTTCGTCATACAGACGCGTCAATTATTACAACATTTTTTCAATATCAAACAAGAGAACTGGCCGCGAACGCACCTTGAGCAAGCATGCATGCCGTACTGAACAGGGAAGGCAGCTCATATTTTCTCATATTACCACCCGCCGTTTTTGTTCGTCATACAGACGCGTCAATTATTACAACATTTTTTCAATATCAAACAAGAGAACTGGCCGCGAACGCACCTTGAGCAAGCATGCATGCCGTACTGAACAGGGAAGGCAGCTCATATTTTCTCATATTACCACCCGCCGTTTTTGTTCGTCATACAGACGCGTCAATTATTACAACATTTTTTCAATATCAAACAAGAGAACTGGCCGCGAACGCACCTTGAGCAAGCATGCATGCCGTACTGAACAGGGAAGGCAGCTCATATTTTCTCATATTACCACCCGCCGTTTTTGTTCGTCATACAGACGCGTCAATTATTACAACAATTTTTCAATATCAAACAAGAGAACTGGCCGCGAGCGCACATTGAGCAAGCATGCATGCCGTACTGAACAGGGCAGGCAGCTCATATTTTCTCATATTAACACCCACCGTTTTTTTCGTCGTACACACGGTCAAGTATTACAACATTTTTTTCCATATAAACAAGAGAACTGGCCGCGAACGCACCTTGAGCAAGCATGCATGCCGTACTGAACAGGGCAGGCAGCTCATATTTTCTCATATTACCACCCGCCGTTTTTGTTCGTCATACAGACGCGTCAATTATTACAACATTTTTTCAATATCAAACAAGAGAACTGGCCGCGAACGCACCTTGAGCAAGCATGCATGCCGTACTGAACAGGGAAGGCAGCTCATATTTTCTCATATTACCACCCGCCGTTTTTGTTCGTCATACAGACGCGTCAATTATTACAACAATTTTTCAATATCAAACAAGAGAACTGGCCGCGAGCGCACATTGAGCAAGCATGCATGCCGTACTGAACAGGGCAGGCAGCTCATATTTTCTTATATTAACACCCACCGTTTTTTTCGTCGTACACACGGTCAAGTATTACAACATTTTTTTCCATATAAACAAGAGAACTGGCCGCGAGCGCACCTTGAGCAAGCATGCACGCCGTACTGAACAGGGAAGGCAGCTCATATTTTCTCATATTACCACCCGCCGTTTTTGTTCGTCATACAGACGCGTCAATTATTACAACATTTTTTCAATATCAAACAAGAGAACTGGCCGCGAACGCACCTTGAGCAAGCATGCATGCCGTACTGAACAGGGAAGGCAGCTCATATTTTCTCATATTACCACCCGCCGTTTTTGTTCGTCATACAGACGCGTCAATTATTACAACATTTTTTCAATATCAAACAAGAGAACTGGCCGCGAACGCACCTTGAGCAAGCATGCATGCCGTACTGAACAGGGAAGGCAGCTCATATTTTCTCATATTACCACCCGCCGTTTTTGTTCGTCATACAGACGCGTCAATTATTACAACATTTTTTCAATATCAAACAAGAGAACTGGCCGCGAACGCACCTTGAGCAAGCATGCATGCCGTACTGAACAGGGAAGGCAGCTCATATTTTCTCATATTACCACCCGCCGTTTTTGTTCGTCATACAGACGCGTCAATTATTACAACATTTTTTCAATATCAAACAAGAGAACTGGCCGCGAGCGCACATTGAGCAAGCATGCATGCCGTACTGAACAGGGCAGGCAGCTCATATTTTCTTATATTAACACCCACCGTTTTTTTCGTCGTACACACGGTCAAGTATTACAACATTTTTTTCCATATAAACAAGAGAACTGGCCGCGAGCGCACCTTGAGCAAGCATGCACGCCGTACTGAACAGGGAAGGCAGCTCATATTTTCTCATATTACCACCCGCCGTTTTTGTTCGTCATACAGACGCGTCAATTATTACAACATTTTTTCAATATCAAACAAGAGAACTGGCCGCGAACGCACCTTGAGCAAGCATGCATGCCGTACTGAACAGGGAAGGCAGCTCATATTTTCTCATATTACCACCCGCCGTTTTTGTTCGTCATACAGACGCGTCAATTATTACAACATTTTTTCAATATCAAACAAGAGAACTGGCCGCGAACGCACCTTGAGCAAGCATGCATGCCGTACTGAACAGGGAAGGCAGCTCATATTTTCTCATATTACCACCCGCCGTTTTTGTTCGTCATACAGACGCGTCAATTATTACAACATTTTTTCAATATCAAACAAGAGAACTGGCCGCGAACGCACCTTGAGCAAGCATGCATGCCGTACTGAACAGGGAAGGCAGCTCATATTTTCTCATATTACCACCCGCCGTTTTTGTTCGTCATACAGACGCGTCAATTATTACAACATTTTTTCAATATCAAACAAGAGAACTGGCCGCGAACGCACCTTGAGCAAGCATGCATGCCGTACTGAACAGGGAAGGCAGCTCATATTTTCTCATATTACCACCCGCCGTTTTTGTTCGTCATACAGACGCGTCAATTATTACAACATTTTTTCAATATCAAACAAGAGAACTGGCCGCGAACGCACCTTGAGCAAGCATGCATGCCGTACTGAACAGGGAAGGCAGCTCATATTTTCTCATATTACCACCCGCCGTTTTTGTTCGTCATACAGACGCGTCAATTATTACAACATTTTTTCAATATCAAACAAGAGAACTGGCCGCGAACGCACCTTGAGCAAGCATGCATGCCGTACTGAACAGGGAAGGCAGCTCATATTTTCTCATATTACCACCCGCCGTTTTTGTTCGTCATACAGACGCGTCAATTATTACAACATTTTTTCAATATCAAACAAGAGAACTGGCCGCGAACGCACCTTGAGCAAGCATGCATGCCGTACTGAACAGGGAAGGCAGCTCATATTTTCTCATATTACCACCCGCCGTTTTTGTTCGTCATACAGACGCGTCAATTATTACAACATTTTTTCAATATCAAACAAGAGAACTGGCCGCGAACGCACCTTGAGCAAGCATGCATGCCGTACTGAACAGGGAAGGCAGCTCATATTTTCTCATATTACCACCCGCCGTTTTTGTTCGTCATACAGACGCGTCAATTATTACAACATTTTTTCAATATCAAACAAAAGAACTGGCCGCGAACGCACCTTGAGCAAGCATGCATGCCGTACTGAACAGGGAAGGCAGCTCATATTTTCTCATATTACCACCCGCCGTTTTTGTTCGTCATACAGACGCGTCAATTATTACAACATTTTTTCAATATCAAACAAGAGAACTGGCCGCGAACGCACCTTGAGCAAGCATGCATGCCGTACTGAACAGGGAAGGCAGCTCATATTTTCTCATATTACCACCCGCCGTTTTTGTTCGTCATACAGACGCGTCAATTATTACAACATTTTTTCAATATCAAACAAGAGAACTGGCCGCGAACGCACCTTGAGCAAGCATGCATGCCGTACTGAACAGGGAAGGCAGCTCATATTTTCTCATATTACCACCCGCCGTTTTTGTTCGTCATACAGACGCGTCAATTATTACAACATTTTTTCAATATCAAACAAGAGAACTGGCCGCGAACGCACCTTGAGCAAGCATGCATGCCGTACTGAACAGGGAAGGCAGCTCATATTTTCTCATATTACCACCCGCCGTTTTTGTTCGTCATACAGACGCGTCAATTATTACAACATTTTTTCAATATCAAACAAGAGAACTGGCCGCGAACGCACCTTGAGCAAGCATGCATGCCGTACTGAACAGGGAAGGCAGCTCATATTTTCTCATATTACCACCCGCCGTTTTTGTTCGTCATACAGACGCGTCAATTATTACAACATTTTTTCAATATCAAACAAGAGAACTGGCCGCGAACGCACCTTGAGCAAGCATGCATGCCGTACTGAACAGGGAAGGCAGCTCATATTTTCTCATATTACCACCCGCCGTTTTTGTTCGTCATACAGACGCGTCAATTATTACAACATTTTTTCAATATCAAACAAAAGAACTGGCCGCGAGCGCACATTGAGCAAGCATGCATGCCGTACTGAACAGGGAAGGCAGCTCATATTTTCTCATATTACCACCCGCCGTTTTTGTTCGTCATACAGACGCGTCAATTATTACAACAATTTTTCAATATCAAACAAAAGAACTGGCCGCGAACGCACCTTGAGCAAGCATGCATGCCGTACTGAACAGGGAAGGCAGCTCATATTTTCTCATATTACCACCCGCCGTTTTTGTTCGTCATACAGACGCGTCAATTATTACAACATTTTTTCAATATCAAACAAGAGAACTGGCCGCGAACGCACCTTGAGCAAGCATGCATGCCGTACTGAACAGGGCAGGCAGCTCATATTTTCTCATATTACCACCCGCCGTTTTTGTTCGTCATACAGACGCGTCAATTATTACAACATTTTTTCAATATCAAACAAGAGAACTGGCCGCGAACGCACCTTGAGCAAGCATGCATGCCGTACTGAACAGGGAAGGCAGCTCATATTTTCTCATATTACCACCCGCCGTTTTTGTTCGTCATACAGACGCGTCAATTATTACAACATTTTTTCAATATCAAACAAGAGAACTGGCCGCGAACGCACCTTGAGCAAGCATGCATGCCGTACTGAACAGGGAAGGCAGCTCATATTTTCTCATATTACCACCCGCCGTTTTTGTTCGTCATACAGACGCGTCAATTATTACAACATTTTTTCAATATCAAACAAGAGAACTGGCCGCGAACGCACCTTGAGCAAGCATGCATGCCGTACTGAACAGGGAAGGCAGCTCATATTTTCTCATATTACCACCCGCCGTTTTTGTTCGTCATACAGACGCGTCAATTATTACAACAATTTTTCAATATCAAACAAGAGAACTGGCCGCGAGCGCACATTGAGCAAGCATGCATGCCGTACTGAACAGGGCAGGCAGCTCATATTTTCTCATATTAACACCCACCGTTTTTTTCGTCGTACACACGGTCAAGTATTACAACATTTTTTTCCATATAAACAAGACAACTGGCCGCGAGCGCACCTTGAGCAAGCATGCACGCCGTACTGAACAGGGCAGGCAGCTCATATTTTCTCATATTACCACCCGCCGTTTTTGTTCGTCATACAGACGCGTCAAGTATTACAACATTTTTTCAATATCAAACAGGAGAACTGGCCGCGAGCGCACCTTGAGCAAGCATGCATGCCGTACTGAACAGGGAAGGCAGCTCATATTTTCTCATATTACCACCTGCCGTTTTTGTTCGTCATACACACGCGTCAAGTATTACAACTTTTTTTCCATATCAAACAAGAGAACTGGCCGCGAGCGCAACTTCAGCAATTATGCATGCCGTACTGAACAGGGCAGGCAGCTCATATTTTCTCATATTACCACCCGCCGTTTTTGTTCGTCATACAGACGCGTCAAGTATTACAACATTTTTTCAATATCAAACAAGAGAACTGGCCGCGAGCGCACCTTGAGCAAGCATGCATGCCGTACTGAACAGGGAAGGCAGCTCATATTTTCTCATATTACCACCTGCCGTTTTTGTTCGTCATACACACGCGTCAAGTATTACAACTTTTTTTCCATATCAAACAAGAGAACTGGCCGCGAGCGCAACTTGAGCAATTATGCATGCCGTACTGAACAGGGAAGGCAGCTCATATTTTCTCATTTTACCACCTGCCGTTTTTGTTCGTCATACAAACGCGCCAAGTATTAAAACATTTTTTCAATATCGAACAGGAGAGCTGGCCGCGAGCGCACCTTGAGCAAGCATGCATGCCGTACTGAACAGGGCAGGCAGCTCATATTTTCTCATATTACCACCTGCCGTTTTTGTTCGTCATACAGACGCGTCAAGTATTACATTTTTTCCATATCAAACAAGAGAACTGGCCGCGAGCGCAGCTTGAGCAAGCATGCATGCCGTACTGAACAGGGGAGGCCGCTCATATTTTCTCATATCACCACCCCCATTTTTGTTCGTCATACAGACACGTCAAGTATTACAACATTTTTTCCATATCAAACAAGAGAACTGGCCGCGAGCGCACCTTGAGCAAGCATGCATGCCGTACTGAGCAGGGGAGGCAGCTCATATTTTCTCATATTACCACCCGCCGTTTTTGTTCGTCATACAGATGCATCAAGTATTACAACATTTTTTGCATATAAACAAGAGAACTGGCCGCGAGCGCACCTTGAGCAAGCATGCATGCCGTACTGAACAGGAAAGGCCGCTCATATTTTCTCATATTACCACCCACCGTTTTTGTTCGTCATACAGACGCATCAAGTATTACAACATTTTTTAAATATCAAACAAGAGAACTGGCCGCGAGAGCACCTTGAGCAAGCATGCATGCCGTACTGAACAGGGCAGGCAGCTCATATTTTCTCATATTATCACCCGCCGTTTTTGTTCGTCATACAGACGCGTCAAGTATTACAACAATTTTTCAATATCAAACAAGAGAACTGGCCGCGAGCGCACCTTGAGCAAGCATGCATGCCGTACTGAACAGGGAAGGCAGCTCATATTTTCTCATATTAACACCTGCCGTTTTTGTTCGTCATACACACACGTCAAGTATTACAACATTTTTTCAATATCAAACAAGAGAACTGGCCGCGAGCGCACCTTGAGCAAGCATGCATGCCGTACTGAACAGGGAAGGCAGCTCATATTTTCTCATATTAACACCTGCCGTTTTTGTTCGTCATACACACACGTCAAGTATTACAACATTTTTTCAATATCAAACAAGAGAACTGGCCGCGAGCGCACCTTGAGCAAGCATGCATGCCGTACTGAACAGGGCAGGCAGCTCATATTTTCTCATATTACCACCCGCCGTTTTTGTTCGTCATATACACGCGTCAAATATTACAACATTTTTTGATATCAAACAAGAGAACTGGCCGCGAGCGCACCTTGAGCAAGCATGCATGCCGTACTGAACAGGGAAGGCAGCTCATATTTTCTCATATTACCACCCGCCGTTTTTGTTCGTCATACAGACGCGTCAATTATTACAACATTTTTTCAATATCAAACAAGAGAACTGGCCGCGAACGCACCTTGAGCAAGCATGCATGCCGTACTGAACAGGGGAGGCCGCTCATATTTTCTGATATCACCACCCGCCGTATTTGTTCGTCATACAGACGCGTCAATTATTACAACATTTTTTCAATATCAAACAAGAGAACTGGCCGCGAACGCACCTTGAGCAAGCATGCATGCCGTACTGAACAGGGGAGGCCGCTCATATTTTCTGATATCACCACCCGCCGTTTTTGTTCGTCATACAGACGCGTCAATTATTACAACATTTTTTTCAATATCAAACAAGAGAACTGGCCGCGAACGCACCTTGAGCAAGCATGCATGCCGTACTGAACAGGGGAGGCCGCTCATATTTTCTGATATCACCACCCGCCGTATTTGTTCGTCATACAGACGCGTCAATTATTACAACATTTTTTCAATATCAAACAAGAGAACTGGCCGCGAACGCACCTTGAGCAAGCATGCATGCCGTACTGAACAGGGGAGGCCGCTCATATTTTCTGATATCACCACCCGCCGTATTTGTTCGTCATACAGACGCGTCAATTATTACAACATTTTTTCAATATCAAACAAGAGAACTGGCCGCGAACGCACCTTGAGCAAGCATGCATGCCGTACTGAACAGGGAAGGCAGCTCATATTTTCTCATATTACCACCCGCCGTTTTTGTTCGTCATACAGACGCGTCAATTATTACAACATTTTTTCAATATCAAACAAGAGAACTGGCCGCGAACGCACCTTGAGCAAGCATGCATGCCGTACTGAACAGGGGAGGCCGCTCATATTTTCTGATATCACCACCCGCCGTATTTGTTCGTCATACAGACGCGTCAATTATTACAACATTTTTTCAATATCAAACAAGAGAACTGGCCGCGAACGCACCTTGAGCAAGCATGCATGCCGTACTGAACAGGGGAGGCCGCTCATATTTTCTGATATCACCACCCGCCGTATTTGTTCGTCATACAGACGCGTCAATTATTACAACATTTTTTCAATATCAAACAAGAGAACTGGCCGCGAACGCACCTTGAGCAAGCATGCATGCCGTACTGAACAGGGGAGGCCGCTCATATTTTCTGATATCACCACCCGCCGTTTTTGTTCGTCATACAGACGCGTCAATTATTACAACATTTTTTCAATATCAAACAAGAGAACTGGCCGCGAACGCACCTTGAGCAAGCATGCATGCCGTACTGAACAGGGGAGGCCGCTCATATTTTCTGATATCACCACCCGCCGTATTTGTTCGTCATACAGACGCGTCAATTATTACAACATTTTTTCAATATCAAACAAGAGAACTGGCCGCGAACGCACCTTGAGCAAGCATGCATGCCGTACTGAACAGGGGAGGCCGCTCATATTTTCTGATATCACCACCCGCCGTATTTGTTCGTCATACAGACGCGTCAAGTATTACAACATTTTTTCAATATCAAACAAGAGAACTGGCCGCGAGCGCACCTTGAGCAAGCATGCATGCCGTACTGAACAGGGAAGGCAGCTCATATTTTCTCATATTATCACCCGCCGTTTTTGTTCGTCATACAGACGCGTATATTATTACAACATTTTTTCAATATCAAACAAGAGAACTGGCCGCGAACGCACCTTGAGCAAGCATGCATGCCGTACTGAACAGGGGAGGCCGCTCATATTTTCTGATATCACCACCCGCCGTATTTGTTCGTCATACAGACGCGTCAAGTATTACAACATTTTTTCCATATCAAACAAGAGAACTGGCCGCGAGCGCACCTTGAGCAAGCATGCACGCCGTACTGAACAGGGGAGGCAGCTCATATTTTCTCATATTACCACCCGCCATTTTTGTTCGTCATACAGATGCGTCAAGTATTACAACATTTTTTCCATATAAACAAGACAACTGGCCGCGAGCGCACCTTGAGCAAGCATTCATGCCGTACTGAACAGGGAAGGCAGCTCATATTTTCTCATATTACCACCCGCCGTTTTTGTTCATCATACAGACGCGTCAAGTATTACAACATTTTTTCAATATCAAACAAGAGAACTGGCCGCGAGCGCACCTTGAGCAAGCATGCACGCCGTACTGAACAGGGCAGGCAGCTCATATTTTCTCATATTACCACCCGCCGTTTTTGTTCGTCATACAGACGCGTCAAATTACAACATTTTTTCAATATCAAACATGAGAACTGGCCGCGAGCGCACCTTGAGCAAGCATGCATGCCGTACTGAACAGGGAAGGCAGCTCATATTTTCTCATATTACCACCCTCCGTTTTTGTTCGTCATACACACGCGTCAAGTATTACAACATTTTTTCAATATCAAACAAGAGAACTGGCCGCGAATGCACCTTGAGCAAGCATGCACGCTGTACTGAACAGGGCAGGCAGCTCATATTTTCTAATATTACCACCCGCCGTTTTTGTTCCTCATACAGACGCGTCAAGTATTACAACATTTTTTCCATATCAAACAAGAGAACTGGCCCCGAGCGCACCTTGAGCAAGCATGCAAGCCGTACTGAACAGGGCAAGCAGCTCATATTTTCTTATATTACCACCCGCCGTTTTTGTTCGTCATACAGACGCGTCAAGTATTACAACATTTTTTCCATATAAACAAGAGAACTGGCCGCGAGCGCACCTTGAGCAAGCGTGCACGCCGTACTGAACAGGGTAGGTAGCTCATATTTTCTCATATTACCACCCGCCGTTTTTGTTCGTCATACAGACGCGTCAAGTATTACATTTTTTCCATATCAAACAAGAGAACTGGCCCCGAGCGCACCTTGAGCAAGCATGCAAGCCGTACTGAACAGGGCAAGCAGCTCATATTTTCTTATATTACCACCCGCCGTTTTTGTTCCTCATACAGACGCGTCAAGTATTACAACATTTTTTCCATATCAAACAAGAGAACTGGCCCCGAGCGCACCTTGAGCAAGCATGCAAGCCGTACTGAACAGGGCAAGCAGCTCATATTTTCTTATATTACCACCCGCCGTTTTTGTTCGTCATACAGACGCGTCAAGTATTACATTTTTTCCATATCAAACAAGAGAACTGGCCCCGAGCGCACCTTGAGCAAGCATGCAAGCCGTACTGAACAGGGCAAGCAGCTCATATTTTCTTATATTACCACCCGCCGTTTTTGTTCGTCATACAGACGCGTCAAGTATTACAACATTTTTTCCATATAAACAAGAGAACTGGCCGCGAGCGCAGCTTGAGCAAGCATGCATGCCGTACTGAACAGGGCAGGCAGCTCATATTTTCTAATATTACCACCCGCCGTTTTTGTTCGTCATACAGACGCGTCAAGTATTACAACAGTTTTTCCATATCAAACAAGAGAACTGTCCGCGAGCGCACCTTGAGCAAGCATGCACGCCGTACTGAACAGGGGAGGCAGCTCATATTTTGTCATATTACCACCCGCCGTTTTTGTTCGTCATACAGAGGCGTCAAGTATTACAACATTTTTTCCATATCAAAAAAGAGAACTGGCCACGAGCGCACCTTGAGCAAGCATGCACGCCGTACTGAACAGGGGAGGCAGCTCATATTTTCCCATATTACCACCCGCCGTTTTTGTTCGTCATACAGATGTGTCAAGTATTACAATTTTTCCATATAAACAAGAGAACTGGCCGCGAGCGCACCTTGAGCAAGCATGCACGCCGTACTGAACAGGGCAGGCAGCTCATATTTTCTCATATTGCCACCCGCCGTTTTTGTTCGTCATACAGACGTGTCAAGTATTACAACATTTTTTCCATATCAAACAAGAGAACTGGCCACGAGCGCACCTTGAGCAAGCATGCACGCCGTACTGAACAGGGGAGGCAGCTCATATTTTCCCATATTACCACCCACCGTTTTTGTTCGTCATACAGACGTGTCAAGTATTACAACATTTTTTCCATATGAACAAGAAAACTGGCCGCGAGCGCACCTTGAGCAAGTGTGCACGCCGTACTGAACAGGGAAGGAAGCTCATATTTTCTCATATTACCACCCGCCGTTTTTGTTCGTCATACAGACGTGTCAAGTATTACAACATTTTTTCCATATCAAACAAGAGAACTGGCCACGAGCGCACCTTGAGCAAGCATGCACGCCGTACTGAACAGGGGAGGCAGCTCATATTTTCCCATATTACCACCCGCCGTTTTTGTTCGTCATACAGACGCGTCAAGTATTACAACATTTTTTCCATATAAACAAGAGAACTGGCCGCGAGCGCACCTTGAGCAAGCATGCATGCCGTACTGAACAGGGGAGGCAGCTCATATTTTCCCATATTACCACCCGCCGTTTTTGTTCGTCATACAGACGTGTCAAGTATTACAACATTTTTTCCATATGAACAAGAAAACTGGCCGCGAGCGCACCTTGAGCAAGCATGCACGCCGTACTGAACAGGGGAGGCAGCTCATATTTTCCCATATTACCACCCGCCGTTTTTGTTCGTCATACAGACGTGTCAAGTATTACAACATTTTTTCCATATGAACAAGAAAACTGGCCGCGAGCGCACCTTGAGCAAGCATGCACGCCGTACTGAACAGGGGAGGCAGCTCATATTTTCCCATTATACCACCCGCCGTTTTTGTTCGTCATACAGACGCGTCAAGTATTACAACATTTTTTCCATATAAACAAGAGAACTGGCCACGAGCGCACCTTGAGCAAGCATGCACGCCGTACTGAACAGGGGAGGCAGCTCATATTTTCCCATATTACCACCCGCCGTTTTTGTTCGTCATACAGACGTGTCAAGTATTACAACATTTTTTCCATATGAACAAGAAAACTGGCCGCGAGCGCACCTTGAGCAAGCATGCACGCCGTACTGAACAGGGGAGGCAGCTCATATTTTCCCATATTACCACCCGCCGTTTTTGTTCGTCATACAGACGCGTCAAGTATTACAACATTTTTTCCATATAAACAAGAAAACTGGCCGCGAGCGCAACTTGAGCAAGTGTGCACGCCGTACTGAACAGGGTAGGTAGCTCATATTTTCTCATATTACCACCCGCCGTTATTGTTCGTCATACAGACGCGTCAAGTATTACAACATTTTTTGCATATAAACAAGAAAACTGGCCGCGAGCGCACCTTGAGCAAGTGTGCACGCCGTACTGAACAGGGTAGGTAGCTCATATTTTCTCATATTACCACCCGCCGTTATTGTTCGTCATACAGACGCGTCAAGTATTACAACATTTTTTCCATATAAACAAGAGAACTGGCCGCGAGCGCACCTTGAGCAAGCGTGCACGCCGTACTGAACAGGGAAGGCAGCTCATATTTTCTCATATTAACACCTGCCGTTTTTGTTCGTCATACACACACGTCAAGTATTACAACATTTTTTCAATATCAAACAAGAGAACTGGCCGCGAGCGCACCTTGAGCAAGCATGCATGCCGTACTGAACAGGGCAGGCAGCTCATATTTTCTCATATTACCACCCGCCGTTTTTGTTCGTCATATACACGCGTCAAATATTACAACATTTTTTGATATCAAACAAGAGAACTGGCCGCGAGCGCACCTTGAGCAAGCATGCATGCCGTACTGAACAGGGAAGGCAGCTCATATTTTCTCATATTACCACCCGCCGTTTTTGTTCGTCATACAGACGCGTCAATTATTACAACATTTTTTCAATATCAAACAAGAGAACTGGCCGCGAACGCACCTTGAGCAAGCATGCATGCCGTACTGAACAGGGGAGGCCGCTCATATTTTCTGATATCACCACCCGCCGTATTTGTTCGTCATACAGACGCGTCAATTATTACAACATTTTTTCAATATCAAACAAGAGAACTGGCCGCGAACGCACCTTGAGCAAGCATGCATGCCGTACTGAACAGGGGAGGCCGCTCATATTTTCTGATATCACCACCCGCCGTTTTTGTTCGTCATACAGACGCGTCAATTATTACAACATTTTTTTCAATATCAAACAAGAGAACTGGCCGCGAACGCACCTTGAGCAAGCATGCATGCCGTACTGAACAGGGGAGGCCGCTCATATTTTCTGATATCACCACCCGCCGTATTTGTTCGTCATACAGACGCGTCAATTATTACAACATTTTTTCAATATCAAACAAGAGAACTGGCCGCGAACGCACCTTGAGCAAGCATGCATGCCGTACTGAACAGGGGAGGCCGCTCATATTTTCTGATATCACCACCCGCCGTATTTGTTCGTCATACAGACGCGTCAATTATTACAACATTTTTTCAATATCAAACAAGAGAACTGGCCGCGAACGCACCTTGAGCAAGCATGCATGCCGTACTGAACAGGGAAGGCAGCTCATATTTTCTCATATTACCACCCGCCGTTTTTGTTCGTCATACAGACGCGTCAATTATTACAACATTTTTTCAATATCAAACAAGAGAACTGGCCGCGAACGCACCTTGAGCAAGCATGCATGCCGTACTGAACAGGGGAGGCCGCTCATATTTTCTGATATCACCACCCGCCGTATTTGTTCGTCATACAGACGCGTCAATTATTACAACATTTTTTCAATATCAAACAAGAGAACTGGCCGCGAGCGCACCTTGAGCAAGCATGCATGCCGTACTGAACAGGGAAGGCAGCTCATATTTTCTCATATTATCACCCGCCGTTTTTGTTCGTCATACAGACGCGTATATTATTACAACATTTTTTCAATATCAAACAAGAGAACTGGCCGCGAACGCACCTTGAGCAAGCATGCATGCCGTACTGAACAGGGGAGGCCGCTCATATTTTCTGATATCACCACCCGCCGTATTTGTTCGTCATACAGACGCGTCAAGTATTACAACATTTTTTCCATATCAAACAAGAGAACTGGCCGCGAGCGCACCTTGAGCAAGCATGCACGCCGTACTGAACAGGGGAGGCAGCTCATATTTTCTCATATTACCACCCGCCATTTTTGTTCGTCATACAGATGCGTCAAGTATTACAACATTTTTTCCATATAAACAAGACAACTGGCCGCGAGCGCACCTTGAGCAAGCATTCATGCCGTACTGAACAGGGAAGGCAGCTCATATTTTCTCATATTACCACCCGCCGTTTTTGTTCATCATACAGACGCGTCAAGTATTACAACATTTTTTCAATATCAAACAAGAGAACTGGCCGCGAGCGCACCTTGAGCAAGCATGCACGCCGTACTGAACAGGGCAGGCAGCTCATATTTTCTCATATTACCACCCGCCGTTTTTGTTCGTCATACAGACGCGTCAAATTACAACATTTTTTCAATATCAAACATGAGAACTGGCCGCGAGCGCACCTTGAGCAAGCATGCATGCCGTACTGAACAGGGAAGGCAGCTCATATTTTCTCATATTACCACCCTCCGTTTTTGTTCGTCATACACACGCGTCAAGTATTACAACATTTTTTCAATATCAAACAAGAGAACTGGCCGCGAATGCACCTTGAGCAAGCATGCACGCTGTACTGAACAGGGCAGGCAGCTCATATTTTCTAATATTACCACCCGCCGTTTTTGTTCCTCATACAGACGCGTCAAGTATTACAACATTTTTTCCATATCAAACAAGAGAACTGGCCCCGAGCGCACCTTGAGCAAGCATGCAAGCCGTACTGAACAGGGCAAGCAGCTCATATTTTCTTATATTACCACCCGCCGTTTTTGTTCGTCATACAGACGCGTCAAGTATTACAACATTTTTTCCATATAAACAAGAGAACTGGCCGCGAGCGCACCTTGAGCAAGCGTGCACGCCGTACTGAACAGGGTAGGTAGCTCATATTTTCTCATATTACCACCCGCCGTTTTTGTTCGTCATACAGACGCGTCAAGTATTACATTTTTTCCATATCAAACAAGAGAACTGGCCCCGAGCGCACCTTGAGCAAGCATGCAAGCCGTACTGAACAGGGCAAGCAGCTCATATTTTCTTATATTACCACCCGCCGTTTTTGTTCCTCATACAGACGCGTCAAGTATTACAACATTTTTTCCATATCAAACAAGAGAACTGGCCCCGAGCGCACCTTGAGCAAGCATGCAAGCCGTACTGAACAGGGCAAGCAGCTCATATTTTCTTATATTACCACCCGCCGTTTTTGTTCGTCATACAGACGCGTCAAGTATTACATTTTTTCCATATCAAACAAGAGAACTGGCCCCGAGCGCACCTTGAGCAAGCATGCAAGCCGTACTGAACAGGGCAAGCAGCTCATATTTTCTTATATTACCACCCGCCGTTTTTGTTCGTCATACAGACGCGTCAAGTATTACAACATTTTTTCCATATAAACAAGAGAACTGGCCGCGAGCGCAGCTTGAGCAAGCATGCATGCCGTACTGAACAGGGCAGGCAGCTCATATTTTCTAATATTACCACCCGCCGTTTTTGTTCGTCATACAGACGCGTCAAGTATTACAACAGTTTTTCCATATCAAACAAGAGAACTGTCCGCGAGCGCACCTTGAGCAAGCATGCACGCCGTACTGAACAGGGGAGGCAGCTCATATTTTGTCATATTACCACCCGCCGTTTTTGTTCGTCATACAGAGGCGTCAAGTATTACAACATTTTTTCCATATCAAAAAAGAGAACTGGCCACGAGCGCACCTTGAGCAAGCATGCACGCCGTACTGAACAGGGGAGGCAGCTCATATTTTCCCATATTACCACCCGCCGTTTTTGTTCGTCATACAGATGTGTCAAGTATTACAATTTTTCCATATAAACAAGAGAACTGGCCGCGAGCGCACCTTGAGCAAGCATGCACGCCGTACTGAACAGGGCAGGCAGCTCATATTTTCTCATATTGCCACCCGCCGTTTTTGTTCGTCATACAGACGTGTCAAGTATTACAACATTTTTTCCATATCAAACAAGAGAACTGGCCACGAGCGCACCTTGAGCAAGCATGCACGCCGTACTGAACAGGGGAGGCAGCTCATATTTTCCCATATTACCACCCACCGTTTTTGTTCGTCATACAGACGTGTCAAGTATTACAACATTTTTTCCATATGAACAAGAAAACTGGCCGCGAGCGCACCTTGAGCAAGTGTGCACGCCGTACTGAACAGGGAAGGAAGCTCATATTTTCTCATATTACCACCCGCCGTTTTTGTTCGTCATACAGACGTGTCAAGTATTACAACATTTTTTCCATATCAAACAAGAGAACTGGCCACGAGCGCACCTTGAGCAAGCATGCACGCCGTACTGAACAGGGGAGGCAGCTCATATTTTCCCATATTACCACCCGCCGTTTTTGTTCGTCATACAGACGCGTCAAGTATTACAACATTTTTTCCATATAAACAAGAGAACTGGCCGCGAGCGCACCTTGAGCAAGCATGCATGCCGTACTGAACAGGGGAGGCAGCTCATATTTTCCCATATTACCACCCGCCGTTTTTGTTCGTCATACAGACGTGTCAAGTATTACAACATTTTTTCCATATGAACAAGAAAACTGGCCGCGAGCGCACCTTGAGCAAGCATGCACGCCGTACTGAACAGGGGAGGCAGCTCATATTTTCCCATATTACCACCCGCCGTTTTTGTTCGTCATACAGACGTGTCAAGTATTACAACATTTTTTCCATATGAACAAGAAAACTGGCCGCGAGCGCACCTTGAGCAAGCATGCACGCCGTACTGAACAGGGGAGGCAGCTCATATTTTCCCATTATACCACCCGCCGTTTTTGTTCGTCATACAGACGCGTCAAGTATTACAACATTTTTTCCATATAAACAAGAGAACTGGCCACGAGCGCACCTTGAGCAAGCATGCACGCCGTACTGAACAGGGGAGGCAGCTCATATTTTCCCATATTACCACCCGCCGTTTTTGTTCGTCATACAGACGTGTCAAGTATTACAACATTTTTTCCATATGAACAAGAAAACTGGCCGCGAGCGCACCTTGAGCAAGCATGCACGCCGTACTGAACAGGGGAGGCAGCTCATATTTTCCCATATTACCACCCGCCGTTTTTGTTCGTCATACAGACGCGTCAAGTATTACAACATTTTTTCCATATAAACAAGAAAACTGGCCGCGAGCGCAACTTGAGCAAGTGTGCACGCCGTACTGAACAGGGTAGGTAGCTCATATTTTCTCATATTACCACCCGCCGTTATTGTTCGTCATACAGACGCGTCAAGTATTACAACATTTTTTGCATATAAACAAGAAAACTGGCCGCGAGCGCACCTTGAGCAAGTGTGCACGCCGTACTGAACAGGGTAGGTAGCTCATATTTTCTCATATTACCACCCGCCGTTATTGTTCGTCATACAGACGCGTCAAGTATTACAACATTTTTTCCATATAAACAAGAGAACTGGCCGCGAGCGCACCTTGAGCAAGCGTGCACGCCGTACTGAACAGGGTAGGTAGCTCATATTTTCTCATATTACCACCCGCCGTTTTTGTTCGTCATACAGACGCGTCAAGTATTACAACATTTTTTCCATATGAACAAGAAAACTGGCCGCGAGCGCACCTTGAGCAAGCATGCACGCCGTACTGAACAGGGGAGGCAGCTCATATTTTCCCATATTACCACCCGCCGTTTTTGTTCGTCATACAGACGCGTCAAGTATTACAACATTTTTTCCATATAAACAAGAGAACTGGCCACGAGCGCACCTTGAGCAAGCATGCACGCCGTACTGAACAGGGGAGGCAGCTCATATTTTCCCATATTACCACCCGCCGTTTTTGTTCGTCATACAGACGTGTCAAGTATTACAACATTTTTTCCATATAAACAAGAAAACTGGCCGCGAGCGCACCTTGAGCAAGTGTGCACGCCGTACTGAACAGGGTAGGTAGCTCATATTTTCTCATATTACCACCCGCCGTTATTGTTCGTCATACAGACGTGTCAAGTATTACAACATTTTTTCCATATGAACAAGAAAACTGGCCGCGAGCGCACCTTGAGCAAGTGTGCACGCCGTACTGAACAGGGTAGGTAGCTCATATTTTCTCATATTACCACCCGCCGTTATTGTTCGTCATACAGACGCGTCAAGTATTACAACATTTTTTCCATATAAACAAGAGAACTGGCCGCGAGCGCACCTTGAGCAAGCGTGCACGCCGTACTGAACAGGGTAGGTAGCTCATATTTTCTCATATTACCACCCGCCGTTTTTGTTCGTCATACAGACGCGTCAAGTATTACAACATTTTTTCCATATGAACAAGAAAACTGGCCGCGAGCGCACCTTGAGCAAGTGTGCACGCCGTACTGAACAGGGGAGGCAGCTCATATTTTCCCATATTACCACCCGCCGTTTTTGTTCGTCATACAGACGCCTCAAGTATTACAACATTTTTTCCATATAAACAAGAGAACTGGCCGCGAGCGCACCTTGAGCAAGCATGCACGCCGTACTGAACAGGGTAGGCAGCTCATATTTTCTCATATTACCACCCGCCGTTTTTGTTCGTCATACAGACGCGTCAAGTATTACAACATTTTTTCCATATGAACAAGAAAACTGGCCGCGAGCGCACCTTGAGCAAGTGTGCACGCCGTACTGAACAGGGGAGGCAGCTCATATTTTCCCATATTACCACCCGCCGTTTTTGTTCATCATACAGACGCGTCAAGTATTACAACATTTTTTCCATATAAACAAGAGAACTGGCCGCGAGCGCACCTTGAGCAAGTGTGCACGCCGTACTGAACAGGGGAGGCAGCTCATATTTTCCCATATTACCACCCGCCGTTTTTGTTCGTCATACAGACGTGTCAAGTATTACAACATTTTTTCCATATGAACAAGAAAACTGGCCGCGAGCGCACCTTGAGCAAGTGTGCACGCCGTACTGAACAGGGTAGGTAGCTCATATTTTCTCATATTACCACCCGCCGTTATTGTTCGTCATACAGACGCGTCAAGTATTACAACATTTTTTCCATATAAACAAGAGAACTGGCCGCGAGCGCACCTTGAGCAAGTGTGCACGCCGTACTGAACAGGGTAGGTAGCTCATATTTTCTCATATTACCACCCGCCGTTATTGTTCGTCATACAGACGCGTCAAGTATTACAACATTTTTTCCATATAAACAAGAGAACTGGCCGCGAGCGCACCTTGAGCAAGCATGCATGCCGTACTGAACAGGGAAGGAAGCTCATATTTTCTCATATTACCACCCGCCGTTTTTGTTCGTCATACAGACGCGTCAAGTATTACAACATTTTTTCCATATAAACAAGAGAACTGGCCACGAGCGCACCTTGAGCAAGCATGCACGCCGTACTGAACAGGGGAGGCAGCTCATATTTTCCCATATTACCACCCGCCGTTTTTGTTCGTCATACAGACGTGTCAAGTATTACAACATTTTTTCCATATGAACAAGAAAACTGGCCGCGAGCGCACCTTGAGCAAGTGTGCACGCCGTACTGAACAGGGTAGGTAGCTCATATTTTCTCATATTACCACCCGCCGTTATTGTTCGTCATACAGACGCGTCAAGTATTACAACATTTTTTCCATATAAACAAGAGAACTGGCCGTGAGCGCACCTTGAGCAAGCGTGCACGCCGTACTGAACAGGGTAGGTAGCTCATATTTTCTCATATTACCACCCGCCGTTTTTGTTCGTCATACAGACGCGTCAAGTATTACAACATTTTTTCCATATGAACAAGAAAACTGGCCGCGAGCGCACCTTGAGCAAGTGTGCACGCCGTACTGAACAGGGTAGGTAGCTCATATTTTCTCATATTACCACCCGCCGTTATTGTTCGTCATACAGACGCGTCAAGTATTACAACATTTTTTCCATATAAACAAGAGAACTGGCCGCGAGCGCACCTTGAGCAAGCATGCATGCCGTACTGAACAGGGAAGGAAGCTCATATTTTCTCATATTACCACCCGCCGTTATTGTTCGTCATACAGACGCGTCAAGTATTACAACATTTTTTCCATATGAACAAGAAAACTGGCCGCGAGCGCACCTTGAGCAAGTGTGCACGCCGTACTGAACAGGGGAGGCAGCTCATATTTTCTCATATTACCACCCGCCGTTTTTGTTCGTCATACAGACGCGTCAAGTATTACAACATTTTTTCCATATGAACAAGAAAACTGGCCGCGAGCGCACCTTGAGCAAGTGTGCACGCCGTACTGAACAGGGGAGCCAGCTCATATTTTCCCATATTACCACCCGCCGTTTTTGTTCGTCATACAGACGCGTCAAGTATTACAACATTTTTTCCATATAAACAAGAGAACTGGCCGCGAGCGCACCTTGAGCAAGCATGCACGCCGTACTGAACAGGGGAGGCAGCTCATATTTTCCCATATTACCACCCGCCGTTTTTGTTCGTCATACAGACGTGTCAAGTATTACAACATTTTTTCCATATGAACAAGAAAACTGGCCGCGAGCGCACCTTGAGCAAGTGTGCACGCCGTACTGAACAGGGTAGGTAGCTCATATTTTCTCATATTACCACCCGCCGTTATTGTTCGTCATACAGACGCGTCAAGTATTACAACATTTTTTCCATATAAACAAGAGAACTGGCCGCGAGCGCACCTTGAGCAAGTGTGCACGCCGTACTGAACAGGGTAGGTAGCTCATATTTTCTCATATTACCACCCGCCGTTATTGTTCGTCATACAGACGCGTCAAGTATTACAACATTTTTTCCATATAAACAAGAGAACTGGCCGCGAGCGCACCTTGAGCAAGCATGCATGCCGTACTGAACAGGGAAGGAAGCTCATATTTTCTCATATTACCACCCGCCGTTATTGTTCGTCATACAGACGCGTCAAGTATTACAACATTTTTTCCATATAAACAAGAGAACTGGCCGCGAGCGCACCTTGAGCAAGCGTGCACGCCGTACTGAACAGGGTAGGTAGCTCATATTTTCTCATATTACCACCCGCCGTTTTTGTTCGTCATACAGACGCGTCAAGTATTACAACATTTTTTCCATATGAACAAGAAAACTGGCCGCGAGCGCACCTTGAGCAAGTGTGCACGCCGTACTGAACAGGGGAGGCAGCTCATATTTTCCCATATTACCACCCGCCGTTTTTGTTCGTCATACAGACGCGTCAAGTATTACAACATTTTTTCCATATAAACAAGAGAACTGGCCGCGAGCGCACCTTGAGCAAGCATGCACGCCGTACTGAACAGGGTAGGCAGCTCATATTTTCTCATATTACCACCCGCCGTTTTTGTTCGTCATACAGACGCGTCAAGTATTACAACATTTTTTCCATATGAACAAGAAAACTGGCCGCGAGCGCACCTTGAGCAAGTGTGCACGCCGTACTGAACAGGGGAGGCAGCTCATATTTTCCCATATTACCACCCGCCGTTTTTGTTCGTCATACAGACGCGTCAAGTATTACAACATTTTTTCCATATAAACAAGAGAACTGGCCGCGAGCGCACCTTGAGCAAGTGTGCACGCCGTACTGAACAGGGGAGGCAGCTCATATTTTCCCATATTACCACCCGCCGTTTTTGTTCGTCATACAGACGTGTCAAGTATTACAACATTTTTTCCATATGAACAAGAAAACTGGCCGCGAGCGCACCTTGAGCAAGTGTGCACGCCTTACTGAACAGGGTAGGTAGCTCATATTTTCTCATATTACCACCCGCCGTTATTGTTCGTCATACAGACGCGTCAAGTATTACAACATTTTTTCCATATAAACAAGAGAACTGGCCGCGAGCGCACCTTGAGCAAGTGTGCACGCCGTACTGAACAGGGTAGGTAGCTCATATTTTCTCATATTACCACCCGCCGTTATTGTTCGTCATACAGACGCGTCAAGTATTACAACATTTTTTCCATATAAACAAGAGAACTGGCCGCGAGCGCACCTTGAGCAAGCATGCATGCCGTACTGAACAGGGAAGGAAGCTCATATTTTCTCATATTACCACCCGCCGTTTTTGTTCGTCATACAGACGCGTCAAGTATTACAACATTTTTTCCATATAAACAAGAGAACTGGCCACGAGCGCACCTTGAGCAAGCATGCACGCCGTACTGAACAGGGGAGGCAGCTCATATTTTCCCATATTACCACCCGCCGTTTTTGTTCGTCATACAGACGTGTCAAGTATTACAACATTTTTTCCATATGAACAAGAAAACTGGCCGCGAGCGCACCTTGAGCAAGTGTGCACGCCGTACTGAACAGGGTAGGTAGCTCATATTTTCTCATATTACCACCCGCCGTTATTGTTCGTCATACAGACGCGTCAAGTATTACAACATTTTTTCCATATAAACAAGAGAACTGGCCGCGAGCGCACCTTGAGCAAGCGTGCACGCCGTACTGAACAGGGTAGGTAGCTCATATTTTCTCATATTTCCACCCGCCGTTTTTGTTCGTCATACAGACGCGTCAAGTATTACAACATTTTTTCCATATGAACAAGAAAACTGGCCGCGAGCGCACCTTGAGCAAGTGTGCACGCCGTACTGAACAGGGGAGGCAGCTCATATTTTCCCATATTACCACCCGCCGTTTTTGTTCGTCATACAGACGCGTCAAGTATTACAACATTTTTTCCATATAAACAAGAGAACTGGCCGCGAGCGCACCTTGAGCAAGCATGCACGCCGTACTGAACAGGGGAGGCAGCTCATATTTTCCCATATTACCACCCGCCGTTTTTGTTCGTCATACAGACGTGTCAAGTATTACAACATTTTTTCCATATGAACAAGAAAACTGGCCGCGAGCGCACCTTGAGCAAGTGTGCACGCCGTACTGAACAGGGTAGGTAGCTCATATTTTCTCATATTACCACCCGCCGTTATTGTTCGTCATACAGACGCGTCAAGTATTACAACATTTTTTCCATATAAACAAGAGAACTGGCCGCGAGCGCACCTTGAGCAAGTGTGCACGCCGTACTGAACAGGGTAGGTAGCTCATATTTTCTCATATTACCACCCGCCGTTATTGTTCGTCATACAGACGCGTCAAGTATTACAACATTTTTTCCATATAAACAAGAGAACTGGCCGCGAGCGCACCTTGAGCAAGCATGCATGCCGTACTGAACAGGGAAGGAAGCTCATATTTTCTCATATTACCACCCGCCGTTTTTGTTCGTCATACAGACGCGTCAAGTATTACAACATTTTTTCAATATCAAACAAGAGAACTGGCCGCGAGCGCACCTTGAGCAAGCATGCATGCCGTACTGAACAGGGCAGGTTGCTCATATTTTCTCATATTAACACCCACCGTTTTTTTCGTCGTACACACGGTCAAGTATTACAACGATTTTTCCATATAAACAAGAGAACTGGCCGCGAGCGCACCTTGAGCAAGCATGCACGCCGTACTGAACAGGGCAGGCAGCTCATATTTTCTCATATTACCACCCGCCGTTTTTGTTCGTCATACAGACGCGTCAAGTATTACAACATTTTTTCAATATCAAACAAGAGAACTGGCCGCGAGCGCACCTTGAGCAAGCATGCATGCCGTACTGAACAGGGAAGGCAGCTCATATTTTCTCATATTACCACCTGCCGTTTTTGTTCGTCATACACACGCGTCAAGTATTACAACTTTTTTTCCATATCAAACAAGAGAACTGGCCGCGAGCGCAACTTGAGCAATTATGCATGCTGTACTGAACAGGGCAGGCAGCTCATATTTTCTCATATTACCACCCGCCGTTTTTGTTCGTCATACACATGCGTCAAGTATTACAACATTTTTTCAATATCAAACAAGAGAACTAGCCGCGAGCGCACCTTGAGCAAGCATGCATGCCTTACTGAACAGGGAAGGCAGCTCATATTTTCTCATATACCACCCGCCGTTTTTGTTCGTCATACAAACGCGCCAAGTATTAAAACATTTTTTCAATATCAAACAGGAGAGCTGGCCGCGAGCGCACCTTGAGCAAGCATGCATGCCGTACTGAACAGGGCAGGCAGCTCATATTTTCTCATATTACCACCTGCCATTTTTGTTCGTCATACAGACGCGTCAAGTATTACATTTTTTCCATATCAAACAAGAGAACTGGCCGCGAGCGCAGCTTGAGCAAGCATGCATGCCGTACTGAACAGGGGAGGCCGCTCATATTTTCTCATATCACCACCCCCATTTTTGTTCGTCATACAGACACGTCAAGTATTACAACATTTTTTTCCATATCAAACAAGAGAACTGGCCGCGAGCGCACCTTGAGCAAGCATGCATGCCGTACTGAGCAGGGGAGGCAGCTCATATTTTCTCATATTACCACCCGCCGTTTTTGTTCATCATACAGATGCATCAAGTATTACAACATTTTTTTCATATAAACAAGAGAACTGGCCGCGAGCGCACCTTGAGCAAGCATGCATGCCGTACTGAACAGGAAAGGCAGCTCATATTTTCTCATATTACCACCCACCGTTTTTGTTCGTCATACAGACGCATCAAGTATTACAACATTTTTTAAATATCAAACAAGAGAACTGGCCGCGAGCGCACCTTGAGCAAGCATGCATGCCGTACTGAACAGGGCAGGCAGCTCATATTTTCTCATATCATCACCCGCCGTTTTTGTTCGTCATACAGACGCGTCAAGTATTACAACATTTTTTCAATATCAAACAAGAGAACTGGCCGCGAGCGCACCTTGAGCAAGCATGCATGCCTTACTGAACAGGGCAGGCAGCTCATATTTTCTCATATTACCACCTGTCGTTTTTGTTCGTCATACAGACGCGTCATGTATTAAAACATTTTTTCAATATCAAACAAGAGAACTGGCCGCGAGCGCACCTTGAGCAAGCATGCATGCCGTACTGAACAGGGAAGGCCGCTATTATTTTCTCATATTACCACCCTCCGTTTTTGTTCGTCATACAGACGCGTCAAGTATTAAAACATTTTTTCCATATCAAACAAGAGAACTGGCCGCGAGCGCACCTTGAGCAAGCATGCATGCCGTACTGAACAGGGGAGGCCGCTCATATTTTCTCATATTACCACCCTCCGTTTTTGTTCGTCATACAGATGCGTCAAGTATTAAAACATTTTTTCCATATCAAACAAGAGAACTGGCCGCGAGCGCACCTTGAGCAAGCATGCATGCCGTACTGAACAGGGAAGGCCGCTCATATTTTCTCATATTACCACCCTCCGTTTTTGTTCGTCATACAGACGCGTCAAGTATTAAAACATTTTTTCCATATCAAACAAGAGAACTGGCCGCGAGCGCACCTTGAGCAAGCATGCATGCCGTACTGAACAGGGGAGGCCGCTCATATTTTCTCATATTACCACCCTCCGTTTTTGTTCGTCATACAGATGCGTCAAGTATTAAAACATTTTTTCCATATCAAACAAGAGAACTGGCCGCGAGCGCACCTTGAGCAAGCATGCATGCCGTACTGAACAGGGAAGGCCGCTCATATTTTCTCATATTACCACCCTCCGTTTTTGTTCGTCATACAGACGCGTCAAGTATTAAAACATTTTTTCCATATCAAACAAGAGAACTGGCCGCGAGCGCAGCTTGAGCAAGCATGCATGCCGTACTGAACAGGGAAGGCCGCTCATATTTTCTCATATTACCACCCTCCGTTTTTGTTCGTCATACAGACGCGTCAAGTATTAAAACATTTTTTCCATATCAAACAAGAGAACTGGCCGCGAGCGCACCTTGAGCAAGCATGCATGCCGTACTGAACAGGGGAGGCCACTCATATTTTCTCATATTACCACCCTCCGTTTTTGTTCGTCATACAGATGCGTCAAGTATTAAAACATTTTTTCCATATCAAACAAGAGAACTGGCCGCGAGCGCAGCTTGAGCAAGCATGCATGCCGTACTGAACAGGGAAGGCCGCTCATATTTTCTCATATTACCACCCTCCGTTTTTGTTCGTCATACAGACGCGTCAAGTATTAAAACATTTTTTCAATATCAAACAGGAGAGCTTGCCGCGAGCGCACCTTGAGCAAGCATGCATGCCGTACTGAACAGGGGAGGCCGCTCATATTTTCTCATATTACCACCCTCCGTTTTTGTTCGTCATACAGACGCGTCAAGTATTACATTTTTTCCATATCAAACAAGAGAACTGGCCGCGAGCGCACCTTGAGCAAGCATGCATGCCGTACTGAACAGGGGAGGCCGCTCATATTTTCTCATATCACCACCCCCATTTTTGTTCGTCATACAGACGCGTGAAGTATTACAACAGTTTTTCCATATCAAACAAGAGAACTGGCCGCGAGCGCACCTTGAGCAAGCATGCACGCCGTACTGAACAGGGGAGGCAGCTCATATTTTCTCATATTACCACCCGCCGTTTTTGTTCGTCATACAGACGCGTCAAGTATTACATTTTTTCCATATCAAACAAGAGAACTGGCCGCGAGCGCAGCTTGAGCAAGCATGCATGCCGTACTGAACAGGGGAGGCCGCTCATATTTTCTCATATCACCACCCCCATTTTTGTTCGTCATACAGACGTGTCAAGTATTACAACAATTTTTCCATATCAAACAAGAGAACTGGCCGCGACCGCACCTTGAGCAAGCATGCACGCCGTACTGAACAGGGGAGGCAGCTCATATTTTCTCATATTACCACCCGCCGTTTTTGTTCGTCATACAGACGTGTCAAGTATTACAACAATTTTTCCATATCAAACAAGAGAACTGGCCGCGACCGCACCTTGAGCAAGCATGCACGCCGTACTGAACAGGGGAGGCAGCTCATATTTTCTCATATTACCACCCGCCGTTTTTGTTCGTCATACAGACGTGTCAAGTATTACAACAATTTTTCCATATCAAACAAGAGAACTGGCCGCGACCGCACCTTGAGCAAGCATGCACGCCGTACTGAACAGGGGAGGCAGCTCATATTTTCTCATATTACCACCCGCCGTTTTTGTTCGTCATACAGACGTGTCAAGTATTACAACAATTTTTCCATATCAAACAAGAGAACTGGCCGCGACCGCACCTTGAGCAAGCATGCACGCCGTACTGAACAGGGGAGGCAGCTCATATTTTCTCATATTACCACCCGCCGTTTTTGTTCGTCATACAGACGTGTCAAGTATTACAACAATTTTTCCATATCAAACAAGAGAACTGGCCGCGAGCGCAGCTTGAGCAAGCATGCATGCCGTACTGAACAGGGGAGGCCGCTCATATTTTCTCATATCACCACCCCCATTTTTGTTTGTCATACAGACGCGTGAAGTATTACAACAGTTTTTCCATATCAAACAAGAGAACTGGCCGCGAGCGCACCTTGAGCAAGCATGCACGCCGTACTGAACAGGGGAGGCAGCTCATATTTTCTCATATTACCACCCGCCGTTTTTGTTCGTCATACAGACGTGTCAAGTATTACAACAATTTTTCCATATCAAACAAGAGAACTGGCCGCGACCGCACCTTGAGCAAGCATGCACGCCGTACTGAACAGGGGAGGCAGCTCATATTTTCTCATATTACCACCCGCCGTTTTTGTTCGTCATACAGACGTGTCAAGTATTACAACAATTTTTCCATATCAAACAAGAGAACTGGCCGCGACCGCACCTTGAGCAAGCATGCATGCCGTACTGAACAGGAAAGGCAGCTCATATTTTCTCATATTATCACCCGCCGTTTTTGTTCGTCATACAGACGCGTCAAGTATTACAACATTTTTTCAATATCAAACAAGAGAACTGGCCGCGAGCGCACCTTGAGCAAGCATGCATGCCTTACTGAACAGGGCAGGCAGCTCATATTTTCTCATATTACCACCTGTCGTTTTTGTTCGTCATACAGACGCGTCAAGTATTAAAACATTTTTTCAATATCAAACAGGAGAGCTTGCCGCGAGCGCACCTTGAGCAAGCATGCATGCCGTACTGAACAGGGCGGGCAGCTCATATTTTCTCATATTACCACCCTCCGTTTTTGTTCGTCATACAGACGCGTCAAGTATTACAACATTTTTTCAATATCAAACAAGAGAACTGGCCGCGAGCGCACCTTGAGCAAGCATGCATGCCTTACTGAACAGGGCAGGCAGCTCATATTTTCTCATATTACCACCTGTCGTTTTTGTTCGTCATACAGACGTGTCAAGTATTACAACAATTTTTCCATATCAAACAGGAGAGCTTGCCGCGAGCGCACCTTGAGCAAGCATGCATGCCGTACTGAACAGGGCGGGCAGCTCATATTTTCTCATATTATCACCCGCCGTTTTTGTTCGTCATACAGACGCGTCAAGTATTACAACATTTTTCAATATCAAACAAGAGAACTGGCCGCGAGCGCACCTTGAGCAAGCATGCATGCCTTACTGAACAGGGCAGGCAGCTCATATTTTCTCATATTACCACCTGTCGTTTTTGTTCGTCATACAGACGCGTCAAGTATTAAAACATTTTTTCAATATCAAACAGGAGAGCTTGCCGCGAGCGCACCTTGAGCAAGCATGCATGCCGTACTGAACAGGGCGGGCAGCTCATATTTTCTCATATTACCACCCACCGTTTTTGTTCGTCATACAGACGCGTGAAGTATTACAACAGTTTTTCCATATCAAACAAGAGAACTGGCCGCGAGCGCACCTTGAGCAAGCATGCACGCCGTACTGAACAGGGGAGGCAGCTCATATTTTCTCATATTACCACCCGCCGTTTTTGTTCGTAATACAGACGTGTCAAGTATTACAACAATTTTTCCATATCAAACAAGAGAACTGGCCGCGACCGCACCTTGAGCAAGCATGCACGCCGTACTGAACAGGGCAGGCAGCTCATATTTTCTCATATTGCCACCCGCCATTTTTGTTCATCATACAGGCGCGTCAAGTATTACAACATTTTTTCAATATCAAACAAGAGAACTGGCCACGAGCGCACCTTGAGCAAGCATGCACGCCGTACTGAACAGGGCAGGCAGCTCATATTTTCTCATACTTCCACCCACCGTATTTTTCGTCGTACACACGCGTCAAGTATTACAACATTTTTTCAATATCAAACAAGAGAACTGGCCGAGAGCGCACCTTGAGCAAGCATGCATGCCGTACTGAACAGGGCAGGCAGCTCATATTTTCTCATATTACCACCCGCCGTTTTTGTTCGTCATACACACGCGTCAAATATTACAACATTTTTTTATATCAAAAAAGAGAACTGGCCGCGAGCGCACCTTGAGCAAGCATGCACGCCGTACTGAACAGGGGAGGCAGCTCATATTTTCCCATATTACCACCCGCCGTTTTTGTTCGTCATACAGATGTGTCAAGTATTACAATTTTTCCATATAAACAAGAGAACTGGCCGCGAGCGCACCTTGAGCAAGCATGCACGCCGTACTGAACAGGGCAGGCAGCTCATATTTTCTCATATTGCCACCCGCCGTTTTTGTTCGTCATACAGACGTGTCAAGTATTACAACATTTTTTCCATATGAACAAGAAAACTGGCCGCGAGCGTACCTTGAGCAAGTGTGCACGCCGTACTGAACAGGGGAGGCAGCTCATATTTTCTCATATTACCACCCGCCGTTTTTGTTCGTCATACAGACGTGTCAAGTATTACAACAATTTTTCCATATCAAACAAGAGAACTGGCCGCGAGCGCACCTTGAGCAAGCATGCACGCCGTACTGAACAGGGGAGGCAGCTCATATTTTCTCATATTACCACCCGCCGTTTTTGTTCGTCATACAGACGTGTCAAGTATTACAACAATTTTTCCATATCAAACAAGAGAACTGGCCGCGACCGCACCTTGAGCAAGCATGCACGCCGTACTGAACAGGGCAGGCAGCTCATATATTCTCATATTACCACCCGCCGTTTTTGTTCGTCATACAGACGTGTCAAGTATTACAACATTTTTTCCATATAAACAAGAGAACTGGCCGCGAGCGCACCTTGAGCAAGCATGCACGCCGTACTGAACAGGGCAGGCAGCTCATATTTTCTCATATTACCACCCGCCGTTTTTGTTCGTCATACAGACGCGTCAAGTATTACAACATTTTTTCAATATCAAACAAGAGAACTGGCCGCGAGCGCACCTTGATCAAGCATGCATGCCGTACTGAACAGGGAAGGCAGCTCATATTTTCTCATATTACCACCTGCCGTTTTTGTTCGTCATACACACGCGTCAAGTATTACAACTTTTTTTCCATATCAAACAAGAGAACTGGCCGCGAGCGCAACTTGAGCAATTATGCATGCTGTACTGAACAGGGCAGGCAGCTCATATTTTCTCATATTACCACCCGCCGTTTTTGTTCGTCATACACATGCGTCAAGTATTACAACATTTTTTCAATATCAAACAAGAGAACTAGCCGCGAGCGCACCTTGAGCAAGCATGCATGCCGTACTGAACAGGGCAGGCAGCTCATATTTTCTCATATTACCACCCGCCGTTTTTGTTCGTCATACACATGCGTCAAGTATTACAACTTTTTTTCCATATCAAACAAGAGAACTGGCCGCGAGCGCAACTTGAGCAATTATGCATGCTGTACTGAACAGGGCAGGCAGCTCATATTTTCTCATATTACCACCCTCCGTTTTTGTTCGTCATACAGACGCGTCAAGTATTACATTTTTTCCATATCAAACAAGAGAACTGGCCGCGAGCGCACCTTGAGCAAGCATGCACGCCGTACTGAACAGGGGAGGCAGCTCATATTTTCTCATATTACAACCCGCCGTTTTTGTTAGTCATACACACGCGTCAAATATTACAACATTTTTTGATATCAAACAAGAGAACTGGCCGAGAGCGCACCTTGAGCAAGCATGCATGCCGTACTGAACAGGGCAGGCAGCTCATAATTTCTCATATTAACACCCACCGGTTTTGTTCGTCATACAGACACATCAAGTATTACAACATTTTTTTAAATATCAAACAAGAGAACTGGCCGCGAGCGCACCTTGAGCAAGCATGCATGCCGTACTGAACAGGGCAGGCAGCTCATAATTTCTCATATTATCACCCGCCGTTTTTGTTCGTCATACAGACGCGTCAAGTATTACAACATTTTTTCAATATCAAACAAGAGAACTGGCCGCGAGCGCACCTTGAGCAAGCATGCATGCCTTACTGAACAGGGCAGGCAGCTCATATTTTCTCATATTACCACCTGTCGTTTTTGTTCGTCATACAGACGCGTCAAGTATTAAAACATTTTTTCAATATCAAACAGGAGAGCTTGCCGCGAGCGCACCTTGAGCAAGCATGCATGCCGTATTGAACAGGGCGGGCAGCTCATATTTTCTCATATTACCACCCTCCGTTTTTGTTCGTCATACAGACGCGTCAAGTATTACATTTTTTCCATATCAAACAAGAGAACTGGCCGCGAGCGCACCTTGAGCAAGCATGCACGCCGTACTGAACAGGGGAGGCAGCTCATATTTTCTCATATTACCACCCGCCGTTTTTGTTCGTCATACACACGCGTCAAATATTACAACATTTTTTGATATCAAACAAGAGAACTGGCCGAGAGCGCACCTTGAGCAAGCATGCATGCCGTACTGAACAGGGCAGGCAGCTCATAATTTCTCATATTAACACCTGCCGTTTTTGTTCGTCATACAGACGCGTCAAGTATTACATTTTTTCCATATCAAACAAGAGAACTGGCCGCGAGCGCACCTTGAGCAAGCATGCACGCCGTACTGAACAGGGGAGGCCGCTCATATTTTCTCATATCACCACCCCCATTTTTGTTCGTCATACAGACGCGTGAAGTATTACAACAGTTTTTCCATATCAAACAAGAGAACTGGCCGCGAGCGCACCTTGAGCAAGCATGCACGCTGTACTGAACAGGGGAGGCAGCTCATATTTTCTCATATTACCACCCGCCGTTTTTGTTCGTCATACAGACGTGTCAAGTATTACAACAATTTTTCCATATCAAACAAGAGAACTGGCCGCGACCGCACCTTGAGCAAGCATGCACGCCGTACTGAACAGGGCAGGCAGCTCATATTTTCTCATATTGCCACCCGCCATTTTTGTTCGTCATACAGCCGCGTCAAGTATTACAACAATTTTTCAATATCAAACAAGAGAACTGGCCGCGAGCGCACCTTGAGCAAGCATGCATGCCGTACTGAACAGGGAAGGCAGCTCATAATTTCTCATATTAACACCTGCCGTTTTTGTTCGTCATACACACACGTCAAGTATTACAACATTTTTTCAATATCAAACAAGAGAACTGGCCGAGAGCGCACCTTGAGCAAGCATGCATGCCGTACTGAACAGGGCAGGCAGCTCATATTTTCTCATATTACCACCCGCCGTTTTTGTTCGTCATACACACGCGTCAAATATTACAACATTTTTTCCATATAAACAAGAGAACTGGCCGCGAGCGCACCTTGAGCAAGCAAGCACGCCGTACTGAACAGTGCAGGCAGCTCATATTTTCTCATATTACCACCCGCTGTTTTTGTTCGTCATACAAACGCGTCAAATATTACAACATTTTTTGATATCAAACAGGAGAACTGGCCGCGAGCGCACCTTGAGCAAGCATGCACGCCGTACTGAACAGGGGAGGCAGCTCATAATTTCTCATATTAACACCTGCCGTTTTTGTTCGTCATACAGACGCGTCAAGTATTACAACATTTTTTCAATATCAAACAGGAGAACTGGCCGCGAGCGCACCTTGAGCAAGCATGCACGCCGTACTGAACAGGGGAGGCAGCTCATATTTTCTCATATTACCACCCGCCATTTTTGTTCGTCATACAGATGCGTCAAGTATTACAACATTTTTTCCATATAAACAAGACAACTGGCCGCGAGCGCACCTTGAGCAAGCATTCATGCCGTACTGAACAGGGAAGGCATCTCATATTTTCTCATATTACCACCCGCCGTTTTTGTTCATCATACAGACGCGTCAAGTATTACAACATTTTTTCAGTATCAAACAAGAGAACTGGCCGCGAGCGCACCTTGAGCATGCATGCATGCCGTACTGAACAGGGCATGCAGCTCATATTTTCTCATATTTTCACCCGCCGTATTTGTTCGTCATACAGACGCGTCAAGTATTACAACATTTTTTTCATATCAAACAGGAGAACTGGCCGCGAGCGCACCTTGAGCAAGCATGCACGCCGTACTGAACAGGGGAGGCAGCTCATATTTTCTCATATTACCACCCGCCATTTTTGTTCGTCATACAGATGCGTCAAGTATTACAACATTTTTTCCATATAAACAAGACAACTGGCCGCGAGCGCACCTTGAGCAAGCATTCATGCCGTACTGAACAGGGAAGGCATCTCATATTTTTTCATATTACCACCCGCCGTTTTTGTTCATGATACAGACGCGTCAAGTATTACAACATTTTTTCAATATCAAACAAGAGAACTGGCCGCGAGCGCACCTTGAGCATGCATGCATGCCGTACTGAACAGGGCAGGCAGCTCATATTTTCTCATATTTTCACCCGCCGTTTTTGTTCGTCATACAGACGCGTCAAGTATTACAACATTTTTTCAATATCAAACAAGAGAACTGGCCGCGAGCGCACCTTGAGCAAGCATGCACGCCGTACTGAACAGGGGAGGCAGCTCATATTTTCTCATTATACCACCCGCCGTTTTTGTTCATCATACAGACGCATCAAGTATTACAACATTTTTTTCATATCAAACAAGAGAACTGGCCGCGAGCGCTGCTTGAGCAAGCATGCATGCCGTACTGAACAAGGGAGGCAGCTCATATTTTCTCATATCACTACCCGCCGTTTTTGTTCGTCATACAGATGCGTCAAGTATTACAACATTTTTTCCACATCAAACAAGAGAACTGGCCGCGACCGCACCTTGAGCAAGCATGCACGCCGTACTGAACAGGGGAGGCAGCTCATATTTTCTCATATTACCACCCACTGTTTTTGTTCGTCATACAGACGCGTCAAGTATTAAAACATTTTTTCCATATAAACAAGAGAACTGGCCGCAAGCGCAGCTTGAGCAAGCATGCATGCCGTACTTAACAGGCGAGGCAGCTCATATTTTCTCGTATTACCACCCGCCGTTTTTGTTCGTCACACAGACGCGTCAAGTATTAAAACATTTTTTCCATATAAACAAGAGAACTGGCCGCAAGCGCAGCTTGAGCAAGCATGCACGCCGTACTGAACAGGGGAGGCAGCTCATATTTTCTCGTATTACCACCCGCCGTTTTTGTTCGTCACACAGACGCGTCAAGTATTACAACATTTTTTCCACATCAAACAAGAGAACTGGCCGCGACCGCACCTTGAGCAAGCATGCACGCCGTACTGAACAGGGGAGGCAGCTCATATTTTCTCATATTACCACCCACTGTTTTTGTTCGTCATACAGATGCGTCAAGTATTACAACATTTTTTCCACATCAAACAAGAGAACTGGCCGCGACCGCACCTTGAGCAAGCATGCACGCCGTACTGAACAGGGGAGGCAGCTCATATTTTCTCATATTACCACCCACTGTTTTTGTTCGTCATACAGACGCGTCAAGTATTAAAACATTTTTTCCATATAAACAAGAGAACTGGCCGCAAGCGCAGCTTGAGCAAGCATGCATGCCGTACTTAACAGGCGAGGCAGCTCATATTTTCTCGTATTACCACCCGCCGTTTTTGTTCGTCACACAGACGCGTCAAGTATTAAAACATTTTTTCCATATAAACAAGAGAACTGGCCGCAAGCGCAGCTTGAGCAAGCATGCATGCCGTACTTAACAGGCGAGGCAGCTCATATTTTCTCGTATTACCACCCGCCGTTTTTGTTCGTCACACAGACGCGTCAAGTATTACAACATTTTTTCCACATCAAACAAGAGAACTGGCCGCGACCGCACCTTGAGCAAGCATGCACGCCGTACTGAACAGGGGAGGCAGCTCATATTTTCTCATATTACCACCCACTGTTTTTGTTCGTCATACAGACGCGTCAAGTATTAAAACATTTTTTCCATATAAACAAGAGAACTGGCCGCGAGCGCAGCTTGAGCAAGCATGCACGCCGTACTTAACAGGCGAGGCAGCTGATATTTTCTCGTATTACCACCCGCCGTTTTTGTTCGTCACACAGACGCGTCAAGTATTAAAACATTTTTTCCATATAAACAAGAGAACTGGCCGCAAGCGCAGCTTGAGCAAGCATGCATGCCGTACTGAACAGGGCAGGCAGCTCATATTTTCTCATATTACCACCCGCCGTTTTTGTTCATCATACAGACACGTCAAGTATTACAACCTTTTTCCATATCAAACAAAAGAACTGGCCACGAGCGCAGCTTAAGCAAGCATGCACGCCGTACTGAACAGGGGAGGCAGCTCATATTTTCTCGTATTACGACCCACTGTTTTTGTTCGTCATACAGACGCGTCAAGTATTAAAACATTTTTTCCATATAAACAAGAGAACTGGCCGCAAGCGCAGCTTGAGCAAGCATGCATGCCGTACTGAACAGGGCAGGCAGCTCATATTTTCTCATATTACCACCCGCCGTTTTTGTTCATCATACAGACGCGTCAAGTATTAAAACATTTTTTCCATATAAACAAGAGAACTGGTCGCAAGCGCAGCTTGAGCAAGCATGCACGCCGTACTTAACAGGCGAGGCAGCTCATATTTTCTCGTATTACCACCCACTGTTTTTGTTCGTCATACAGACGTGTCAAGTATTAAAACATTTTTTCCATATAAACAAGAGAACTGGCCGCAAGCGCAGCTTGAGCAAGCATGCATGCCGTACTGAACAGGGCAGGCAGCTCATATTTTCTCATATTACCACCCGCCGTTTTTGTTCATCATACAGACGCGTCAAGTATTACAACCTTTTTCCATATCAAACAAAAGAACTGGCCACGAGCGCAGCTTGAGCAAGCATGCACGCCGTACTGAACAGGGGAGGCAGCTCATATTTTCTCGTATTACCACCCACTGTTTTTGTTCGTCATACAGACGCGTCAAGTATTAAAACATTTTTTCCATATAAACAAGAGAACTGGCCGCAAGCGCAGCTTTAGCAAGCATGCATGCCGTACTGAACAGGGCAGGCAGCTCATATTTTCTCATATTACCGCCCGCCGTTTTTGTTCGTCACACAGACGCGTCAAGTATTACAACATTTTTTCTATATCAAACAAGAGAACTGGCCGCGAGCGCACCTTGAGCAAGCATGCATGCCGTACTGAACAGGGGAGGCAGCTCGTATTTTCTCATATTACCACCCGCCGTATTTGTTCCTCATACAGACGCGTCAAGTATTACAACATTTTTTTTATATCAAACAAGAGAACTGGCCGCGAGCGCACCTTGAGCAAGCATGCAGGCCGTACTGAACAGGGGAGGCAGCTCATATTTTCTCATATTACCACCCGCCGTGTTTGTTCGTCATACAGACGCGTCAAGTATTAGAACATTTTTTCCATATCAAACAAGAGAACTGGCCGCGAGCGCAGCTTGAGCAAGCATGCACGCCGTACTTAACAGGGGAGGCAGCCCATACTTTCTCATATTACCACCCGCCGTTTTTGTTCGTCATACAGACATGTCAAGTATTACAACAATTTTTCCATATCAAACAAGAGAACTGGCCGCGACCGCACCTTGAGCAAGCATGCACGCCGTACTGAACAGGGCAGGCAGCTCATATTTTTCTCATATTGCCACCCGCCGTTTTTGTTCGTCATACAGACGTGTCAAGTATTACAACAGTATTTCCATATCGAACAAGAGAACTGGCCGCGAGCGCACCTTGAGCAAGCATGCACGCCGTACTTAACAGGGGAGGCAGCCCATACTTTCTCATATTACCACCCGCCGTTTTTGTTCGTCATACAGACATGTCAAGTATTACAACAATTTTTCCATATCAAACAAGAGAACTGGCCGCGACCGCACCTTGAGCAAGCATGCACGCCGTACTGAACAGGGCAGGCAGCTCATATTTTCTCATTGTACCACCCACCGTTTTTGTTCGTCATACAGACGCGTCAAGTATTACAACAGTATTTCCATATCGAACAAGAGAACTGGCCGCGAGCGCACCTTGAGCAAGCATGCACGCCGTACTTAACAGGGGAGGCAGCCCATACTTTCTCATATTACCACCCGCCGTTTTTGTTCGTCATACAGACATGTCAAGTATTACAACAATTTTTCCATATCAAACAAGAGAACTGGCCGCGACCGCACCTTGAGCAAGCATGCACGCCGTACTGAACAGGGCAGGCAGCTCATATTTTTCTCATATTGCCACCCGCCGTTTTTGTTCGTCATACAGACGTGTCAAGTATTACAACATTTTTTCCATATAAACAAGAGAACTGGCCGCGAGCGCACCTTGAGCAAGCATGCATGTCGTACTGAACAGGGAAGGAAGCTCATATTTTCTCATATTACCACCCGCCGTTTTTGTTCGTCATACAGACGCATCAAGTATTACAACATTTTTTCAATATCAAACAAGAGAACTGGCCGCGAGCGCACCTTGAGCAAGCATGCATGCCGTACTGAACAGGGAAGGCAGCTCATATTTTCTCATATTACCACCCGCCGTTTTTGTTCGTCATACAGACGCGTCAAGTATTACAACATTTTTTCAATATCAAACAAGAGAACTGGCCGCGAGCGCACCTTGAGCAAGCATGCATGCCGTACTGAACAGGGCAGGCAGCTCATATTTTCTCATATTACCACCCGCCGTTTTTGTTCGTCATACAGACGCGTCAAGTATTACAACATTTTTTCCATATCAAACAAGAGAACTGGCCGCGACCGCACCTTGAGCAAGCATGCACGCCGTACTGAACAGGGCAGGCAGCTCATATTTTCTCATATTACCACCCGCCGTTTTTGTTCGTCATACAGACGCGTCAAGTATTACAACATTTTTTCAATATCAAACAAGAGAACTGGCCGCGAGCGCACCTTGAGCAAGCATGCATGCCGTACTGAACAGGGCAGGCAGCTCATATTTTCTCATATTACCACCCGCCGTTTTTGTTCGTCATACAGACGCGTCAAGTATTACAACATTTTTTCAATATCAAACAAGAGAACTGGCCGCGACCGCACCTTGAGCAAGCATGCACGCCGTACTGAACAGGGCAGGCAGCTCATATTTTCTCATATTACCACCCGCCGTTTTTGTTCGTCATACAGACGCGTCAAGTATTACAACATTTTTTCCATATCAAACAAGAGAACTGGCCGCGACCGCACCTTGAGCAAGCATGCACGCCGTACTGAACAGGGAAGGCAGCTCATATTTTCTCATATTACCACCCGCCGTTTTTGTTCGTCATACAGACGCGTCAAGTATTACAACAGTATTTCCATATCGAACAAGAGAACTGGCCGCGAGCGCACCTTGAGCAAGCATGCACGCCGTACTTAACAGGGGAGGCAGCCCATACTTTCTCATATTACCACCCGCCGTTTTTGTTCGTCATACAGACATGTCAAGTATTACAACAATTTTTCCATATCAAACAAGAGAATTGGCCGCGACCGCACCTTGAGCAAGCATGCATGTCGTACTGAACAGGGAAGGAAGCTCATATTTTCTCATATTACCACCCGCCGTTTTTGTTCGTCATACAGACGCGTCAAGTATTACAACATTTTTTCAATATCAAACAAGAGAACTGGCCGCGAGCGCACCTTGAGCAAGCATGCATGCCGTACTGAACAGGGCAGGCAGCTCATATTTTCTCATATTACCACCCGCCGTTTTTGTTCGTCATACAGACGCATCAAGTATTACAACATTTTTTCAATATCAAACAAGAGAACTGGCCGCGAGCGCACCTTGAGCAAGCATGCATGCCGTACTGAACAGGGAAGGCAGCTCATATTTTCTCATATTACCACCCGCCTTTGTTGTTCGTCATACAGACGCGTCAAGTATTACAACATTTTTTCAATATCAAACAAGAGAACTGGCCGCGAGCGCACCTTGAGCAAGCATGCATGCCGTACTGAACAGGGAAGGCAGCTCATATTTTCTCATATTACCACCTGCCGTTTTTGTTCGTCATACACACGCGTCAAGCATTACAACATTTTGTATATATCAAACAAGAGAACTGTCCGCGAGTGCACCTTGAGCAAGCAAGCACGCCGTACTGAACAGGGCAGGCAGCTCATATTTTCTCATATTACCACCCGCCCTTGTTGTTCGTCATACAGACGCGTCAAGTATTACAACATTTTTTAAATATCAAACAAGAGAACTGGCCGCGAGCGCACCTTGAGCAAGCATGCATGCCGCACTGAACAGGGAAGGCAGCTCATATTTTCTCATAATACCACCCGCCGTTTTTGTTCGTCATACAGACGTGTCAAGTATTACAACAATTTTTCAATATCAAACAAGAGAACTGGCCGCGAGTGCACCTTGAGCAAGCATGCACGCCGTACTGAACAGGGGAGGCAGCTCATATTTTCTCATTATACCACCCGCCGTTTTTGTTCGTCATACAGACGCATCAAGTATTACAACATTTTTTCCATATCAAACAAGAGATTTTGCCGCGAGCGCACCTCGAGCAAGCATGCACGCCGTACTGAACAGGGGAGGCAGCTCATATTTTCTCATATTACCACCCGCCGTGTTTGTTCGTCATACAGACGCGTCAAGTATTACAACATTTTTTCAATATCAAACAAGAGAACTGGCCGCGAGCGCACCTTGAGCAAGCATGCATGCCGTACTGAACAGGGCAGGCAGCTCATATTTTCTCATATTACCACCCGCCGTTTTTGTTCGTCATACAGACGCATCAAGTATTACAACATTTTTTCAATATCAAACAAGAGAACTGGCCGCGAGCGCACCTTGAGCAAGCATGCATGCCGTACTGAACAGGGAAGGCAGCTCATATTTTCTCATATTACCACCCGCCCTTGTTGTTCGTCATACAGACGCGTCAAGTATTACAACATTTTTTCAATATCAAACAAGAGAACTGGCCGCGAGCGCACCTTGAGCAAGCATGCATGCCGTACTGAACAGGGCAGGCAGCTCATATTTTCTCATATTACCACCCGCCGTTTTTGTTCGTCATACAGACGCGTCAAGTATTACAACATTTTTTCAATATCAAACAAGAGAACTGGCCGCGAGCGCACCTTGAGCAAGCATGCATGCCGTACTGAACAGGGAAGGCAGCTCATATTTTCTCATATTACCACCCGCCCTTGTTGTTCGTCATACAGACGCGTCAAGTATTACAACATTTTTTCAATATCAAACAAGAGAACTGGCCGCGAGCGCACCTTGAGCAAGCATGCATGCCGTACTGAACAGGGCAGGCAGCTCATATTTTCTCATATTACCACCCGCCGTTTTTGTTCGTCATACAGACGCATCAAGTATTACAACATTTTTTCAATATCAAACAAGAGAACTGGCCGCGAGCGCACCTTGAGCAAGCATGCATGCCGTACTGAACAGGGAAGGCAGCTCATATTTTCTCATATTACCACCCGCCCTTGTTGTTCGTCATACAGACGCGTCAAGTATTACAACATTTTTTCAGTATCAAACAAGAGAACTGGCCGCGAGCGCACCTTGAGCATGCATGCATGCCGTACTGAACAGGGCATGCAGCTCATATTTTCTCATATTTTCACCCGCCGTATTTGTTCGTCATACAGACGCGTCAAGTATTACAACATTTTTTTCATATCAAACAGGAGAACTGGCCGCGAGCGCACCTTGAGCAAGCATGCACGCCGTACTGAACAGGGGAGGCAGCTCATATTTTCTCATATTACCACCCGCCATTTTTGTTCGTCATACAGATGCGTCAAGTATTACAACATTTTTTCCATATAAACAAGACAACTGGCCGCGAGCGCACCTTGAGCAAGCATTCATGCCGTACTGAACAGGGAAGGCATCTCATATTTTTTCATATTACCACCCGCCGTTTTTGTTCATGATACAGACGCGTCAAGTATTACAACATTTTTTCAATATCAAACAAGAGAACTGGCCGCGAGCGCACCTTGAGCATGCATGCATGCCGTACTGAACAGGGCAGGCAGCTCATATTTTCTCATATTTTCACCCGCCGTTTTTGTTCGTCATACAGACGCGTCAAGTATTACAACATTTTTTCAATATCAAACAAGAGAACTGGCCGCGAGCGCACCTTGAGCAAGCATGCACGCCGTACTGAACAGGGGAGGCAGCTCATATTTTCTCATTATACCACCCGCCGTTTTTGTTCATCATACAGACGCATCAAGTATTACAACATTTTTTTCATATCAAACAAGAGAACTGGCCGCGAGCGCTGCTTGAGCAAGCATGCATGCCGTACTGAACAAGGGAGGCAGCTCATATTTTCTCATATCACTACCCGCCGTTTTTGTTCGTCATACAGATGCGTCAAGTATTACAACATTTTTTCCACATCAAACAAGAGAACTGGCCGCGACCGCACCTTGAGCAAGCATGCACGCCGTACTGAACAGGGGAGGCAGCTCATATTTTCTCATATTACCACCCACTGTTTTTGTTCGTCATACAGACGCGTCAAGTATTAAAACATTTTTTCCATATAAACAAGAGAACTGGCCGCAAGCGCAGCTTGAGCAAGCATGCATGCCGTACTTAACAGGCGAGGCAGCTCATATTTTCTCGTATTACCACCCGCCGTTTTTGTTCGTCACACAGACGCGTCAAGTATTAAAACATTTTTTCCATATAAACAAGAGAACTGGCCGCAAGCGCAGCTTGAGCAAGCATGCACGCCGTACTGAACAGGGGAGGCAGCTCATATTTTCTCGTATTACCACCCGCCGTTTTTGTTCGTCACACAGACGCGTCAAGTATTACAACATTTTTTCCACATCAAACAAGAGAACTGGCCGCGACCGCACCTTGAGCAAGCATGCACGCCGTACTGAACAGGGGAGGCAGCTCATATTTTCTCATATTACCACCCACTGTTTTTGTTCGTCATACAGATGCGTCAAGTATTACAACATTTTTTCCACATCAAACAAGAGAACTGGCCGCGACCGCACCTTGAGCAAGCATGCACGCCGTACTGAACAGGGGAGGCAGCTCATATTTTCTCATATTACCACCCACTGTTTTTGTTCGTCATACAGACGCGTCAAGTATTAAAACATTTTTTCCATATAAACAAGAGAACTGGCCGCAAGCGCAGCTTGAGCAAGCATGCATGCCGTACTTAACAGGCGAGGCAGCTCATATTTTCTCGTATTACCACCCGCCGTTTTTGTTCGTCACACAGACGCGTCAAGTATTAAAACATTTTTTCCATATAAACAAGAGAACTGGCCGCAAGCGCAGCTTGAGCAAGCATGCATGCCGTACTTAACAGGCGAGGCAGCTCATATTTTCTCGTATTACCACCCGCCGTTTTTGTTCGTCACACAGACGCGTCAAGTATTACAACATTTTTTCCACATCAAACAAGAGAACTGGCCGCGACCGCACCTTGAGCAAGCATGCACGCCGTACTGAACAGGGGAGGCAGCTCATATTTTCTCATATTACCACCCACTGTTTTTGTTCGTCATACAGACGCGTCAAGTATTAAAACATTTTTTCCATATAAACAAGAGAACTGGCCGCGAGCGCAGCTTGAGCAAGCATGCACGCCGTACTTAACAGGCGAGGCAGCTGATATTTTCTCGTATTACCACCCGCCGTTTTTGTTCGTCACACAGACGCGTCAAGTATTAAAACATTTTTTCCATATAAACAAGAGAACTGGCCGCAAGCGCAGCTTGAGCAAGCATGCATGCCGTACTGAACAGGGCAGGCAGCTCATATTTTCTCATATTACCACCCGCCGTTTTTGTTCATCATACAGACACGTCAAGTATTACAACCTTTTTCCATATCAAACAAAAGAACTGGCCACGAGCGCAGCTTAAGCAAGCATGCACGCCGTACTGAACAGGGGAGGCAGCTCATATTTTCTCGTATTACGACCCACTGTTTTTGTTCGTCATACAGACGCGTCAAGTATTAAAACATTTTTTCCATATAAACAAGAGAACTGGCCGCAAGCGCAGCTTGAGCAAGCATGCATGCCGTACTGAACAGGGCAGGCAGCTCATATTTTCTCATATTACCACCCGCCGTTTTTGTTCATCATACAGACGCGTCAAGTATTAAAACATTTTTTCCATATAAACAAGAGAACTGGTCGCAAGCGCAGCTTGAGCAAGCATGCACGCCGTACTTAACAGGCGAGGCAGCTCATATTTTCTCGTATTACCACCCACTGTTTTTGTTCGTCATACAGACGTGTCAAGTATTAAAACATTTTTTCCATATAAACAAGAGAACTGGCCGCAAGCGCAGCTTGAGCAAGCATGCATGCCGTACTGAACAGGGCAGGCAGCTCATATTTTCTCATATTACCACCCGCCGTTTTTGTTCATCATACAGACGCGTCAAGTATTACAACCTTTTTCCATATCAAACAAAAGAACTGGCCACGAGCGCAGCTTGAGCAAGCATGCACGCCGTACTGAACAGGGGAGGCAGCTCATATTTTCTCGTATTACCACCCACTGTTTTTGTTCGTCATACAGACGCGTCAAGTATTAAAACATTTTTTCCATATAAACAAGAGAACTGGCCGCAAGCGCAGCTTTAGCAAGCATGCATGCCGTACTGAACAGGGCAGGCAGCTCATATTTTCTCATATTACCGCCCGCCGTTTTTGTTCGTCACACAGACGCGTCAAGTATTACAACATTTTTTCTATATCAAACAAGAGAACTGGCCGCGAGCGCACCTTGAGCAAGCATGCATGCCGTACTGAACAGGGGAGGCAGCTCGTATTTTCTCATATTACCACCCGCCGTATTTGTTCCTCATACAGACGCGTCAAGTATTACAACATTTTTTTTATATCAAACAAGAGAACTGGCCGCGAGCGCACCTTGAGCAAGCATGCAGGCCGTACTGAACAGGGGAGGCAGCTCATATTTTCTCATATTACCACCCGCCGTGTTTGTTCGTCATACAGACGCGTCAAGTATTAGAACATTTTTTCCATATCAAACAAGAGAACTGGCCGCGAGCGCAGCTTGAGCAAGCATGCACGCCGTACTTAACAGGGGAGGCAGCCCATACTTTCTCATATTACCACCCGCCGTTTTTGTTCGTCATACAGACATGTCAAGTATTACAACAATTTTTCCATATCAAACAAGAGAACTGGCCGCGACCGCACCTTGAGCAAGCATGCACGCCGTACTGAACAGGGCAGGCAGCTCATATTTTTCTCATATTGCCACCCGCCGTTTTTGTTCGTCATACAGACGTGTCAAGTATTACAACAGTATTTCCATATCGAACAAGAGAACTGGCCGCGAGCGCACCTTGAGCAAGCATGCACGCCGTACTTAACAGGGGAGGCAGCCCATACTTTCTCATATTACCACCCGCCGTTTTTGTTCGTCATACAGACATGTCAAGTATTACAACAATTTTTCCATATCAAACAAGAGAACTGGCCGCGACCGCACCTTGAGCAAGCATGCACGCCGTACTGAACAGGGCAGGCAGCTCATATTTTCTCATTGTACCACCCACCGTTTTTGTTCGTCATACAGACGCGTCAAGTATTACAACAGTATTTCCATATCGAACAAGAGAACTGGCCGCGAGCGCACCTTGAGCAAGCATGCACGCCGTACTTAACAGGGGAGGCAGCCCATACTTTCTCATATTACCACCCGCCGTTTTTGTTCGTCATACAGACATGTCAAGTATTACAACAATTTTTCCATATCAAACAAGAGAACTGGCCGCGACCGCACCTTGAGCAAGCATGCACGCCGTACTGAACAGGGCAGGCAGCTCATATTTTTCTCATATTGCCACCCGCCGTTTTTGTTCGTCATACAGACGTGTCAAGTATTACAACATTTTTTCCATATAAACAAGAGAACTGGCCGCGAGCGCACCTTGAGCAAGCATGCATGTCGTACTGAACAGGGAAGGAAGCTCATATTTTCTCATATTACCACCCGCCGTTTTTGTTCGTCATACAGACGCATCAAGTATTACAACATTTTTTCAATATCAAACAAGAGAACTGGCCGCGAGCGCACCTTGAGCAAGCATGCATGCCGTACTGAACAGGGAAGGCAGCTCATATTTTCTCATATTACCACCCGCCGTTTTTGTTCGTCATACAGACGCGTCAAGTATTACAACATTTTTTCAATATCAAACAAGAGAACTGGCCGCGAGCGCACCTTGAGCAAGCATGCATGCCGTACTGAACAGGGCAGGCAGCTCATATTTTCTCATATTACCACCCGCCGTTTTTGTTCGTCATACAGACGCGTCAAGTATTACAACATTTTTTCCATATCAAACAAGAGAACTGGCCGCGACCGCACCTTGAGCAAGCATGCACGCCGTACTGAACAGGGCAGGCAGCTCATATTTTCTCATATTACCACCCGCCGTTTTTGTTCGTCATACAGACGCGTCAAGTATTACAACATTTTTTCAATATCAAACAAGAGAACTGGCCGCGAGCGCACCTTGAGCAAGCATGCATGCCGTACTGAACAGGGCAGGCAGCTCATATTTTCTCATATTACCACCCGCCGTTTTTGTTCGTCATACAGACGCGTCAAGTATTACAACATTTTTTCAATATCAAACAAGAGAACTGGCCGCGACCGCACCTTGAGCAAGCATGCACGCCGTACTGAACAGGGCAGGCAGCTCATATTTTCTCATATTACCACCCGCCGTTTTTGTTCGTCATACAGACGCGTCAAGTATTACAACATTTTTTCCATATCAAACAAGAGAACTGGCCGCGACCGCACCTTGAGCAAGCATGCACGCCGTACTGAACAGGGAAGGCAGCTCATATTTTCTCATATTACCACCCGCCGTTTTTGTTCGTCATACAGACGCGTCAAGTATTACAACAGTATTTCCATATCGAACAAGAGAACTGGCCGCGAGCGCACCTTGAGCAAGCATGCACGCCGTACTTAACAGGGGAGGCAGCCCATACTTTCTCATATTACCACCCGCCGTTTTTGTTCGTCATACAGACATGTCAAGTATTACAACAATTTTTCCATATCAAACAAGAGAATTGGCCGCGACCGCACCTTGAGCAAGCATGCATGTCGTACTGAACAGGGAAGGAAGCTCATATTTTCTCATATTACCACCCGCCGTTTTTGTTCGTCATACAGACGCGTCAAGTATTACAACATTTTTTCAATATCAAACAAGAGAACTGGCCGCGAGCGCACCTTGAGCAAGCATGCATGCCGTACTGAACAGGGCAGGCAGCTCATATTTTCTCATATTACCACCCGCCGTTTTTGTTCGTCATACAGACGCATCAAGTATTACAACATTTTTTCAATATCAAACAAGAGAACTGGCCGCGAGCGCACCTTGAGCAAGCATGCATGCCGTACTGAACAGGGAAGGCAGCTCATATTTTCTCATATTACCACCCGCCTTTGTTGTTCGTCATACAGACGCGTCAAGTATTACAACATTTTTTCAATATCAAACAAGAGAACTGGCCGCGAGCGCACCTTGAGCAAGCATGCATGCCGTACTGAACAGGGAAGGCAGCTCATATTTTCTCATATTACCACCTGCCGTTTTTGTTCGTCATACACACGCGTCAAGCATTACAACATTTTGTATATATCAAACAAGAGAACTGTCCGCGAGTGCACCTTGAGCAAGCAAGCACGCCGTACTGAACAGGGCAGGCAGCTCATATTTTCTCATATTACCACCCGCCCTTGTTGTTCGTCATACAGACGCGTCAAGTATTACAACATTTTTTAAATATCAAACAAGAGAACTGGCCGCGAGCGCACCTTGAGCAAGCATGCATGCCGCACTGAACAGGGAAGGCAGCTCATATTTTCTCATAATACCACCCGCCGTTTTTGTTCGTCATACAGACGTGTCAAGTATTACAACAATTTTTCAATATCAAACAAGAGAACTGGCCGCGAGTGCACCTTGAGCAAGCATGCACGCCGTACTGAACAGGGGAGGCAGCTCATATTTTCTCATTATACCACCCGCCGTTTTTGTTCGTCATACAGACGCATCAAGTATTACAACATTTTTTCCATATCAAACAAGAGATTTTGCCGCGAGCGCACCTCGAGCAAGCATGCACGCCGTACTGAACAGGGGAGGCAGCTCATATTTTCTCATATTACCACCCGCCGTGTTTGTTCGTCATACAGACGCGTCAAGTATTACAACATTTTTTCAATATCAAACAAGAGAACTGGCCGCGAGCGCACCTTGAGCAAGCATGCATGCCGTACTGAACAGGGCAGGCAGCTCATATTTTCTCATATTACCACCCGCCGTTTTTGTTCGTCATACAGACGCATCAAGTATTACAACATTTTTTCAATATCAAACAAGAGAACTGGCCGCGAGCGCACCTTGAGCAAGCATGCATGCCGTACTGAACAGGGAAGGCAGCTCATATTTTCTCATATTACCACCCGCCCTTGTTGTTCGTCATACAGACGCGTCAAGTATTACAACATTTTTTCAATATCAAACAAGAGAACTGGCCGCGAGCGCACCTTGAGCAAGCATGCATGCCGTACTGAACAGGGCAGGCAGCTCATATTTTCTCATATTACCACCCGCCGTTTTTGTTCGTCATACAGACGCGTCAAGTATTACAACATTTTTTCAATATCAAACAAGAGAACTGGCCGCGAGCGCACCTTGAGCAAGCATGCATGCCGTACTGAACAGGGAAGGCAGCTCATATTTTCTCATATTACCACCCGCCCTTGTTGTTCGTCATACAGACGCGTCAAGTATTACAACATTTTTTCAATATCAAACAAGAGAACTGGCCGCGAGCGCACCTTGAGCAAGCATGCATGCCGTACTGAACAGGGCAGGCAGCTCATATTTTCTCATATTACCACCCGCCGTTTTTGTTCGTCATACAGACGCATCAAGTATTACAACATTTTTTCAATATCAAACAAGAGAACTGGCCGCGAGCGCACCTTGAGCAAGCATGCATGCCGTACTGAACAGGGAAGGCAGCTCATATTTTCTCATATTACCACCCGCCCTTGTTGTTCGTCATACAGACGCGTCAAGTATTACAACATTTTTTCAATATCAAACAAGAGAACTGGCCGCGAGCGCACCTTGAGCAAGCATGCATGCCGTACTGAACAGGGAAGGCAGCTCATATTTTCTCATATTACCACCTGCCGTTTTTGTTCGTCATACACACGCGTCAAGCATTACAACATTTTGTATATATCAAACAAGAGAACTGGCCGCGAACGCACCTTCAGCAAGCATGCATGCCGTACTGAACAGGGCAGGCAGCTCATATTTTCTCATATTACCACCCGCCGTTTTTGTTCGTCATACAGACGCGTCAAGTATTACAACATTTTTTCAATATCAAACAAGAGAACTGGCCGCGAGCGCACCTTCAGCAAGCATGCATGCCGTACTGAACAGGGCAGGCAGCTCATATTTTCTCATATTACCACCCGCCGTTTTTGTTCGTCATACAGACGCATCAAGTATTACAACATTTTTTCAATATCAAACAAGAGAACTGGCCGCGAGCGCACCTTGAGCAAGCATGCATGCCGTACTGAACAGGGCAGGCAGCTCATATTTTCTCATATTACCACCCGCCGTTTTTGTTCGTCATACAGACGCATCAAGTATTACAACATTTTTTCAATATCAAACAAGAGAACTGGCCGCGAGCGCACCTTGAGCAAGCATGCATGCCGTACTGAACAGGGAAGGCAGCTCATATTTTCTCATATTACCACCCGCCGTTTTTGTTCGTCATACAGACGCGTCAAGTATTACAACATTTTTTCAATATCAAACAAGAGAACTGGCCGCGAGCGCACCTTGAGCAAGCATGCATGCCGTACTGAACAGGGCACGCAGCTCATATTTTCTCATATTACCACCCGCCGTTTTTGTTCGTCATACAGACGCATCAAGTATTACAACATTTTTTCAATATCAAACAAGAGAACTGGCCGCGAGCGCACCTTGAGCAAGCATGCATGCCGTACTGAACAGGGCAGGCAGCTCATATTTTCTCATATTACCACCCGCCGTTTTTGTTCGTCATACGGACGCATCAAGTATTACAACATTTTTTCAATATCAAACAAGAGAACTGGCCGCGAGCGCACCTTGAGCAAGCATGCATGCCGTACTGAACAGGGAAGGCAGCTCATATTTTCTCATATTACCACCCGCCCTTGTTGTTCGTCATACAGACGCGTCAAGTATTACAACATTTTTTCAATATCAAACAAGAGAACTGGCCGCGAGCGCACCTTGAGCAAGCATGCATGCCGTACTGAACAGGGCAGGCAGCTCATATTTTCTCATATTACCACCCGCCGTTTTTGTTCGTCATACAGACGCATCAAGTATTACAACATTTTTTCAATATCAAACAAGAGAACTGGCCGCGAGCGCACCTTGAGCAAGCATGCATGCCGTACTGAACAGGGAAGGCAGCTCATATTTTCTCATATTACCACCCGCCTTTGTTGTTCGTCATACAGACGCGTCAAGTATTACAACATTTTTTCAATATCAAACAAGAGAACTGGCCGCGAGCGCACCTTGAGCAAGCATGCATGCCGTACTGAACAGGGAAGGCAGCTCATATTTTCTCATATTACCACCTGCCGTTTTTGTTCGTCATACACACGCGTCAAGCATTACAACATTTTGTATATATCAAACAAGAGAACTGTCCGCGAGTGCACCTTGAGCAAGCAAGCACGCCGTACTGAACAGGGCAGGCAGCTCATATTTTCTCATATTACCACCCGCCCTTGTTGTTCGTCATACAGACGCGTCAAGTATTACAACATTTTTTAAATATCAAACAAGAGAACTGGCCGCGAGCGCACCTTGAGCAAGCATGCATGCCGCACTGAACAGGGAAGGCAGCTCATATTTTCTCATAATACCACCCGCCGTTTTTGTTCGTCATACAGACGTGTCAAGTATTACAACAATTTTTCAATATCAAACAAGAGAACTGGCCGCGAGTGCACCTTGAGCAAGCATGCACGCCGTACTGAACAGGGGAGGCAGCTCATATTTTCTCATTATACCACCCGCCGTTTTTGTTCGTCATACAGACGCATCAAGTATTACAACATTTTTTCCATATCAAAACAAGAGATTTTGCCGCGAGCGCACCTTGAGCAAGCATGCACGCCGTACTGAACAGGGGAGGCAGCTCATATTTTCTCATATTACCACCCGCCGTGTTTGTTCGTCATACAGACGCGTCAAGTATTACAACATTTTTTCAATATCAAACAAGAGAACTGGCCGCGAGCGCACCTTGAGCAAGCATGCATGCCGTACTGAACAGGGCAGGCAGCTCATATTTTCTCATATTACCACCCGCCGTTTTTGTTCGTCATACAGACGCATCAAGTATTACAACATTTTTTCAATATCAAACAAGAGAACTGGCCGCGAGCGCACCTTGAGCAAGCATGCATGCCGTACTGAACAGGGAAGGCAGCTCATATTTTCTCATATTACCACCCGCCCTTGTTGTTCGTCATACAGACGCGTCAAGTATTACAACATTTTTTCAATATCAAACAAGAGAACTGGCCGCGAGCGCACCTTGAGCAAGCATGCATGCCGTACTGAACAGGGCAGGCAGCTCATATTTTCTCATATTACCACCCGCCGTTTTTGTTCGTCATACAGACGCGTCAAGTATTACAACATTTTTTCAATATCAAACAAGAGAACTGGCCGCGAGCGCACCTTGAGCAAGCATGCATGCCGTACTGAACAGGGAAGGCAGCTCATATTTTCTCATATTACCACCCGCCCTTGTTGTTCGTCATACAGACGCGTCAAGTATTACAACATTTTTTCAATATCAAACAAGAGAACTGGCCGCGAGCGCACCTTGAGCAAGCATGCATGCCGTACTGAACAGGGCAGGCAGCTCATATTTTCTCATATTACCACCCGCCGTTTTTGTTCGTCATACAGACGCATCAAGTATTACAACATTTTTTCATTATCAAACAAGAGAACTGGCCGCGAGCGCACCTTGAGCAAGCATGCATGCCGTACTGAACAGGGAAGGCAGCTCATATTTTCTCATATTACCACCCGCCCTTGTTGTTCGTCATACAGACGCGTCAAGTATTACAACATTTTTTCAATATCAAACAAGAGAACTGGCCGCGAGCGCACCTTGAGCAAGCATGCATGCCGTACTGAACAGGGAAGGCAGCTCATATTTTCTCATATTACCACCTGCCGTTTTTGTTCGTCATACACACGCGTCAAGCATTACAACATTTTGTATATATCAAACAAGAGAACTGGCCGCGAACGCACCTTCAGCAAGCATGCATGCCGTACTGAACAGGGCAGGCAGCTCATATTTTCTCATATTACCACCCGCCGTTTTTGTTCGTCATACAGACGCGTCAAGTATTACAACATTTTTTTCAATATCAAACAAGAGAACTGGCCGCGAGCGCACCTTCAGCAAGCATGCATGCCGTACTGAACAGGGCAGGCAGCTCATATTTTCTCATATTACCACCCGCCGTTTTTGTTCGTCATACAGACGCATCAAGTATTACAACATTTTTTCAATATCAAACAAGAGAACTGGCCGCGAGCGCACCTTGAGCAAGCATGCATGCCGTACTGAACAGGGCAGGCAGCTCATATTTTCTCATATTACCACCCGCCGTTTTTGTTCGTCATACAGACGCATCAAGTATTACAACATTTTTTCAATATCAAACAAGAGAACTGGCCGCGAGCGCACCTTGAGCAAGCATGCATGCCGTACTGAACAGGGAAGGCAGCTCATATTTTCTCATATTACCACCCGCCGTTTTTGTTCGTCATACAGACGCGTCAAGTATTACAACATTTTTTCAATATCAAACAAGAGAACTGGCCGCGAGCGCACCTTGAGCAAGCATGCATGCCGTACTGAACAGGGCACGCAGCTCATATTTTCTCATATTACCACCCGCCGTTTTTGTTCGTCATACAGACGCATCAAGTATTACAACATTTTTTCAATATCAAACAAGAGAACTGGCCGCGAGCGCACCTTGAGCAAGCATGCATGCCGTACTGAACAGGGCAGGCAGCTCATATTTTCTCATATTACCACCCGCCGTTTTTGTTCGTCATACGGACGCATCAAGTATTACAACATTTTTTCAATATCAAACAAGAGAACTGGCCGCGAGCGCACCTTGAGCAAGCATGCATGCCGTACTGAACAGGGAAGGCAGCTCATATTTTCTCATATTACCACCCGCCCTTGTTGTTCGTCATACAGACGCGTCAAGTATTACAACATTTTTTCAATATCAAACAAGAGAACTGGCCGCGAGCGCACCTTGAGCAAGCATGCATGCCGTACTGAACAGGGAAGGCAGCTCATATTTTCTCATATTACCACCTGCCGTTTTTGTTCGTCATACACACGCGTCAAGCATTACAACATTTTGTATATATCAAACAAGAGAACTGTCCGCGAGTGCACCTTGAGCAAGCAAGCACGCCGTACTGAACAGGGCAGGCAGCTCATATTTTCTCATATTACCACCCGCCCTTGTTGTTCGTCATACAGACGCGTCAAGTATTACAACATTTTTTAAATATCAAACAAGAGAACTGGCCGCGAGCGCACCTTGAGCAAGCATGCATGCCGCACTGAACAGGGAAGGCAGCTCATATTTTCTCATAATACCACCCGCCGTTTTTGTTCGTCATACAGACGTGTCAAGTATTACAACAATTTTTCAATATCAAACAAGAGAACTGGCCGCGAGTGCACCTTGAGCAAGCATGCACGCCGCACTGAACAGGGAAGGCAGCTCATATTTTCTCATAATACCACCCGCCGTTTTTGTTCGTCATACAGACGTGTCAAGTATTACAACATTTTTTAAATATCAAACAAGAGAACTGGCCGCGAGTGCACCTTGAGCAAGCATGCACGCCGTACTGAACAGGGGAGGCAGCTCATATTTTCTCATTATACCACCCGCCGTTTTTGTTCGTCATACAGACGTGTCAAGTATTACAACAATTTTTCAATATCAAACAAGAGAACTGGCCGCGAGCGCACCTTGAGCAAGCATGCATGCCGCACTGAACAGGGAAGGCAGCTCATATTTTCTCATAATACCACCCGCCGTTTTTGTTCGTCATACAGACGTGTCAAGTATTACAACAATTTTTCAATATCAAACAAGAGAACTGGCCGCGAGTGCCCCTTGAGCAAGCATGCACGCCGTACTGAACAGGGGAGGCAGCTCATATTTTCTCATAATACCACCCGCCGTTTTTGTTCGTCATACAGACGTGTCAAGTATTACAACAATTTTTCAATATCAAACAAGAGAACTGGCCGCGAGTGCACCTTGAGCAAGCATGCACGCCGTACTGAACAGGGGAGGCAGCTCATATTTTCTCATTATACCACCCGCCGTTTTTGTTCGTCATACAGACGTGTCAAGTATTACAACAATTTTTCAATATCAAACAAGAGAACTGGCCGCGAGCGCACCTTGAGCAAGCATGCACGCCGTACTGAACAGGGGAGGCAGCTCATATTTTCTCATTATACCACCCGCCGTTTTTGTTCGTCATACAGACGTGTCAAGTATTACAACAATTTTTCAATATCAAACAAGAGAACTGGCCGCGAGTGCACCTTGAGCAAGCATGCACGCCGTACTGAACAGGGGAGGCAGCTCATATTTTCTCATAATACCACCCGCCGTTTTTGTTCATCATACAGACGTGTCAAGTATTACAACAATTTTTCAATATCAAACAAGAGAACTGGCCGCGAGCGCACCTTGAGCAAGCATGCATGCCGCACTGAACAGGGAAGGCAGCTCATATTTTCTCATAATACCACCCGCCGTTTTTGTTCGTCATACAGACGTGTCAAGTATTACAACATTTTTTAAATATCAAACAAGAGAACTGGCCGCGAGTGCACCTTGAGCAAGCATGCACGCCGTACTGAACAGGGGAGGCAGCTCATATTTTCTCATTATACCACCCGCCGTTTTTGTTCGTCATACAGACGCATCAAGTATTACAACATTTTTTCCATATCAAACAAGAGATTTTGCCGCGAGCGCACCTTGAGCAAGCATGCATGCCGTACTGAACAGGGCAGGCAGCTCATATTTTCTCATATTACCACCCGCCGTTTTTGTTCGTCATACAGACGCATCAAGTATTACAACATTTTTTCAATATCAAACAAGAGAACTGGCCGCGAGCGCACCTTGAGCAAGCATGCATGCCGTACTGAACAGGGAAGGCAGCTCATATTTTCTCATATTACCACCCGCCCTTGTTGTTCGTCATACAGACGCGTCAAGTATTACAACATTTTTTCAATATCAAACAAGAGAACTGGCCGCGAGCGCACCTTGAGCAAGCATGCATGCCGTACTGAACAGGGAAGGCAGCTCATATTTTCTCATATTACCACCCGCCCTTGTTGTTCGTCATACAGACGCGTCAAGTATTACAACAATTTTTCAATATCAAACAAGAGAACTGGCCGCGAGCGCACCTTGAGCAAGCATGCATGCCGCACTGAACAGGGAAGGCAGCTCATATTTTCTCATATTACCACCCGCCCTTGTTGTTCGTCATACAGACGCGTCAAGTATTACAACATTTTTTCAATATCAAACAAGAGAACTGGCCGCGAGCGCACCTTGAGCAAGCATGCATGCCGTACTGAACAGGGAAGGCAGCTCATATTTTCTCATATTACCACCCGCCCTTGTTGTTCGTCATACAGACGCGTCAAGTATTACAACAATTTTTCAATATCAAACAAGAGAACTGGCCGCGAGCGCACCTTGAGCAAGCATGCATGCCGCACTGAACAGGGAAGGCAGCTCATATTTTCTCATAATACCACCCGCCGTTTTTGTTCGTCATACAGACGCGTCAAGTATTACAACAATTTTTCAATATCAAACAAGAGAACTGGCCGCGAGCGCACCTTGAGCAAGCATGCATGCCGTACTGAACAGGGAAGGCAGCTCATATTTTCTCATATTACCACCCGCCCTTGTTGTTCGTCATACAGACGTGTCAAGTATTACAACAATTTTTCAATATCAAACAAGAGAACTGGCCGCGAGTGCACCTTGAGCAAGCATGCACGCCGTACTGAACAGGGAAGGCAGCTCATATTTTCTCATAATACCACCCGCCGTTTTTGTTCGTCATACAGACGTGTCAAGTATTACAACATTTTTTAAATATCAAACAAGAGAACTGGCCGCGAGTGCACCTTGAGCAAGCATGCACGCCGTACTGAACAGGGGAGGCAGCTCATATTTTCTCATAATACCACCCGCCGTTTTTGTTCATCATACAGACGTGTCAAGTATTACAACAATTTTTCAATATCAAACAAGAGAACTGGCCGCGAGCGCACCTTGAGCAAGCATGCATGCCGCACTGAACAGGGAAGGCAGCTCATATTTTCTCATAATACCACCCGCCGTTTTTGTTCGTCATACAGACGTGTCAAGTATTACAACATTTTTTAAATATCAAACAAGAGAACTGGCCGCGAGTGCACCTTGAGCAAGCATGCACGCCGTACTGAACAGGGGAGGCAGCTCATATTTTCTCATTATACCACCCGCCGTTTTTGTTCGTCATACAGACGCATCAAGTATTACAACATTTTTTCCATATCAAACAAGAGATTTTGCCGCGAGCGCACCTTGAGCAAGCATGCATGCCGTACTGAACAGGGCAGGCAGCTCATATTTTCTCATATTACCACCCGCCGTGTTTGTTCGTCATACAGACGCGTCAAGTATTACAACATTTTTTCAATATCAAACAAGAGAACTGGCCGCGAGCGCACCTTGAGCAAGCATGCATGCCGTACTGAACAGGGCAGGCAGCTCATATTTTCTCATATTACCACCCGCCGTTTTTGTTCGTCATACAGACGCATCAAGTATTACAACATTTTTTCAATATCAAACAAGAGAACTGGCCGCGAGCGCACCTTGAGCAAGCATGCATGCCGTACTGAACAGGGAAGGCAGCTCATATTTTCTCATATTACCACCCGCCCTTGTTGTTCGTCATACAGACGCGTCAAGTATTACAACATTTTTTCAATATCAAACAAGAGAACTGGCCGCGAGCGCACCTTGAGCAAGCATGCATGCCGTACTGAACAGGGAAGGCAGCTCATATTTTCTCATATTACCACCTGCCGTTTTTGTTCGTCATACACACGCGTCAAGCATTACAACATTTTGTATATATCAAACAAGAGAACTGTCCGCGAGTGCACCTTGAGCAAGCAAGCACGCCGTACTGAACAGGGCAGGCAGCTCATATTTTCTCATATTACCACCCGCCCTTGTTGTTCGTCATACAGACGCGTCAAGTATTACAACATTTTTTAAATATCAAACAAGAGAACTGGCCGCGAGCGCACCTTGAGCAAGCATGCATGCCGCACTGAACAGGGAAGGCAGCTCATATTTTCTCATAATACCACCCGCCGTTTTTGTTCGTCATACAGACGTGTCAAGTATTACAACAATTTTTCAATATCAAACAAGAGAACTGGCCGCGAGTGCACCTTGAGCAAGCATGCACGCCGCACTGAACAGGGAAGGCAGCTGATATTTTCTCATAATACCACCCGCCGTTTTTGTTCGTCATACAGACGTGTCAAGTATTACAACATTTTTTAAATATCAAACAAGAGAACTGGCCGCGAGTGCACCTTGAGCAAGCATGCACGCCGTACTGAACAGGGGAGGCAGCTCATATTTTCTCATTATACCACCCGCCGTTTTTGTTCGTCATACAGACGTGTCAAGTATTACAACAATTTTTCAATATCAAACAAGAGAACTGGCCGCGAGCGCACCTTGAGCAAGCATGCATGCCGCACTGAACAGGGAAGGCAGCTCATATTTTCTCATAATACCACCCGCCGTTTTTGTTCGTCATACAGACGTGTCAAGTATTACAACAATTTTTCAATATCAAACAAGAGAACTGGCCGCGAGTGCACCTTGAGCAAGCATGCACGCCGTACTGAACAGGGGAGGCAGCTCATATTTTCTCATAATACCACCCGCCGTTTTTGTTCGTCATACAGACGTGTCAAGTATTACAACAATTTTTCAATATCAAACAAGAGAACTGGCCGCGAGTGCACCTTGAGCAAGCATGCACGCCGTACTGAACAGGGGAGGCAGCTCATATTTTCTCATTATACCACCCGCCGTTTTTGTTCGTCATACAGACGCGTCAAGTATTACAACATTTTTTCAATATCAAACAAGAGAACTGGCCGCGAGCGCACCTTGAGCAAGCATGCATGCCGTACTGAACAGGGCACGCAGCTCATATTTTCTCATATTACCACCCGCCGTTTTTGTTCGTCATACAGACGCATCAAGTATTACAACATTTTTTCAATATCAAACAAGAGAACTGGCCGCGAGCGCACCTTGAGCAAGCATGCATGCCGTACTGAACAGGGCAGGCAGCTCATATTTTCTCATATTACCACCCGCCGTTTTTGTTCGTCATACGGACGCATCAAGTATTACAACATTTTTTCAATATCAAACAAGAGAACTGGCCGCGAGCGCACCTTGAGCAAGCATGCATGCCGTACTGAACAGGGAAGGCAGCTCATATTTTCTCATATTACCACCCGCCCTTGTTGTTCGTCATACAGACGCGTCAAGTATTACAACATTTTTTCAATATCAAACAAGAGAACTGGCCGCGAGCGCACCTTGAGCAAGCATGCATGCCGTACTGAACAGGGAAGGCAGCTCATATTTTCTCATATTACCACCTGCCGTTTTTGTTCGTCATACACACGCGTCAAGCATTACAACATTTTGTATATATCAAACAAGAGAACTGTCCGCGAGTGCACCTTGAGCAAGCAAGCACGCCGTACTGAACAGGGCAGGCAGCTCATATTTTCTCATATTACCACCCGCCCTTGTTGTTCGTCATACAGACGCGTCAAGTATTACAACATTTTTTAAATATCAAACAAGAGAACTGGCCGCGAGCGCACCTTGAGCAAGCATGCATGCCGCACTGAACAGGGAAGGCAGCTCATATTTTCTCATAATACCACCCGCCGTTTTTGTTCGTCATACAGACGTGTCAAGTATTACAACAATTTTTCAATATCAAACAAGAGAACTGGCCGCGAGTGCACCTTGAGCAAGCATGCACGCCGCACTGAACAGGGAAGGCAGCTCATATTTTCTCATAATACCACCCGCCGTTTTTGTTCGTCATACAGACGTGTCAAGTATTACAACATTTTTTAAATATCAAACAAGAGAACTGGCCGCGAGTGCACCTTGAGCAAGCATGCACGCCGTACTGAACAGGGGAGGCAGCTCATATTTTCTCATTATACCACCCGCCGTTTTTGTTCGTCATACAGACGTGTCAAGTATTACAACAATTTTTCAATATCAAACAAGAGAACTGGCCGCGAGCGCACCTTGAGCAAGCATGCATGCCGCACTGAACAGGGAAGGCAGCTCATATTTTCTCATAATACCACCCGCCGTTTTTGTTCGTCATACAGACGTGTCAAGTATTACAACAATTTTTCAATATCAAACAAGAGAACTGGCCGCGAGTGCCCCTTGAGCAAGCATGCACGCCGTACTGAACAGGGGAGGCAGCTCATATTTTCTCATAATACCACCCGCCGTTTTTGTTCGTCATACAGACGTGTCAAGTATTACAACAATTTTTCAATATCAAACAAGAGAACTGGCCGCGAGTGCACCTTGAGCAAGCATGCACGCCGTACTGAACAGGGGAGGCAGCTCATATTTTCTCATTATACCACCCGCCGTTTTTGTTCGTCATACAGACGTGTCAAGTATTACAACAATTTTTCAATATCAAACAAGAGAACTGGCCGCGAGCGCACCTTGAGCAAGCATGCACGCCGTACTGAACAGGGGAGGCAGCTCATATATTCTCATTATACCACCCGCCGTTTTTGTTCGTCATACAGACGTGTCAAGTATTACAACAATTTTTCAATATCAAACAAGAGAACTGGCCGCGAGTGCACCTTGAGCAAGCATGCACGCCGTACTGAACAGGGGAGGCAGCTCATATTTTCTCATAATACCACCCGCCGTTTTTGTTCATCATACAGACGTGTCAAGTATTACAACAATTTTTCAATATCAAACAAGAGAACTGGCCGCGAGCGCACCTTGAGCAAGCATGCATGCCGCACTGAACAGGGAAGGCAGCTCATATTTTCTCATAATACCACCCGCCGTTTTTGTTCGTCATACAGACGTGTCAAGTATTACAACATTTTTTAAATATCAAACAAGAGAACTGGCCGCGAGTGCACCTTGAGCAAGCATGCACGCCGTACTGAACAGGGGAGGCAGCTCATATTTTCTCATTATACCACCCGCCGTTTTTGTTCGTCATACAGACGCATCAAGTATTACAACATTTTTTCCATATCAAACAAGAGATTTTGCCGCGAGCGCACCTTGAGCAAGCATGCACGCCGTACTGAACAGGGGAGGCAGCTCATATTTTCTCATATTACCACCCGCCGTGTTTGTTCGTCATACAGACGCGTCAAGTATTACAACATTTTTTCAATATCAAACAAGAGAACTGGCCGCGAGCGCACCTTGAGCAAGCATGCATGCCGTACTGAACAGGGCAGGCAGCTCATATTTTCTCATATTACCACCCGCCGTTTTTGTTCGTCATACAGACGCATCAAGTATTACAACATTTTTTCAATATCAAACAAGAGAACTGGCCGCGAGCGCACCTTGAGCAAGCATGCATGCCGTACTGAACAGGGAAGGCAGCTCATATTTTCTCATATTACCACCCGCCCTTGTTGTTCGTCATACAGACGCGTCAAGTATTACAACATTTTTTCAATATCAAACAAGAGAACTGGCCGCGAGCGCACCTTGAGCAAGCATGCATGCCGTACTGAACAGGGAAGGCAGCTCATATTTTCTCATATTACCACCTGCCGTTTTTGTTCGTCATACACACGCGTCAAGCATTACAACATTTTGTATATATCAAACAAGAGAACTGTCCGCGAGTGCACCTTGAGCAAGCAAGCACGCCGTACTGAACAGGGCAGGCAGCTCATATTTTCTCATATTACCACCCGCCCTTGTTGTTCGTCATACAGACGCGTCAAGTATTACAACATTTTTTAAATATCAAACAAGAGAACTGGCCGCGAGCGCACCTTGAGCAAGCATGCATGCCGCACTGAACAGGGAAGGCAGCTCATATTTTCTCATAATACCACCCGCCGTTTTTGTTCGTCATACAGACGTGTCAAGTATTACAACAATTTTTCATTATCAAACAAGAGAACTGGCCGCGAGTGCACCTTGAGCAAGCATGCACGCCGCACTGAACAGGGAAGGCAGCTCATATTTTCTCATAATACCACCCGCCGTTTTTGTTCGTCATACAGACGTGTCAAGTATTACAACATTTTTTAAATATCAAACAAGAGAACTGGCCGCGAGTGCACCTTGAGCAAGCATGCACGCCGTACTGAACAGGGGAGGCAGCTCATATTTTCTCATTATACCACCCGCCGTTTTTGTTCGTCATACAGACGTGTCAAGTATTACAACAATTTTTCAATATCAAACAAGAGAACTGGCCGCGAGCGCACCTTGAGCAAGCATGCATGCCGCACTGAACAGGGAAGGCAGCTCATATTTTCTCATAATACCACCCGCCGTTTTTGTTCGTCATACAGACGTGTCAAGTATTACAACAATTTTTCAATATCAAACAAGAGAACTGGCCGCGAGTGCACCTTGAGCAAGCATGCACGCCGTACTGAACAGGGGAGGCAGCTCATATTTTCTCATAATACCACCCGCCGTTTTTGTTCGTCATACAGACGTGTCAAGTATTACAACAATTTTTCAATATCAAACAAGAGAACTGGCCGCGAGTGCACCTTGAGCAAGCATGCACGCCGTACTGAACAGGGGAGGCAGCTCATATTTTCTCATTATACCACCCGCCGTTTTTGTTCGTCATACAGACGTGTCAAGTATTACAACAATTTTTCAATATCAAACAAGAGAACTGGCCGCGAGCGCACCTTGAGCAAGCATGCACGCCGTACTGAACAGGGGAGGCAGCTCATATTTTCTCATTATACCACCCGCCGTTTTTGTTCGTCATACAGACGTGTCAAGTATTACAACAATTTTTCAATATCAAACAAGAGAACTGGCCGCGAGTGCACCTTGAGCAAGCATGCACGCCGTACTGAACAGGGGAGGCAGCTCATATTTTCTCATAATACCACCCGCCGTTTTTGTTCATCATACAGACGTGTCAAGTATTACAACAATTTTTCAATATCAAACAAGAGAACTGGCCGCGAGCGCACCTTGAGCAAGCATGCATGCCGCACTGAACAGGGAAGGCAGCTCATATTTTCTCATAATACCACCCGCCGTTTTTGTTCGTCATACAGACGTGTCAAGTATTACAACATTTTTTAAATATCAAACAAGACAACTGGCCGCGAGTGCACCTTGAGCAAGCATGCACGCCGTACTGAACAGGGGAGGCAGCTCATATTTTCTCATTATACCACCCGCCGTTTTTGTTCGTCATACAGACGCATCAAGTATTACAACATTTTTTCCATATCAAACAAGAGATTTTGCCGCGAGCGCACCTTGAGCAAGCATGCACGCCGTACTGAACAGGGGAGGCAGCTCATATTTTCTCATATTACCACCCGCCGTGTTTGTTCGTCATACAGACGCGTCAAGTATTACAACATTTTTTCAATATCAAACAAGAGAACTGGCCGCGAGCGCACCTTGAGCAAGCATGCATGCCGTACTGAACAGGGCAGGCAGCTCATATTTTCTCATATTACCACCCGCCGTTTTTGTTCGTCATACAGACGCATCAAGTATTACAACATTTTTTCAATATCAAACAAGAGAACTGGCCGCGAGCGCACCTTGAGCAAGCATGCATGCCGTACTGAACAGGGAAGGCAGCTCATATTTTCTCATATTACCACCCGCCCTTGTTGTTCGTCATACAGACGCGTCAAGTATTACAACATTTTTTCAATATCAAACAAGAGAACTGGCCGCGAACGCACCTTCAGCAAGCATGCATGCCGTACTGAACAGGGAAGGCAGCTCATATTTTCTCATATTACCACCCGCCCTTGTTGTTCGTCATACAGACGCGTCAAGTATTACAACATTTTTTCAATATCAAACAAGAGAACTGGCCGCGAGCGCACCTTGAGCAAGCATGCATGCCGTACTGAACAGGGAAGGCAGCTCATATTTTCTCATATTACCACCTGCCGTTTTTGTTCGTCATACACACGCGTCAAGCATTACAACATTTTGTATATATCAAACAAGAGAACTGGCCGCGAGCGCACCTTGAGCAAGCATGCATGCCGTACTGAACAGAAAGGCCGCTCATATTTTCTCGTATTACCACCCGCCGTATTTGTTCGTCATACACACGCGTCAAGCATTACAACATTTTGTATATATCAAACAAGAGAACTGGCCGCGAACGCACCTTCAGCAAGCATGCATGCCGTACTGAACAGAAAGGCCGCTCATATTTTCTCGTATTACCACCCGCCGTATTTGTTCGTCATACACACGCGTCAAGCATTACAACATTTTGTATATATTAAACAAGAGAACTGGCCGCGAACGCACCTTCAGCAAGCATGCATGCCGTACTGAACAGAAAGGCCGCTCATATTTTCTCGCATTACCACCCGCCGTATTTGTTCGTCATACACACGCGTCAAGCATTACAACATTTTGTATATATCAAACAAGAGAACTGGCCGCGAACGCACCTTGAGCAAGCATGCATGCCGTACTGAACAGGGCAGGCAGCTCATATTTTCTCATATTACCACCCGCCGTTTTTGTTCGTCATACAGACGCATCAAGTATTACAACATTTTTTCAATATCAAACAAGAGAACTGGCCGCGAGCGCACCTTGAGCAAGCATGCATGCCGTACTGAACAGGGAAGGCAGCTCATATTTTCTCATATTACCACCCGCCGTTTTTGTTCGTCATACAGACGCGTCAAGTATTACAACATTTTTTCAATATCAAACAAGAGAACTGGCCGCGAGCGCACCTTGAGCAAGCATGCATGCCGTACTGAACAGGGCACGCAGCTCATATTTTCTCATATTACCACCCGCCGTTTTTGTTCGTCATACAGACGCATCAAGTATTACAACATTTTTTCAATATCAAACAAGAGAACTGGCCGCGAGCGCACCTTGAGCAACCATGCATGCCGTACTGAACAGGGCAGGCAGCTCATATTTTCTCATATTACCACCCGCCGTTTTTGTTCGTCATACGGACGCATCAAGTATTACAACATTTTTTCAATATCAAACAAGAGAACTGGCCGCGAGCGCACCTTGAGCAAGCATGCATGCCGTACTGAACAGGGAAGGCAGCTCATATTTTCTCATATTACCACCCGCCCTTGTTGTTCGTCATACAGACGCGTCAAGTATTACAACATTTTTTCAATATCAAACAAGAGAACTGGCCGCGAGCGCACCTTGAGCAAGCATGCATGCCGTACTGAACAGGGAAGGCAGCTCATATTTTCTCATATTACCACCCGCCCTTGTTGTTCGTCATACAGACGCGTCAAGTATTACAACATTTTTTCAATATCAAACAAGAGAACTGGCCGCGAGCGCACCTTGAGCAAGCATGCATGCCGTACTGAACAGGGAAGGCAGCTCATATTTTCTCATATTACCACCTGCCGTTTTTGTTCGTCATACACACGCGTCAAGCATTACAACATTTTGTATATATCAAACAAGAGAACTGGCCGCGAGCGCACCTTGAGCAAGCATGCATGCCGTACTGAACAGAAAGGCCGCTCATATTTTCTCATATTACCACCTGCCGTTTTTGTTCGTCATACACACGCGTCAAGCATTACAACATTTTGTATATATCAAACAAGAGAACTGTCCGCGAGTGCACCTTGAGCAAGCAAGCACGCCGTACTGAACAGGGCAGGCAGCTCATATTTTCTCATATTACCACCCGCCCTTGTTGTTCGTCATACAGACGCGTCAAGTATTACAACATTTTTTAAATATCAAACAAGAGAACTGGCCGCGAGCGCACCTTGAGCAAGCATGCATGCCGCACTGAACAGGGAAGGCAGCTCATATTTTCTCATAATACCACCCGCCGTTTTTGTTCGTCATACAGACGTGTCAAGTATTACAACAATTTTTCAATATCAAACAAGAGAACTGGCCGCGAGTGCACCTTGAGCAAGCATGCACGCCGCACTGAACAGGGAAGGCAGCTCATATTTTCTCATAATACCACCCGCCGTTTTTGTTCGTCATACAGACGTGTCAAGTATTACAACATTTTTTAAATATCAAACAAGAGAACTGGCCGCGAGTGCACCTTGAGCAAGCATGCACGCCGTACTGAACAGGGGAGGCAGCTCATATTTTCTCATTATACCACCCGCCGTTTTTGTTCGTCATACAGACGTGTCAAGTATTACAACAATTTTTCAATATCAAACAAGAGAACTGGCCGCGAGCGCACCTTGAGCAAGCATGCATGCCGCACTGAACAGGGAAGGCAGCTCATATTTTCTCATAATACCACCCGCCGTTTTTGTTCGTCATACAGACGTGTCAAGTATTACAACAATTTTTCAATATCAAACAAGAGAACTGGCCGCGAGTGCCCCTTGAGCAAGCATGCACGCCGTACTGAACAGGGGAGGCAGCTCATATTTTCTCATAATACCACCCGCCGTTTTTGTTCGTCATACAGACGTGTCAAGTATTACAACAATTTTTCAATATCAAACAAGAGAACTGGCCGCGAGTGCACCTTGAGCAAGCATGCACGCCGTACTGAACAGGGGAGGCAGCTCATATTTTCTCATTATACCACCCGCCGTTTTTGTTCGTCATACAGACGTGTCAAGTATTACAACAATTTTTCAATATCAAACAAGAGAACTGGCCGCGAGCGCACCTTGAGCAAGCATGCACGCCGTACTGAACAGGGGAGGCAGCTCATATTTTCTCATTATACCACCCGCCGTTTTTGTTCGTCATACAGACGTGTCAAGTATTACAACAATTTTTCAATATCAAACAAGAGAACTGGCCGCGAGTGCACCTTGAGCAAGCATGCACGCCGTACTGAACAGGGGAGGCAGCTCATATTTTCTCATAATACCACCCGCCGTTTTTGTTCATCATACAGACGTGTCAAGTATTACAACAATTTTTCAATATCAAACAAGAGAACTGGCCGCGAGCGCACCTTGAGCAAGCATGCATGCCGCACTGAACAGGGAAGGCAGCTCATATTTTCTCATAATACCACCCGCCGTTTTTGTTCGTCATACAGACGTGTCAAGTATTACAACATTTTTTAAATATCAAACAAGAGAACTGGCCGCGAGTGCACCTTGAGCAAGCATGCACGCCGTACTGAACAGGGGAGGCAGCTCATATTTTCTCATTATACCACCCGCCGTTTTTGTTCGTCATACAGACGCATCAAGTATTACAACATTTTTTCCATATCAAACAAGAGATTTTGCCGCGAGCGCACCTTGAGCAAGCATGCACGCCGTACTGAACAGGGGAGGCAGCTCATATTTTCTCATATTACCACCCGCCGTGTTTGTTCGTCATACAGACGCGTCAAGTATTACAACATTTTTTCAATATCAAACAAGAGAACTGGCCGCGAGCGCACCTTGAGCAAGCATGCATGCCGTACTGAACAGGGCAGGCAGCTCATATTTTCTCATATTACCACCCGCCGTTTTTGTTCGTCATACAGACGCATCAAGTATTACAACATTTTTTCAATATCAAACAAGAGAACTGGCCGCGAGCGCACCTTGAGCAAGCATGCATGCCGTACTGAACAGGGAAGGCAGCTCATATTTTCTCATATTACCACCCGCCCTTGTTGTTCGTCATACAGACGCGTCAAGTATTACAACATTTTTTCAATATCAAACAAGAGAACTGGCCGCGAGCGCACCTTGAGCAAGCATGCATGCCGTACTGAACAGGGAAGGCAGCTCATATTTTCTCATATTACCACCTGCCGTTTTTGTTCGTCATACACACGCGTCAAGCATTACAACATTTTGTATATATCAAACAAGAGAACTGTCCGCGAGTGCACCTTGAGCAAGCAAGCACGCCGTACTGAACAGGGCAGGCAGCTCATATTTTCTCATATTACCACCCGCCCTTGTTGTTCGTCATACAGACGCGTCAAGTATTACAACATTTTTTAAATATCAAACAAGAGAACTGGCCGCGAGCGCACCTTGAGCAAGCATGCATGCCGCACTGAACAGGGAAGGCAGCTCATATTTTCTCATAATACCACCCGCCGTTTTTGTTCGTCATACAGACGTGTCAAGTATTACAACAATTTTTCAATATCAAACAAGAGAACTGGCCGCGAGTGCACCTTGAGCAAGCATGCACGCCGCACTGAACAGGGAAGGCAGCTGATATTTTCTCATAATACCACCCGCCGTTTTTGTTCGTCATACAGACGTGTCAAGTATTACAACATTTTTTAAATATCAAACAAGAGAACTGGCCGCGAGTGCACCTTGAGCAAGCATGCACGCCGTACTGAACAGGGGAGGCAGCTCATATTTTCTCATTATACCACCCGCCGTTTTTGTTCGTCATACAGACGTGTCAAGTATTACAACAATTTTTCAATATCAAACAAGAGAACTGGCCGCGAGCGCACCTTGAGCAAGCATGCATGCCGCACTGAACAGGGAAGGCAGCTCATATTTTCTCATAATACCACCCGCCGTTTTTGTTCGTCATACAGACGTGTCAAGTATTACAACAATTTTTCAATATCAAACAAGAGAACTGGCCGCGAGTGCACCTTGAGCAAGCATGCACGCCGTACTGAACAGGGGAGGCAGCTCATATTTTCTCATAATACCACCCGCCGTTTTTGTTCGTCATACAGACGTGTCAAGTATTACAACAATTTTTCAATATCAAACAAGAGAACTGGCCGCGAGTGCACCTTGAGCAAGCATGCACGCCGTACTGAACAGGGGAGGCAGCTCATATTTTCTCATTATACCACCCGCCGTTTTTGTTCGTCATACAGACGCGTCAAGTATTACAACATTTTTTCAATATCAAACAAGAGAACTGGCCGCGAGCGCACCTTGAGCAAGCATGCATGCCGTACTGAACAGGGCACGCAGCTCATATTTTCTCATATTACCACCCGCCGTTTTTGTTCGTCATACAGACGCATCAAGTATTACAACATTTTTTCAATATCAAACAAGAGAACTGGCCGCGAGCGCACCTTGAGCAAGCATGCATGCCGTACTGAACAGGGCAGGCAGCTCATATTTTCTCATATTACCACCCGCCGTTTTTGTTCGTCATACAGACGCGTCAAGTATTACAACATTTTTTCAATATCAAACAAGAGAACTGGCCGCGAGCGCACCTTGAGCAAGCATGCATGCCGTACTGAACAGGGAAGGCAGCTCATATTTTCTCATATTACCACCTGCCGTTTTTGTTCGTCATACACACGCGTCAAGCATTACAACATTTTGTATATATCAAACAAGAGAACTGTCCGCGAGTGCACCTTGAGCAAGCAAGCACGCCGTACTGAACAGGGCAGGCAGCTCATATTTTCTCATATTACCACCCGCCCTTGTTGTTCGTCATACAGACGCGTCAAGTATTACAACATTTTTTAAATATCAAACAAGAGAACTGGCCGCGAGCGCACCTTGAGCAAGCATGCATGCCGCACTGAACAGGGAAGGCAGCTCATATTTTCTCATAATACCACCCGCCGTTTTTGTTCGTCATACAGACGTGTCAAGTATTACAACAATTTTTCAATATCAAACAAGAGAACTGGCCGCGAGTGCACCTTGAGCAAGCATGCACGCCGCACTGAACAGGGAAGGCAGCTCATATTTTCTCATAATACCACCCGCCGTTTTTGTTCGTCATACAGACGTGTCAAGTATTACAACATTTTTTAAATATCAAACAAGAGAACTGGCCGCGAGTGCACCTTGAGCAAGCATGCACGCCGTACTGAACAGGGGAGGCAGCTCATATTTTCTCATTATACCACCCGCCGTTTTTGTTCGTCATACAGACGTGTCAAGTATTACAACAATTTTTCAATATCAAACAAGAGAACTGGCCGCGAGCGCACCTTGAGCAAGCATGCATGCCGCACTGAACAGGGAAGGCAGCTCATATTTTCTCATAATACCACCCGCCGTTTTTGTTCGTCATACAGACGTGTCAAGTATTACAACAATTTTTCAATATCAAACAAGAGAACTGGCCGCGAGTGCCCCTTGAGCAAGCATGCACGCCGTACTGAACAGGGGAGGCAGCTCATATTTTCTCATAATACCACCCGCCGTTTTTGTTCGTCATACAGACGTGTCAAGTATTACAACAATTTTTCAATATCAAACAAGAGAACTGGCCGCGAGTGCACCTTGAGCAAGCATGCACGCCGTACTGAACAGGGGAGGCAGCTCATATTTTCTCATTATACCACCCGCCGTTTTTGTTCGTCATACAGACGTGTCAAGTATTACAACAATTTTTCAATATCAAACAAGAGAACTGGCCGCGAGCGCACCTTGAGCAAGCATGCACGCCGTACTGAACAGGGGAGGCAGCTCATATATTCTCATTATACCACCCGCCGTTTTTGTTCGTCATACAGACGTGTCAAGTATTACAACAATTTTTCAATATCAAACAAGAGAACTGGCCGCGAGTGCACCTTGAGCAAGCATGCACGCCGTACTGAACAGGGGAGGCAGCTCATATTTTCTCATAATACCACCCGCCGTTTTTGTTCATCATACAGACGTGTCAAGTATTACAACAATTTTTCAATATCAAACAAGAGAACTGGCCGCGAGCGCACCTTGAGCAAGCATGCATGCCGCACTGAACAGGGAAGGCAGCTCATATTTTCTCATAATACCACCCGCCGTTTTTGTTCGTCATACAGACGTGTCAAGTATTACAACATTTTTTAAATATCAAACAAGAGAACTGGCCGCGAGTGCACCTTGAGCAAGCATGCACGCCGTACTGAACAGGGGAGGCAGCTCATATTTTCTCATTATACCACCCGCCGTTTTTGTTCGTCATACAGACGCATCAAGTATTACAACATTTTTTCCATATCAAACAAGACATTTTGCCGCGAGCGCACCTTGAGCAAGCATGCACGCCGTACTGAACAGGGGAGGCAGCTCATATTTTCTCATATTACCACCCGCCGTGTTTGTTCGTCATACAGACGCGTCAAGTATTACAACATTTTTTCAATATCAAACAAGAGAACTGGCCGCGAGCGCACCTTGAGCAAGCATGCATGCCGTACTGAACAGGGCAGGCAGCTCATATTTTCTCATATTACCACCCGCCGTTTTTGTTCGTCATACAGACGCATCAAGTATTACAACATTTTTTCAATATCAAACAAGAGAACTGGCCGCGAGCGCACCTTGAGCAAGCATGCATGCCGTACTGAACAGGGAAGGCAGCTCATATTTTCTCATATTACCACCCGCCCTTGTTGTTCGTCATACAGACGCGTCAAGTATTACAACATTTTTTCAATATCAAACAAGAGAACTGGCCGCGAGCGCACCTTGAGCAAGCATGCATGCCGTACTGAACAGGGAAGGCAGCTCATATTTTCTCATATTACCACCTGCCGTTTTTGTTCGTCATACACACGCGTCAAGCATTACAACATTTTGTATATATCAAACAAGAGAACTGTCCGCGAGTGCACCTTGAGCAAGCAAGCACGCCGTACTGAACAGGGCAGGCAGCTCATATTTTCTCATATTACCACCCGCCCTTGTTGTTCGTCATACAGACGCGTCAAGTATTACAACATTTTTTAAATATCAAACAAGAGAACTGGCCGCGAGCGCACCTTGAGCAAGCATGCATGCCGCACTGAACAGGGAAGGCAGCTCATATTTTCTCATAATACCACCCGCCGTTTTTGTTCGTCATACAGACGTGTCAAGTATTACAACAATTTTTCATTATCAAACAAGAGAACTGGCCGCGAGTGCACCTTGAGCAAGCATGCACGCCGCACTGAACAGGGAAGGCAGCTCATATTTTCTCATAATACCACCCGCCGTTTTTGTTCGTCATACAGACGTGTCAAGTATTACAACATTTTTTAAATATCAAACAAGAGAACTGGCCGCGAGTGCACCTTGAGCAAGCATGCACGCCGTACTGAACAGGGGAGGCAGCTCATATTTTCTCATTATACCACCCGCCGTTTTTGTTCGTCATACAGACGTGTCAAGTATTACAACAATTTTTCAATATCAAACAAGAGAACTGGCCGCGAGCGCACCTTGAGCAAGCATGCATGCCGCACTGAACAGGGAAGGCAGCTCATATTTTCTCATAATACCACCCGCCGTTTTTGTTCGTCATACAGACGTGTCAAGTATTACAACAATTTTTCAATATCAAACAAGAGAACTGGCCGCGAGTGCACCTTGAGCAAGCATGCACGCCGTACTGAACAGGGGAGGCAGCTCATATTTTCTCATAATACCACCCGCCGTTTTTGTTCGTCATACAGACGTGTCAAGTATTACAACAATTTTTCAATATCAAACAAGAGAACTGGCCGCGAGTGCACCTTGAGCAAGCATGCACGCCGTACTGAACAGGGGAGGCAGCTCATATTTTCTCATTATACCACCCGCCGTTTTTGTTCGTCATACAGACGTGTCAAGTATTACAACAATTTTTCAATATCAAACAAGAGAACTGGCCGCGAGCGCACCTTGAGCAAGCATGCACGCCGTACTGAACAGGGGAGGCAGCTCATATTTTCTCATTATACCACCCGCCGTTTTTGTTCGTCATACAGACGTGTCAAGTATTACAACAATTTTTCAATATCAAACAAGAGAACTGGCCGCGAGTGCACCTTGAGCAAGCATGCACGCCGTACTGAACAGGGGAGGCAGCTCATATTTTCTCATAATACCACCCGCCGTTTTTGTTCATCATACAGACGTGTCAAGTATTACAACAATTTTTCAATATCAAACAAGAGAACTGGCCGCGAGCGCACCTTGAGCAAGCATGCATGCCGCACTGAACAGGGAAGGCAGCTCATATTTTCTCATAATACCACCCGCCGTTTTTGTTCGTCATACAGATGTGTCAAGTATTACAACATTTTTTAAATATCAAACAAGACAACTGGCCGCGAGTGCACCTTGAGCAAGCATGCACGCCGTACTGAACAGGGGAGGCAGCTCATATTTTCTCATTATACCACCCGCCGTTTTTGTTCGTCATACAGACGCATCAAGTATTACAACATTTTTTCCATATCAAACAAGAGATTTTGCCGCGAGCGCACCTTGAGCAAGCATGCACGCCGTACTGAACAGGGGAGGCAGCTCATATTTTCTCATATTACCACCCGCCGTGTTTGTTCGTCATACAGACGCGTCAAGTATTACAACATTTTTTCAATATCAAACAAGAGAACTGGCCGCGAGCGCACCTTGAGCAAGCATGCATGCCGTACTGAACAGGGCAGGCAGCTCATATTTTCTCATATTACCACCCGCCGTTTTTGTTCGTCATACAGACGCATCAAGTATTACAACATTTTTTCAATATCAAACAAGAGAACTGGCCGCGAGCGCACCTTGAGCAAGCATGCATGCCGTACTGAACAGGGAAGGCAGCTCATATTTTCTCATATTACCACCCGCCCTTGTTGTTCGTCATACAGACGCGTCAAGTATTACAACATTTTTTCAATATCAAACAAGAGAACTGGCCGCGAGCGCACCTTGAGCAAGCATGCATGCCGTACTGAACAGAAAGGCCGCTCATATTTTCTCGTATTACCACCCGCCGTATTTGTTCGTCATACACACGCCTCAAGCATTACAACATTTTGTATATATCAAACAAGAGAACTGGCCGCGAACGCACCTTCAGCAAGCATGCATGCCGTACTGAACAGAAAGGCCGCTCATATTTTCTCGTATTACCACCCGCCGTATTTGTTCGTCATACACACGCGTCAAGCATTACAACATTTTGTATATATCAAACAAGAGAACTGGCCGCGAACGCACCTTCAGCAAGCATGCATGCCGTACTGAACAGAAAGGCAGCTCATATTTTCTCGTATTACCACCCGCCGTATTTGTTCGTCATACAGACGCGTCAAGCATTACAACATTTTGTATATATCAAACAAGAGAACTGGCCGCGAACGCACCTTCAGCAAGCATGCATGCCGTACTGAACAGAAAGGCCGCTCATATTTTCTCGTATTACCACCCGCCGTATTTGTTCGTCATACAGACGCGTCAAGTATTACAACATTTTGTATATATCAAACAAGAGAACTGGCCGCGAACGCACCTTCAGCAAGCATGCATGCCGTACTGAACAGAAAGGCCGCTCATATTTTCTCGTATTACCACCCGCCGTATTTGTTCGTCATACAGACGCGTCAAGCATTACAACATTTTGTATATATCAAACAAGAGAACTGGCCGCGAACGCACCTTCAGCAAGCATGCATGCCGTACTGAACAGAAAGGCCACTCATATTTTCTCGTATTACCACCCGCCGTATTTGTTCGTCATACAGACGCGTCAAGTATTACAACATTTTGTATATATCAAACAAGAGAACTGGCCGCGAACGCACCTTCAGCAAGCATGCATGCCGTACTGAACAGAAAGGCCGCTCATATTTTCTCGTATTACCACCCGCCGTATTTGTTCGTCATACAGACGCGTCAAGTATTACAACATTTTGTATATATCAAACAAGAGAACTGGCCGCGAACGCACCTTCAGCAAGCATGCATGCCGTACTGAACAGAAAGGCCGCTCATATTTTCTCGTATTACCACCCGCCGTATTTGTTCGTCATACAGACGCGTCAAGCATTACAACATTTTGTATATATCAAACAAGAGAACTGGCCGCGAACGCACCTTCAGCAAGCATGCATGCCGTACTGAACAGAAAGGCCGCTCATATTTTCTCGTATTACCACCCGCCGTATTTGTTCGTCATACAGACGCGTCAAGCATTACAACATTTTGTATATATCAAACAAGAGAACTGGCCGCGAACGCACCTTGAGCAAGCATGCATGCCGTACTGAACAGAAAGGCCGCTCATATTTTCTCGTATTACCACCCGCCGTATTTGTTCGTCATACAGACGCGTCAAGCATTACAACATTTTGTATATATCAAACAAGAGAACTGGCCGCGAGCGCACCTTGAGCAAGCATGCATGCCGTACTGAACAGAAAGGCCGCTCATATTTTCTCGTATTACCACCCGCCGTATTTGTTCGTCATACAGACGCGTCAAGCATTACAACATTTTGTATATATCAAACAAGAGAACTGGCCGCGAACGCACCTTCAGCAAGCATGCATGCCGTACTGAACAGAAAGGCCGCTCATATTTTCTCGTATTACCACCCGCCGTATTTGTTCGTCATACAGACGCGTCAAGTATTACAACATTTTTTCAATATCAAACAAGAGAACTGGCCGCGAGCGCACCTTGAGCAAGCATGTACGCCTTACTGAACAGGGGAGGCAGCTCATATTTTCTCATAATACCACCCGCCGTTTTTGTTCGTCATACAGACGTGTCAAGTATTACAACATTTTTTCCATATCAAACAAGAGAACTGGCCGCGAGCGCACCTTGAGCAAGCATGCACGCCTTACTGAACAGGGGAGGCAGCTCATATTTTCTCATTATACCACCCGCCGTTTTTGTTCGTCATACAGACGCATCAAGTATTACAACATTTTTTCCATATCAAACAAGAGAACTGGCCGCGAGCGCTGCTTGAGCAAGCATGCATGCCGTACTGAACAAGGGAGGCAGCTCATAATTTCTCATATCACCACCCGCCGTTTTTGTTCGTCATACAGACGCGTGAAGTATTACAACATTTTTTCCATATTAAACAAGAGAACTGGCCGCAAGCGCACCTTGAGCAAGCATGCATGCCGTACTGAACAGGGGAGGCCGCTCATATTTTCTCATATCACCACCCCCATTTTTGTTCGTCATACAGACGCGTGAAGTATTACAACAGTTTTTCCATATCAAACAAGAGAACTGGCCGCGAGCACACCTTGAGCAAGCATGCATGCCGTACTGAACAGGGGAGGCCGCTCATATTTTCTCATATCACCACCCCCATTTTTGTTCGTCATACAGACGCGTGAAGTATTACAACAGTTTTTCCATATCAAACAAGAGAACTGGCCGCGAGCACACCTTGAGCAAGCATGCACGCCGTACTGAACAGGGGAGGCCGCTCATATTTTCTCATATCACCACCCCCATTTTTGTTCGTCATACAGACGCGTGAAGTATTACAACATTTTTTCCATATCAAACAAGAGAACTGGCCGCGAGCGCACCTTGAGCAAGCATGCATGCCGTACTGAACAGGGGAGGCCGCTCATATTTTCTCATATCACCACCCCCATTTTTGTTCGTCATACAGACGCGTGAAGTATTACAACAGTTTTTCCATATCAAACAAGAGAACTGGCCGCGAGCGCACCTTGAGCAAGCATGCACGCCGTACTGAACAGGGGAGGCCGCTCATATTTTCTCATATCACCACCCCCATTTTTGTTCGTCATACAGACGCGTGAAGTATTACAACATTTTTTCCATATCAAACAAGAGAACTGGCCGCGAGCGCACCTTGAGCAAGCATGCATGCCGTACTGAACAGGGGAGGCCGCTCATATTTTCTCATATCACCACCCCCATTTTTGTTCGTCATACAGACGCGTGAAGTATTACAACAGTTTTTCCATATCAAACAAGAGAACTGGCCGCGAGCGCACCTTGAGCAAGCATGCATGCCGTACTGAACAGGGGAGGCCGCTCATATTTTCTCATATCACCACCCCCATTTTTGTTCGTCATACAGACGCGTGAAGTATTACAACAGTTTTTCCATATCAAACAAGAGAACTGGCCGCGAGCGCACCTTGAGCAAGCATGCACGCCGTACTGAACAGGGGAGGCCGCTCATATTTTCTCATATCACCACCCCCATTTTTGTTCGTCATACAGACGCGTGAAGTATTACAACATTTTTTCCATATCAAACAAGAGAACAGGCCGCAAGCGCACCTTGAGCAAGCATGCATGCCGTACTGAACAGGGGAGGCCGCTCATACTTTCTCATATCACCACCCCCATTTTTGTTCGTCATACAGACGCGTGAAGTATTACAACAGTTTTTCCATATCAAACAAGAGAACTGGCCGCGAGCGCACCTTGAGCAAGCATGCACGCCGTACTGAACAGGGGAGGCCGCTCATATTTTCTCATATCACCACCCCCATTTTTGTTCGTCATACAGACGCGTGAAGTATTACAACATTTTTTCCATATTAAACAAGAGAACTGGCCGCAAGCGCACCTTGAGCAAGCATGCATGCCGTACTGAAGAGGGGAGGCCGCTCATATTTTCTCATATCACCACCCCCATTTTTGTTCGTCATACAGACGCGTGAAGTATTACAACAGTTTTTCCATATCAAACAAGAGAACTGGCCGCGAGCGCACCTTGAGCAAGCATGCATGCCGTACTGAACAGGGGAGGCCGCTCATATTTTCTCATATCACCACCCCCATTTTTGTTCGTCATACAGACGCGTGAAGTATTACAACATTTTTTCCATATTAAACAAGAGAACTGGCCGCAAGCGCACCTTGAGCAAGCATGCATGCCGTACTGAACAGGGGAGGCCGCTCATATTTTCTCATATCACCACCCCCATTTTTGTTCGTCATACAGACGCGTGAAGTATTACAACAGTTTTTCCATATCAAACAAGAGAACTGGCCGCGAGCGCACCTTGAGCAAGCATGCATGCCGTACTGAACAGGGGAGGCTGCTCATATTTTCTCATATCACCACCCCCATTTTTGTTCGTCATACAGACGCGTGAAGTATTACAACAGTTTTTCCATATCAAACAAGAGAACTGGCCGCGAGCGCACCTTGAGCAAGCATGCACGCCGTACTGAACAGGGGAGGCCGCTCATATTTTCTCATATCACCACCCCCATTTTTGTTCGTCATACAGACGCGTGAAGTATTACAACAGTTTTTCCATATCAAACAAGAGAACTGGCCGCGAGCGCACCTTGAGCAAGCATGCACGCCGTACTGAACAGGGGAGGCCGCTCATATTTTCTCATATCACCACCCCCATTTTTGTTCGTCATACAGACGCGTGAAGTATTACAACATTTTTTCCATATTAAACAAGAGAACTGGCCGCAAGCGCACCTTGAGCAAGCATGCATGCCGTACTGAACAGGGGAGGCCGCTCATATTTTCTCATATCACCACCCCCATTTTTGTTCGTCATACAGACGCGTGAAGTATTACAACAGTTTTTCCATATCAAACAAGAGAACTGGCCGCGAGCGCACCTTGAGCAAGCATGCACGCCGTACTGAACAGGGGAGGCAGCTGATATTTTCTCATATTACCACCCGCCGTTTTTGTTCGTCATACAGACGTGTCAAGTATTACAACAATTTTTCCATATCAAACAAGAGAACTGGCCGCGACCGCACCTTGAGCAAGCATGCACGCCGTACTGAATAGGGCAGGCAGCTCATATTTTCTCATATTGCCACCCGCCATTTTTGTTCGTCATACAGGCGCGTCAAGTATTACAACATTTTTTCAATATCAAACAAGAGAACTGGCCACGAGCGCACCTTGAGCAAGCATGCACGCCGTACTGAACAGGGCAGGCAGCTCATATTTTCTCATACTTCCACCCACCGTATTTTTCGTCGTACACACGCGTCAAGTATTACAACATTTTTTCCATATAAACAAGAGAACTGGCCGCGAGCGCACCTTGAGCAAGCAAGCACGCCGTACTGAACAGTGCAGGCAGCTCATATTTTCTCATATTACCACCCGCCGTTTTTGTTCGTCATACAGCCGCGTCAAGTATTACAACAATTTTTCAATATCAAACAAGAGAACTGGCCGCGAGCGCACCTTGAGCAAGCATGCATGCCGTACTGAACAGGGAAGGCAGCTCATAATTTCTCATATTAACACCTGCCGTTTTTGTTCGTCATACACACACGTCAAGTATTACAACATTTTTTCAATATCAAACAAGAGAACTGGCCGAGAGCGCACCTTGAGCAAGCATGCATGCCGTACTGAACAGGGCAGGCAGCTCATATTTTCTCATATTACCACCCGCCGTTTTTGTTCGTCATACACACGCGTGAAATATTACAACATTTTTTGATATCAAAAAAGAGAACTGGCCGCGAGCGCACCTTGAGCAAGCATGCACGCCGTACTGAACAGGGGAGGCAGCTCATATTTTCTCATATTACCACCCGCCGTTTTTGTTCGTCATACACACGCGTCAAATATTACAACATTTTTTGATATCAAAAAAGAGAACTGGCCGCGAGCGCACCTTGAGCAAGCATGCATGCCTTACTGAACAGGGCAGGCAGCTCATATTTTCTCATATTACCACCCGCCGTTTTTGTTCGTCATACACACGCGTCAAATATTACAACATTTTTTGATATCAAACAAGAGAACTGGCCGCGAGCGCACCTTGAGCAAGCATGCATGCCGTACTGAACAGGGGAGGCCGCTCATATTTTCTGATATTACCACCCGCCGTTTTTGTTCGTCATACACACGCGTCAAATATTACAACATTTTTTGATATCAAAAAAGAGAACTGGCCGCGAGCGCACCTTGAGCAAGCATGCATGCCGTACTGAACAGGGGAGGCCGCTCATATTTTCTGATATCACCACCCGCCGTATTTGTTCGTCATACAGACGCGTCAAGTATTACAACATTTTTTCAATATCAAACAAGAGAACTGGCCGCGAACGCACCTTGAGCAAGCATGCATGCCTTACTGAACAGGGAAGGCAGCTCATAATTTCTCATATTAACACCTGCCGTTTTTGTTCGTCATACACACACGTCAAGTATTACAACATTTTTTCAATATCAAACAAGAGAACTGGCCGAGAGCGCACTTTGAGCAAGCATGCATGCCGTACTGAACAGGGGAGGCCGCTCATATTTTCTGATATCACCACCCGCCGTATTTGTTCGTCATACAGACGCGTCAAGTATTACAACATTTTTTCAATATCAAACAAGAGAACTGGCCGCGAACGCACCTTGAGCAAGCATGCATGCCTTACTGAACAGGGAAGGCAGCTCATAATTTCTCATATTAACACCTGCCGTTTTTGTTCGTCATACACACACGTCAAGTATTACAACATTTTTTGATATCAAAAAAGAGAACTGGCCGCGAGCGCACCTTGAGCAAGCATGCATGCCGTACTGAACAGGGGAGGCCGCTCATATTTTCTGATATCACCACCCGCCGTATTTGTTCGTCATACAGACGCGTCAAGTATTACAACATTTTTTCAATATCAAACAAGAGAACTGGCCGCGAACGCACCTTGAGCAAGCATGCATGCCTTACTGAACAGGGAAGGCAGCTCATAATTTCTCATATTAACACCTGCCGTTTTTGTTCGTCATACACACACGTCAAGTATTACAACATTTTTTGATATCAAAAAAGAGAACTGGCCGCGAGCGCACCTTGAGCAAGCATGCATGCCGTACTGAACAGGGGAGGCCGCTCATATTTTCTGATATCACCACCCGCCGTATTTGTTCGTCATACAGACGCGTCAAGTATTACAACATTTTTTCAATATCAAACAAGAGAACTGGCCGCGAACGCACCTTGAGCAAGCATGCATGCCTTACTGAACAGGGAAGGCAGCTCATAATTTCTCATATTAACACCTGCCGTTTTTGTTCGTCATACACACACGTCAAGTATTACAACATTTTTTCAATATCAAACAAGAGAACTGGCCGCGAACGCACCTTGAGCAAGCATGCATGCCTTACTGAACAGGGAAGGCAGCTCATAATTTCTCATATTAACACCTGCCGTTTTTGTTCGTCATACACACACGTCAAGTATTACAACATTTTTTCAATATCAAACAAGAGAACTGGCCGAGAGCGCACTTTGAGCAAGCATGCATGCCGTACTGAACAGGGCAGGCAGCTCATATTTTCTCATATTACCACCCGCCGTTTTTGTTCGTCATACACACGCGTCAAATATTACAACATTTTTTGATATCAAAAAAGAGAACTGGCCGCGAGCGCACCTTGAGCAAGCATGCATGCCTTACTGAACAGGGCAGGCAGCTCATATTTTCTCATATCACCACCCCCATTTTTGTTCGTCATACAGACGCGTCAAGTATTACAACAATTTTTCAATATCAAACAAGAGAACTGGCCGCGAACGCACCTTGAGCAAGCATGCATGCCGTACTGAACAGGGGAGGCCGCTCATATTTTCTGATATCACCACCCGCCGTATTTGTTCGTCATACAGACGCGTCAAGTATTACAACATTTTTTTCATATCAAACAGGAGAACTGGCCGCGAGCGCACCTTGAGCAAGCATGCACGCCGTACTGAACAGGGGAGGCAGCTCATATTTTCTCATATTACCACCCGCCATTTTTGTTCGTCATACAGATGCGTCAAGTATTACAACATTTTTTCCATATAAACAAGACAACTGGCCGCGAGCGCACCTTGAGCAAGCATTCATGCCATACTGAACAGGGAATGCATCTCATATTTTCTCATATTACCACCCGCCGTTTTTGTTCATCATACAGACGCGTCAAGTATTACAACATTTTTTCAATATCAAACAAGAGAACTGGCCGCGAGCGCACCTTGAGCATGCATACATGCCGTACTGAACAGGGCAGGCAGCTCATATTTTCTCATATTTTCACCCGCCGTTTTTGTTCGTCATACAGACGCGTCAAGTATTACAACATTTTTTCAATATCACACAACAGAACTGGCCGCGAGCGCACCTTGAGCAAGCATGCACGCCGTACTGAACAGGGGAGGCAGCTCATATTTTCTCATTATACCACCCGCCGTTTTTGTTCGTCATACAGACGCATCAAGTATTACAACATTTTTTTCATATCAAACAAGAGAACTGGCCGCGAGCGCTGCTTGAGCAAGCATGCATGCCGTACTGAACAAGGGAGGCAGCTCATATTTTCTCATATCACTACCCGCCGTTTTTGTTCGTCATACAGATGCGTCAAGTATTACAACATTTTTTCCACATCAAACAAGAGAACTGGCCGCGACCGCACCTTGAGCAAGCATGCACGCCGTACTGAACAGGGGAGGCAGCTCATATTTTCTCATATTACCACCCGCCGTTTTTGTTCATCATACAGACGCGTCAAGTATTACAACCTTTTTCCATATCAAACAAAAGAACTGGCCACGAGCGCAGCTTGAGCAAGCATGCACGCCGTACTGAACAGGGGAGGCAGCTCATATTTTCTCGTATTACCACCCACTGTTTTTGTTCGTCATACAGACGCGTCAAGTATTAAAACATTTTTTCCACATAAACAAGAGAACTGGCCGCGAGCGCACCTTGAGCAAGCGTGCACGCCGTACTTAACAGGCGAGGCAGCTCATATTTTCTCGTATTACCACCCGCCGTTTTTGTTCGTCACACAGACGCGTCAAGTATTAAAACATTTTTTCCATATAAACAAGAGAACTGGCCGCGAGCGCACCTTGAGCAAGCGTGCACGCCGTACTTAACAGGCGAGGCAGCTCATATTTTCTCGTATTACCACCCGCCGTTTTTGTTCGTCATACAGACGCGTCAAGTATTACAACATTTTTTCCATATCAAACAAGAGAACTGGCCGCAAGCGCAGCTTGAGCAAGCATGCATGCCGTACTGAACAGGGCAGGCAGCTCATATTTTCTCATATTACCACCCGCCGTTTTTGTTCGTCACACAGACGCGTCAAGTATTACAACATTTTTTCTATATCAAACAAGAGAACTGGCGGCGAGCGCACCTTGAGCAAGCATGCATGCCGTACTGAACAGGGGAGGCAGCTCGTATTTTCTCATAGTACCACCCGCCGTATTTGTTCCTCATACAGACGCGTCAAGTATTACAACATTTTTTTTATATCAAACAAGAGAACTGGCCGCGAGCGCACCTTGAGCAAGCATGCAGGCCGTACTGAACAGGGGAGGCAGCTCATATTTTCTCATATTACCACCCGCCGTGTTTGTTCGTCATACAGACGCGTCAAGTATTAGAACATTTTTTCCATATCAAACAAGAGAACTGGCCGCGAGCGTACCTTGAGCAAGCGTGCACGCCATACTGAACAGGGGAGGTAGCTCATATTTTCTCATATTACCCCCCGCCGTTTTTGTTCGTCATACAGACGCGTCAAGTATTACAACATTTTTTCCATATCAAACAAGAGAACTGGCCGCGAGCGCAGCTTGAGCAAGCATGCATGCCGTACTGAACAGGGCAGGCAGCTCATATTTTCTCATATTACCACCCACCGTTTTTGTTCGTCATACAGACGCGTCAAGTATTACAACAGTATTTCCATATCGAACAAGAGAACTGGCCGCGAGCGCACCTTGAGCAAGCATGCACGCCGTACTTAACAGGGGAGGCAGCCCATACTTTCTCATATTACCACCCGCCGTTTTTGTTCGTCATACAGACGTGTCAAGTATTACAACAATTTTTCCATATCAAACAAGAGAACTGGCCGCGACCGCACCTTGAGCAAGCATGCACGCCGTACTGAACAGGGCAGGCAGCTCATATTTTTCTCATATTGCCACCCGCCGTTTTTGTTCGTCATACAGACGTGTCAAGTATTACAACATTTTTTCCATATAAACAAGAGAACTGGCCGCGAGCGCACCTTGAGCAAGCATGCATGCCGTACTGAACAGGGCAGGCAGCTCATATTTTCTCATATTACCACCCACTGTTTTTTTCGTTGTACACACGCGTCAAGTATTACAACATTTTTTTCATATAAACAAGAGAAAAGGCCGCGAGTGCACCTTGAGCAAGCAAGCACGCCGTACTGAACAGGGAAGGCAGCTCATATTTTCTCATATTACCACCCGCCCTTGTTGTTCGTCATACAGACGCGTCAAGTATTACAACATTTTTTCAATATCAAACAAGAGAACTGGCCGCGAGCGCACCTTGAGCAAGCATGCATGCCGCACTGAACAGGGAAGGCAGCTCATATTTTCTCATATTACCACCCGCCGTTTTTGTTCGTCATACAGACGCATCAAGTATTACAACATTTTTTCAATATCAAACAAGAGAACTGGCCGCGAGCGCACCTTGAGCAAGCATGCATGCCGTACTGAACAGGGCAGGCAGCTCATATTTTCTCATATTACCACCCACTGTTTTTTTCGTTGTACACACGCGTCAAGTATTACAACATTTTTTTCATATAAACAAGAGAAAAGGCCGCGAGTGCACCTTGAGCAAGCAAGCACGCCGTACTGAACAGGGAAGGCAGCTCATATTTTCTCATATTACCACCCGCCCTTGTTGTTCGTCATACAGACGCATCAAGTATTACAACATTTTTTCAATATCAAACAAGAGAACTGGCCGCGAGCGCACCTTGAGCAAGCATGCATGCCGTACTGAACAGGGAAGGCAGCTCATATTTTCTCATATTACCACCTGCCGTTTTTGTTCGTCATACACACGCGTCAAGCATTACAACTTTTTGTATATATCAAACAAGAGAACTGTCCGCGAGCGCACCTTGAGCAAGCATGCATGCCGTACTGAACAGGGCAGGCAGCTCATCTTTTCTCATATTACCACCCGCCGTTTTTGTTCGTCATACACACGCGTCAAATATTACAACATTTTTTCATATAAAACAAGAGAACTGGCCGAGAGCGCACCTTGAGCAAGCATGCATGCTTTACTGAACAGGGCAGGCAGCTCATATTTTCTGATATCACCACCCGCCGTATTTGTTCGTCATACAGACGCGTCAAGTATTACAACATTTTTTCCATATCAAACAAGAGAACTGGCCGCGAGCGCACCTTGAGCAAGCATGCACGCCTTACTGAACAGGGGAGGCAGCTCATATTTTCTCATAATACCAGCCGCCGTTTTTGTTCGTCATACAGACGTGTCAAGTATTACAACAATTTTTCAATATCAAACAAGAGAACTGGCCGCGAGCGCACCTTGAGCAAGCATGCACGCCGTACTGAACAGGGGAGGCAGCTCATAATTTCTCATATCACCACCCGCCGTTTTTGTTCGTCATACAGATGCGTCAAGTATTACAACATTTTTTATATATCAAACAAGAGAACTGGCCGCGACCGCACCTTGAGCAAGCATGCACGCCGTACTGAACAGGGGAGGCAGCTCATATTTTCTCATATTACCACCCGCCGTATTTGTTCCTCATACAGATGCGTCAAGTATTACAACATTTTTTCCATATCAAACAAGAGAACTGGCCGCGAGCGCACCTTGAGCAAGCATGCACGCCGTACTGAACAGGGGAGGCAGCTCATAATTTCTCATATCACCACCCGCCGTTTTTGTTCGTCATACAGACGCGTCAAGTGTTACAACAATTTTTCCATATCAAACAAGAGAACTGGCCGCAAGCGCACCTTGAGCAAGCATGCATGCCGTACTGAACAGGGGAGGCAGCTCGTATTTTCTCATATTACCACCCGCCGTATTTGTTCCTCATACAGATGCGTCAAGTATTACAACATTTTTTCCATATCAAACAAGAGAACTGGCCGCGAGCGCACCTTGAGCAAGCATGCACGCCGTACTGAACAGGGCAGGCAGCTCATATTTTCTCATATTACCACCCGCCGTATTTGTTCCTCATACAGACGTGTCAAGTATTACAACAATTTTTCAATATCAAACAAGAGAACTGGCCGCGAGCGCACCTTGAGCAAGCATGCACGCCGTACTTAACAGGGGAGGCAGCTCATAATTTCTCATATCACCACCCGCCGTTTTTGTTCGTCATACAGACGCGTCAAGTGTTACAACGTTTTTTCCATATCAAACAAGAGAACTGGCCGCGACCGCACCTTGAGCAAGCATGCACGCCGTACTGAACAGGGCAGGCAGCTCATATTTTCTCATATTACCACCCGCCGTATTTGTTCCTCATACAGACGTGTCAAGTATTACAACAATTTTTCAATATCAAACAAGAGAACTGGCCGCAAGCGCACCTTGAGCAAGCATGCATGCCGTACTGAACAGGGGAGGCAGCTCGTATTTTCTCATATTACCACCCGCCGTATTTGTTCCTCATACAGATGCGTCAAGTATTACAACATTTTTTCCATATCAAACAAGAGAACTGGCCGCGAGCGCACCTTGAGCAAGCATGCACGCCGTACTGAACAGGGGAGGCAGCTCATATTTTTTCATATTACCACCCGCCGTGTTTGTTCGTCATACAGACGCGTCAAGTATTACAACATTTTTTCCATATTAAACAAGAGAACTGGCCGCGAGCGTACCTTGAGCAAGCGTGCACGCCGTACTGAACAGGGGAGGAAGCTCATATTTTCTCATATTACCACCCGCCGTTTTTGTTCGTCATAAATACGCGTCAAGTGTTACAACAATTTTTCCATATCAAACAAGAGAACTGGCCGCGACCGCACCTTGAGCAAGCATGCACGCCGTACTGAACAGGGCAGGCAGCTCATATTTTCTCATATTGCCACCCGCCGTTTTTGTTCGTCATACAGACGCGTCAGTATTACAACATTTTTTCCATATAAACAAGAGAACTGGCCGCGAGCGCACCTTGAGCAAGCATGCATGTCTTACTGAACAGGGAAGGAAGCTCATATTTTCTCATATTACCACCCGCCGTTTTTGTTCGTCATACAGACGCGTCAAGTATTACAACATTTTTTCAATATCAAACAAGAGAACTGGCCGCGAGCGCACCTTGAGCAAGCATGCACGCCGTACTGAACAGGGCAGGCAGCTCATATTTTCTCATATTACCACCCGCCGTTTTTGTTCATCATACAGACGCGTCAAGTATTACAACATTTTTTCCATATCAAACAAGAGAACTGGCCGCGAGCGCACCTTGAGCAAGCATGCACGCCGTTCTGAACAGGGGAGGCAGCTCATATTTTCTCATATTTCCACCCGCCATTTTTGTTCGTCATACGGATGCGTCAAGTATTACAACGTTTTTCCATATCAAACAAGAGAACTGGCCGCGAGCGCACCTTGAGCAAGCATGCACGCCGTTCTGAACAGGGGAGGCAGCTCATATTTTCTCATATTTCCACCCGCCATTTTTGTTCGTCATACGGATGCGTCAAGTATTACAGCGTTTTTCCATATCAAACAAGAGAACTGGCCGCGAGCGCACCTTGAGCAAGCATGCATGCCGTACTGAACAGGGGAGGCAGCTCATATTTTCTCATATTACCACCCGCCGTGTTTGTTCGTCATACAGACGCGTCAAGTATTAGAACATTTTTTTCATATCAAACAAGAGAACTGGCCGCGAGCGCACCTTGAGCAAGCATGCATGCCGTACTGAACAGGGGAGGTAGCTCATATTTTCTCATATTACCACCCGCCGTTTTTGTTCGTCATACAGACGCGTCAAGTATTACAACCATTTTTCCATATCAAACAAGAGAACTGGCCGCGAGCGCAGCTTGAGCAAGCATGCATGCCGTACTGAACAGGGCAGGCAGATCATATTTTCTCATATTACCACCCACCGTTTTTCTTCGTCATACAGACGCGTCAAGTATTACAACAGTTTTTCCTTATCAAACAAGAGGTCTGGCCGCGAGCGCACCTTGAGCAAGCATGCACGCCGTACTGAACAGGGGAGGCAGCTCATATTTTCTCATATTACCACCCGCCGTTTTTGTTCGTCATGCAGACGTGACAAGTATTACAACAATTTTTCCATATCAAACAAGAGAACTGGCCGCGACCGCACCTTGAGTAAGCATGCACGCCGTACTGAACAGGGCAGGCAGCTCATATTTTCTCATATTACCACCCGCCGTTTTTGTTCGTCATACAGACGCGTCAAGTATTACAACACTTTTTCAATATCAAACAAGAGAACTGGCCGCGAGCGCACCTTGAGCAAGCATGCATGCCGTACTGAACAGGGAAGGCAGCTCATATTTTCTCATATTACCACCCGCCAGTTTTGTTCGTCATACAGACGCGTCAAGTATTACAACATTTTTTCAATATCAAACAAGAGAACTGGCCGCGAGCGCACCTTGAGCAAGCATGCATGTCGTACTGAACAGGGAAGGAAGCTCATATTTTCTCATATTACCACCCGCCGTTTTTGTTCGTCATACAGACGCGTCAAGTATTACAACATTTTTTCAATATCAAACAAGAGAACTGGCCGCGAGCGCACCTTGAGCAAGCATGCATGCCGTACTAAACAGGGCAGGCAGCTCATATTTTCTCATATTACCACCCGCCGTTTTTGTTCGTCATACAGACGCGTCAAGTATTACAACATTTTTTCAATATCAAACAAGAGAACTGGCCGCGACCGCACCTTGAGTAAGCATGCACGCCGTACTGAACAGGGCAGGCAGCTCATAATTCTCATATTGCCACCCGCCGTTTTTGTTCGTCATACAGACGTGTCAAGTATTACAACATTTTTTCCATATAAACAAGAGAACTGGCCGCGAGCGCACCTTGAGCAAGCATGCATGTCGTACTGAACAGGGAAGGAAGCTCATAATTTCTCATATTACCACCCGCCGTTTTTGTTCGTCATACAGACGCGTCAAGTATTACAACATTTTTTCAATATCAAACAAGAGAACTGGCCGTGAGCGCACCTTGAGCAAGCATGCACGCCGTACTGAACAGGGGAGGCAGCTCATATTTTCTCATATTACCACCCGCCATTTTTGTTCGTCATACAGACGCGTCAAGTATTAAAACATTTTTTCCATATCAAACAAGAGAACTGGCCGCGAGCGCACCTTGAGCAAGCATGCACGCCGTACTGAACAGGGGAGGCAGCTCATATTTTCTCATATTACCACCCGCCGTGTTTGTTCGTCATACAGACGCGTCAAGTATTACAATATTTTTTCCATATTAAACAAGAGAACTGGCCGCGAGCGTACCTTGAGCAAGCGTGCACGCCGTACTGAACAGGGGAGGTAGCTCATATTTTCTCATATTACCACCCGCCGTTTTTGTTCGTCATAAATACACGTCAAGTATTACAACAATTTTTCAATATCAAACAAGAGAACTGGCCGCGAGCGCACCTTGAGCAAGCATGCACGCCGTACTGAACAGGGGAGGCAGCTCATATTTTCTCATTATACCACCCGCCGTTTTTGTTCGTCATACAGACGCATCAAGTATTACAACATTTTTTCCATATCAAACAAGAGAACTGGCCGCGAGCGCTGCTTGAGCAAAGATTCATGCCGTACTGAACAAGGGAGGCAGCTCATAATTTCTCATATCACCACCCGCCGTTTTTGTTCGTCATAGAGATGCGTCAAGTATTACAACAATTTTTCCATATCAAACAAGAGAACTGGCCGCGACCGCACCTTGAGCAAGCATGCACGCCGTACTGAACAGGGGAGGCAGCTCATATTTTCTCATATTGCCACCCGCCGTTTTTGTTCGTCATACAGACGCATCAAGTATTACAACATTTTTTCCATATCAAACAAGAGAACTGGCCGCGAGCGCTGCTTGAGCAAGCATGCATGCCGTACTGAACAAGGGAGGCAGCTCATAATTTCTCATATCACCACCCGCCGTTTTTGTTCGTCATAGAGATGCGTCAAGTATTACAACAATTTTTCCATATCAAACAAGAGAACTGGCCGCGAGCGCTGCTTGAGCAAGCATGCATGCCGTACTGAACAAGGGAGGCAGCTCATAATTTCTCATATCACCACCCGCCGTTTTTGTTCGTCATACAGACGCGTCAAGTATTACAACATTTTTTCAATATCAAACAAGAGAACTGGCCGTGAGCGCACCTTGAGCAAGCATGCACGCCGTACTGAACAGGGGAGGTAGCTCATAATTTCTCATATTACCACCCGCCGTTTTTGTTCGTCATACAGACGCGTCAAGTATTACAACATTTTTTCAATATCAAACAAGAGAACTGGCCGTGAGCGCACCTTGAGCAAGCATGCATGCCGTACTGAACAGGGAAGGAAGCTCATAATTTCTCATATTACCACCCGCCGTTTTTGTTCGTCATACAGACGCGTCAAGTATTACAACATTTTTTCAATATCAAACAAGAGAACTGGCCGCGAGCGTACCTTGAGCAAGCGTGCACGCCGTACTGAACAGGGGAGGTAGCTCATATTTTCTCATTATACCACCCGCCGTTTTTGTTCGTCATACAGACGCATCAAGTATTACAACATTTTTTCCATATCAAACAAGAGAACTGGCCGCGAGCGCTGCTTGAGCAAGCATGCATGCCGTACTGAACAGGGGAGGCAGCTCATATTTTCTCATATTGCCACCCGCCGTTTTTGTTCGTCATACAGACGCATCAAGTATTACAACATTTTTTCAATATCAAACAAGAGAACTGGCCGCGAGCGCACCTTGAGCAAGCATGCACGCCGTACTGAACAGGGGAGGCAGCTCATATTTTCTCATTATACCACCCGCCGTTTTTGTTCGTCATACAGACGCATCAAGTATTACAACATTTTTTCCATATCAAACAAGAGAACTGGCCGCGAGCGCTGCTTGAGCAAGCATGCATGCCGTACTGAACAAGGGAGGCAGCTCATAATTTCTCATATCACCACCCGCCGTTTTTGTTCGTCATAGAGATGCGTCAAGTATTACAACAATTTTTCCATATCAAACAAGAGAACTGGCCGCGAGCGCACCTTGAGCAAGCATGCACGCCGTACTGAACAGGGGAGGCAGCTCATATTTTCTCATTATACCACCCGCCGTTTTTGTTCGTCATACAGACGCATCAAGTATTACAACATTTTTTCCATATCAAACAAGAGAACTGGCCGCGAGCGCTGCTTGAGCAAGCATGCATGCCGTACTGAACAAGGGAGGCAGCTCATAATTTCTCATATCACCACCCGCCGTTTTTGTTCGTCATACAGACGCGTCAAGTATTACAACATTTTTTCAATATCAAACAAGAGAACTGGCCGCGACCGCACCTTGAGTAAGCATGCACGCCGTACTGAACAGGGCAGGCAGCTCATAATTCTCATATTGCCACCCGCCGTTTTTGTTCGTCATACAGACGTGTCAAGTATTACAACATTTTTTCCATATAAACAAGAGAACTGGCCGCGAGCGCACCTTGAGCAAGCATGCATGTCGTACTGAACAGGGAAGGAAGCTCATAATTTCTCATATTACCACCCGCCGTTTTTGTTCGTCATACAGACGCGTCAAGTATTACAACATTTTTTCAATATCAAACAAGAGAACTGGCCGTGAGCGCACCTTGAGCAAGCATGCACGCCGTACTGAACAGGGGAGGCAGCTCATATTTTCTCATATTACCACCCGCCATTTTTGTTCGTCATACAGACGCGTCAAGTATTAAAACATTTTTTCCATATCAAACAAGAGAACTGGCCGCGAGCGCACCTTGAGCAAGCATGCACGCCGTACTGAACAGGGGAGGCAGCTCATATTTTCTCATATTACCACCCGCCGTGTTTGTTCGTCATACAGACGCGTCAAGTATTACAATATTTTTTCCATATTAAACAAGAGAACTGGCCGCGAGCGTACCTTGAGCAAGCGTGCACGCCGTACTGAACAGGGGAGGTAGCTCATATTTTCTCATATTACCACCCGCCGTTTTTGTTCGTCATAAATACACGTCAAGTGTTACAACAATTTTTCCATATCAAACAAGAGAACTGGCCGCGACCGCACCTTGAGCAAGCATGCACGCCGTACTGAACAGGGCAGGCAGCTCATATTTTCTCATATTGCCACCCGCCGTTTTTGTTCGTCATACAGACGCGTCAGTATTACAACATTTTTTCCATATAAACAAGAGAACTGGCCGCGAGCGCACCTTGAGCAAGCATGCATGTCTTACTGAACAGGGAAGGAAGCTCATATTTTCTCATATTACCACCCGTCGTTTTTGTTCGTCATACAGACGCGTCAAGTATTACAACATTTTTTCAATATCAAACAAGAGAACTGGCCGCGAGCGCACCTTGAGCAAGCATGCACGCCGTACTGAACAGGGCAGGCAGCTCATATTTTCTCATATTACCACCCGCCGTTTTTGTTCGTCATACAGACGCGTCAAGTATTACAACATTTTTTCCATATCAAACAAGAGAACTGGCCGCGAGCGCACCTTGAGCAAGCATGCACGCCATTCTGAACAGGGGAGGCAGCTCATATTTTCACATATTACCACCCGCCATTTTTGTTCGTCATACAGATGCGTCAAGTATTACAACATTTTTTCCATATAAACAAGAGAACTGACCGCGAGCGCACCTTGAGCAAGCATGCATGCCGTACTGAACAAGGGAGGCAGCTCATATTTGCTCATATCCCCACCCGCCGTTTTTGCTCGTCATACAGATGCGTCAAGTATTACAACATTTTTTCCATATCAAACAAGAGAACTGGCCGCGACCGCACCTTGAGCAAGAATGCACGCCGTACTGAACAGGGGAGGCAGCTCATATTTTCTCATATTACCACCCGCCGTTTTTGTTCGTCATACAGACACGTCAAGTATTACGTTTTTCCATATCAAACAAGAGAACTTGCCGCGAGCGCACCTTGAGCAAGCATGCATGCCGCACTGAACAGGGAAGGCAGCTCATATTTTCTCATATTACCACCCGCCGTTTTTGTTCGTCATACAGACACGTCAAGTATTACGTTTTTCCATATCAAACAAGAGAACTTGCCGCGAGCGCACCTTGAGCAAGCATGCATGCCGCACTGAACAGGGAAGGCAGCTCATATTTTCTCATATTACCACCCGCCGTTTTTGTTCGTCATACAGACGCATCAAGTATTACAACATTTTTTCAATATCAAACAAGAGAACTGGCCGCGAGCGCAGCTTGAGCAAGCATGCATGCCGTACTGAACAGGGCAGGCAGCTCATATTTTCTCATATTACCACCCACCGTTTTTGTTCGTCATACAGACACGTCAAGTATTACGTTTTTCCATATCAAACAAGAGAACTTGCCGCGAGCGCACCTTGAGCAAGCATGCATGCCGCACTGAACAGGGAAGGCAGCTCATATTTTCTCATATTACCACCCGCCGTTTTTGTTCGTCATACAGACGCATCAAGTATTACAACATTTTTTCAATATCAAACAAGAGAACTGGCCGCGAGCGCACCTTGAGCAAGCATGCATGCCGCACTGAACAGGGAAGGCAGCTCATATTTTCTCATATTACCACCCGCCGTTTTTGTTCGTCATACAGACGCATCAAGTATTACAACATTTTTTCAATATCAAACAAGAGAACTGGCCGCGAGCGCAGCTTGAGCAAGCATGCATGCCGTACTGAACAGGGCAGGCAGCTCATATTTTCTCATATTACCACCCACCGTTTTTGTTCGTCATACAGACGTGTCAAGTATTACAACATTTTTTCAATATCAAACAAGAGAACTGGCCGCGAGCGCAGCTTGAGCAAGCATGCATGCCGTACTGAACAGGGCAGGCAGCTCATATTTTCTCATATTACCACCCACCGTTTTTGTTCGTCATACAGACGTGTCAAGTATTACAACATTTTTTCAATATCAAACAAGAGAACTGGCCGCGAGCGCAGCTTGAGCAAGCATGCACGCCGTTCTGAACAGGGGAGGCAGCTCATATTTTCTCATATTACCACCCGCCGTGTTTGTTCGTCATACAGACGCATCAAGTATTACAACATTATTTCCATATCAAACAAGAGAACTGGCCGCGAGCGCACCTTGAGCAAGCATGCACGCCGTTCTGAACAGGGGAGGCAGCTCATATTTTCTCATATTTCCACCCGCCATTTTTGTTCGTCATACGGATGCGTCAAGTATTACAACGTTTTTCCATATCAAACAAGAGAACTGGCCGCGAGCGCACCTTGAGCAAGCATGCATGCCGTACTGAACAGGGGAGGCAGCTCATATTTTCTCATATTACCACCCGCCGTGTTTGTTCGTCATACAGACGCGTCAAGTATTAGAACATTTTTTTCATATCAAACAAGAGAACTGGCCGCGAGCGTACCTTGAGCAAGCGTGCACGCCGTACTGAACAGGGGAGGTAGCTCATATTTTCTCATATTACCACCCGCCGTTTTTGTTCGTCATACAGACGCGTCAAGTATTACAACCATTTTTCCATATCAAACAAGAGAACTGGCCGCGAGCGCAGCTTGAGCAAGCATGCATGCCGTACTGAACAGGGCAGGCAGATCATATTTTCTCATATTACCACCCACCGTTTTTGTTCGTCATACAGACGCGTCAAGTATTACAACAGTTTTTCCTTATCAAACAAGAGGTCTGGCCGCGAGCGCACCTTGAGCAAGCATGCACGCCGTACTGAACAGGGGAGGCAGCTCATATTTTCTCATATTACCACCCGCCGTTTTTGTTCGTCATGCAGACGTGACAAGTATTACAACAATTTTTCCATATCAAACAAGAGAACTGGCCGCGACCGCACCTTGAGTAAGCATGCACGCCGTACTGAACAGGGCAGGCAGCTCATATTTCTCATATTGCCACCCGCCGTTTTTGTTCGTCCTACAGACGTGTCAAGTATTACAACATTTTTTCCATATAAACAAGAGAACTGGCCGCGAGCGCACCTTGAGCAAGCATGTATGTCGTACTGAACAGGGAAGGCAGCTCATATTTTCTCATATTACCACCCGCCGTTTTTGTTCGTCATACAGACGCGTCAAGTATTACAACATTTTTTCAATATCAAACAAGAGAACTGGCCGCGAGCGCACCTTGAGCAAGCATGCATGCCGTACTAAACAGGGCAGGCAGCTCATATTTTCTCATATTACCACCCGCCGTTTTTGTTCGTCATACAGACGCGTCAAGTATTACAACACTTTTTCAATATCAAACAAGAGAACTGGCCGCGAGCGCACCTTGAGCAAGCATGCATGCCGTACTGAACAGGGAAGGCAGCTCATATTTTCTCATATTACCACCCGCCAGTTTTGTTCGTCATACAGACGCGTCAAGTATTACAACATTTTTTCAATATCAAACAAGAGAACTGGCCGCGAGCGCACCTTGAGCAAGCATGCATGTCGTACTGAACAGGGAAGGAAGCTCATTATTTCTCATATTACCACCCGCCGTTTTTGTTCGTCATACAGACGCGTCAAGTATTACAACATTTTTTCAATATCAAACAAGAGAACTGGCCGCGAGCGCACCTTGAGCAAGCATGCATGCCGTACTAAACAGGGCAGGCAGCTCATATTTTCTCATATTACCACCCGCCGTTTTTGTTCGTCATACAGACGCGTCAAGTATTACAACATTTTTTCAATATCAAACAAGAGAACTGGCCGCGACCGCACCTTGAGTAAGCATGCACGCCGTACTGAACAGGGCAGGCAGCTCATAATTCTCATATTGCCACCCGCCGTTTTTGTTCGTCATACAGACGTGTCAAGTATTACAACATTTTTTCCATATAAACAAGAGAACTGGCCGCGAGCGCACCTTGAGCAAGCATGCATGTCGTACTGAACAGGGAAGGAAGCTCATAATTTCTCATATTACCACCCGCCGTTTTTGTTCGTCATACAGACGCGTCAAGTATTACAACATTTTTTCAATATCAAACAAGAGAACTGGCCGTGAGCGCACCTTGAGCAAGCATGCACGCCGTACTGAACAGGGGAGGCAGCTCATATTTTCTCATATTACCACCCGCCATTTTTGTTCGTCATACAGACGCGTCAAGTATTAAAACATTTTTTCCATATCAAACAAGAGAACTGGCCGCGAGCGCACCTTGAGCAAGCATGCACGCCGTACTGAACAGGGGAGGCAGCTCATATTTTCTCATATTACCACCCGCCGTGTTTGTTCGTCATACAGACGCGTCAAGTATTACAATATTTTTTCCATATTAAACAAGAGAACTGGCCGCGAGCGTACCTTGAGCAAGCGTGCACGCCGTACTGAACAGGGGAGGTAGCTCATATTTTCTCATATTACCACCCGCCGTTTTTGTTCGTCATAAATACACGTCAAGTATTACAACAATTTTTCAATATCAAACAAGAGAACTGGCCGCGAGCGCACCTTGAGCAAGCATGCACGCCGTACTGAACAGGGGAGGCAGCTCATATTTTCTCATTATACCACCCGCCCTTTTTGTTCGTCATACAGACGCATCAAGTATTACAACATTTTTTCCATATCAAACAAGAGAACTGGCCGCGAGCGCTGCTTGAGCAAGCATGCATGCCGTACTGAACAAGGGAGGCAGCTCATAATTTCTCATATCACCACCCGCCGTTTTTGTTCGTCATAGAGATGCGTCAAGTATTACAACAATTTTTCCATATCAAACAAGAGAACTGGCCGCGACCGCACCTTGAGCAAGCATGCACGCCGTACTGAACAGGGGAGGCAGCTCATATTTTCTCATATTACCACCCGCCATTTTTGTTCGTCATACAGACGCGTCAAGTATTAAAACATTTTTTCCATATCAAACAAGAGAACTGGCCGCGAGCGCACCTTGAGCAAGCATGCACGCCGTACTGAACAGGGGAGGCAGCTCATATTTTCTCATATTACCACCCGCCGTGTTTGTTCGTCATACAGACGCGTCAAGTATTACAATATTTTTTCCATATTAAACAAGAGAACTGGCCGCGAGCGTACCTTGAGCAAGCGTGCACGCCGTACTGAACAGGGGAGGTAGCTCATATTTTCTCATATTACCACGCGCCGTTTTTGTTCGTCATAAATACACGTCAAGTGTTACAACAATTTTTCCATATCAAACAAGAGAACTGGCCGCGACCGCACCTTGAGCAAGCATGCACGCCGTACTGAACAGGGCAGGCAGCTCATATTTTCTCATATTGCCAACCGCCGTTTTTGTTCGTCATACAGACGCGTCAGTATTACAACATTTTTTCCATATAAACAAGAGAACTGGCCGCGAGCGCACCTTGAGCAAGCATGCATGTCTTACTGAACAGGGAAGGAAGCTCATATTTTCTCATATTACCACCCGTCGTTTTTGTTCGTCATACAGACGCGTCAAGTATTACAACATTTTTTCAATATCAAACAAGAGAACTGGCCGCGAGCGCACCTTGAGCAAGCATGCACGCCGTACTGAACAGGGCAGGCAGCTCATATTTTCTCATATTACCACCCGCCGTTTTTGTTCGTCATACAGACGCGTCAAGTATTACAACATTTTTTCCATATCAAACAAGACAACTGGCCGCGAGCGCACCTTGAGCAAGCATGCACGCCATTCTGAACAGGGGAGGCAGCTCATATTTTCACATATTACCACCCGCCATTTTTGTTCGTCATACAGATGCGTCAAGTATTACAACATTTTTTCCATATAAACAAGAGAACTGACCGCGAGCGCACCTTGAGCAAGCATGCATGCCGTACTGAACAAGGGAGGCAGCTCATATTTGCTCATATCACCACCCGCCGTTTTTGCTCGTCATACAGATGCGTCAAGTATTACAACATTTTTTCCATATCAAACAAGAGAACTGGCCGCGACCGCACCTTGAGCAAGAATGCACGCCGTACTGAACAGGGGAGGCAGCTCATATTTTCTCATATTACCACCCGCCGTTTTTGTTCGTCATACAGACACGTCAAGTATTACGTTTTTCCATATCAAACAAGAGAACTTGCCGCGAGCGCACCTTGAGCAAGCATGCATGCCGCACTGAACAGGGAAGGCAGCTCATATTTTCTCATATTACCACCCGCCGTTTTTGTTCGTCATACAGACGCATCAAGTATTACAACATTTTTTCAATATCAAACAAGAGAACTGGCCGCGAGCGCAGCTTGAGCAAGCATGCATGCCGTACTGAACAGGGCAGGCAGCTCATATTTTCTCATATTACCACCCACCGTTTTTGTTCGTCATACAGACGCATCAAGTATTACAACATTTTTTCAATATCAAACAAGAGAACTGGCCGCGAGCGCAGCTTGAGCAAGCATGCATGCCGTACTGAACAGGGCAGGCAGCTCATATTTTCTCATATTACCACCCACCGTTTTTGTTCGTCATACAGACGTGTCAAGTATTACAACAATTTTTCCATATCAAACAAGAGAACTGGCCGCGAGCGCACCTTGAGCAAGCATGCATGCCGCACTGAACAGGGAAGGCAGCTCATATTTTCTCATATTACCACCCGCCGTTTTTGTTCGTCATACAGACGCATCAAGTATTACAACATTTTTTCAATATCAAACAAGAGAACTGGCCGCGAGCGCAGCTTGAGCAAGCATGCATGCCGTACTGAACAGGGCAGGCAGCTCATATTTTCTCATATTACCACCCACCGTTTTTGTTCGTCATACAGACGTGTCAAGTATTACAACATTTTTTCAATATCAAACAAGAGAACTGGCCGCGAGCGCAGCTTGAGCAAGCATGCATGCCGTACTGAACAGGGCAGGCAGCTCATATTTTCTCATATTACCACCCACCGTTTTTGTTCGTCATACAGACGTGTCAAGTATTACAACATTTTTTCAATATCAAACAAGAGAACTGGCCGCGAGCGCAGCTTGAGCAAGCATGCATGCCGTACTGAACAGGGCAGGCAGCTCATATTTTTTCGTATTACCACCCACCGTTTTTGTTCGTCATACAGACGCATCAAGTATTACAACATTATTTCAATATCAAACAAGAGAACTGGCCGCGAGCGCAGCTTGAGCAAGCATGCATGCCGTACTGAACAGGGCAGGCAGCTCATATTTTCTCATATTACCACCCACCGTTTTTGTTCGTCATACAGACATGTCAAGTATTACAACAATTTTTCCATATCAAACAAGAGAACTGGCCGCGAGCGCACCTTGAGCAAGCATGCATGCCGCACTGAACAGGGAAGGCAGCTCATATTTTCTCATATTACCACCCGCCGTTTTTGTTCGTCATACAGACGCATCAAGTATTACAACATTTTTTCAATATCAAACAAGAGAACTGGCCGCGAGCGCAGCTTGAGCAAGCATGCATGCCGTACTGAACAGGGCAGGCAGCTCATATTTTCTCATATTACCACCCACCGTTTTTGTTCGTCATACAGACGCGACAAGTATTACAACAGTTTTTCCATATCGAACAAGAGAACTGGCCGCGAGCGCACCTTGAGCAAGCATGCATGCCGTACTGAACAAGGGAGGCAGCTCATATTTGCTCATATCACCACCCGCCGTTTTTGTTCGTCATACAGACGCATCAAGTATTACAACATTATTTCAATATCAAACAAGAGAACTGGCCGCAAGCGCAGCTTGAGCAAGCATGCATGCCGTACTGAACAGGGCAGGCAGCTCATATTTTCTCATATTACCACACACCGTTTTTGTTCGTCATACAGACGTGTCAAGTATTACAACATTTTTTCAATATCAAACAAGAGAACTGGCCGCGAGCGCAGCTTGAGCAAGCATGCATGCCGTACTGAACAGGGCAGGCAGCTCATATTTTCTCATATTACCACCCACCGTTTTTGTTCGTCATACAGACGTGTCAAGTATTACAACATTTTTTCAATATCAAACAAGAGAACTGGCCCCGAGCGCAGCTTGAGCAAGCATGCATGCCGTACTGAACAGGGCAGGCAGCTCATATTTTCTCGTATTACCACCCACCGTTTTTGTTCGTCATACAGACGCATCAAGTATTACAACATTATTTCAATATCAAACAAGAGAACTGGCCGCGAGCGCAGCTTGAGCAAGCATGCATGCCGTACTGAACAGGGCAGGCAGCTCATATTTTCTCATATTACCACCCACCGTTTTTGTTCGTCATACAGACATGTCAAGTATTACAACAATTTTTCCATATCAAACAAGAGAACTGGCCGCGAGCGCACCTTGAGCAAGCATGCATGCCGCACTGAACAGGGAAGGCAGCTCATATTTTCTCATATTACCACCCGCCGTTTTTGTTCGTCATACAGACGCATCAAGTATTACAACATTTTTTCAATATCAAACAAGAGAACTGGCCGCGAGCGCAGCTTGAGCAAGCATGCATGCCGTACTGAACAGGGCAGGCAGCTCATATTTTCTCATATTACCACCCACCGTTTTTGTTCGTCATACAGACATGTCAAGTATTACAACAATTTTTCCATATCAAACAAGAGAACTGGCCGCGAGCGCACCTTGAGCAAGCATGCATGCCGCACTGAACAGGGAAGGCAGCTCATATTTTCTCGTATTACCACCCACCGTTTTTGTTCGTCATACAGACGCATCAAGTATTACAACATTATTTCAATATCAAACAAGAGAACTGGCCGCGAGCGCAGCTTGAGCAAGCATGCATGCCGTACTGAACAGGGCAGGCAGCTCATATTTTCTCATATTACCACCCACCGTTTTTGTTCGTCATACAGACATGTCAAGTATTACAACAATTTTTCTATATCAAACAAGAGAACTGGCCGCGAGCGCACCTTGAGCAAGCATGCATGCCGCACTGAACAGGGCAGGCAGCTCATATTTTCTCATATTACCACCCACCGTTTTTGTTCGTCATACAGACATGTCAAGTATTACAACAATTTTTCCATATCAAACAAGAGAACTGGCCGCGAGCGCACCTTGATCAAGCATGCATGCCGCACTGAACAGGGAAGGCAGCTCATATTTTCTCATATTACCACCCGCCGTTTTTGTTCGTCATACAGACGCATCAAGTATTACAACATTATTTCAATATCAAACAAGAGAACTGGCCGCGAGCGCAGCTTGAGCAAGCATGCACGCCGTACTGATCAGGGGAGGCAGCCCATACTTTCTCATATTACCACCCGCCGTTTTTGTTCGTCATACAGACGTGTCAAGTATTACAACAATTTTTCCATATCAAACAAGAGAACTGGCCGCGACCGCACCTTGAGCAAGCATGCACGCCGTACTGAACAGGGCAGGCAGCTCATATTTTCTCATATTACCACCCACCGTTTTTGTTCGTCATACAGACGCGTCAAGTATTACAACAGTTTTTCCATATCGAACAAGAGAACTGGCCGCGAGCGCACCTTGAGCAAGCATGCACGCCGTACTGATCAGGGGAGGCAGCCCATACTTTCTCATATTACCACCCGCCGTTTTTGTTCGTCATACAGACGTGTCAAGTATTACAACAATTTTTCCATATCAAACAAGAGAACTGGCCGCGACCGCACCTTGAGTAAGCATGCACGCCGTACTGAACAGGGCAGGCAGCTCATATTTCTCATATTGCCACCCGCCGTTTTTGTTCGTCCTACAGACGTGTCAAGTATTACAACATTTTTTCCATATAAACAAGAGAACTGGCCGCGAGCGCACCTTGAGCAAGCATGTATGTCGTACTGAACAGGGAAGGCAGCTCATATTTTCTCATATTACCACCCGCCGTTTTTGTTCGTCATACAGACGCGTCAAGTATTACAACATTTTTTCAATATCAAACAAGAGAACTGGCCGCGAGCGCACCTTGAGCAAGCATGCATGCCGTACTAAACAGGGCAGGCAGCTCATATTTTCTCATATTACCACCCGCCGTTTTTGTTCGTCATACAGACGCGTCAAGTATTACAACACTTTTTCAATATCAAACAAGAGAACTGGCCGCGAGCGCACCTTGAGCAAGCATGCATGCCGTACTGAACAGGGAAGGCAGCTCATATTTTCTCATATTACCACCCGCCAGTTTTGTTCGTCATACAGACGCGTCAAGTATTACAACATTTTTTCAATATCAAACAAGAGAACTGGCCGCGAGCGCACCTTGAGCAAGCATGCATGTCGTACTGAACAGGGAAGGAAGCTCATTATTTCTCATATTACCACCCGCCGTTTTTGTTCGTCATACAGACGCGTCAAGTATTACAACATTTTTTCAATATCAAACAAGAGAACTGGCCGCGAGCGCACCTTGAGCAAGCATGCATGCCGTACTAAACAGGGCAGGCAGCTCATATTTTCTCATATTACCACCCGCCGTTTTTGTTCGTCATACAAACGCGTCAAGTATTACAACATTTTTTCAATATCAAACAAGAGAACTGGCCGCGACCGCACCTTGAGTAAGCATGCACGCCGTACTGAACAGGGCAGACAGCTCATAATTCTCATATTGCCACCCGCCGTTTTTGTTCGTCATACAGACGTGTCAAGTATTACAACATTTTTTCCATATAAACAAGAGAACTGGCCGCGAGCGCACCTTGAGCAAGCATGCATGTCGTACTGAACAGGGAAGGAAGCTCATAATTTCTCATATTACCACCCGCCGTTTTTGTTCGTCATACAGACGCGTCAAGTATTACAACATTTTTTCAATATCAAACAAGAGAACTGGCCGTGAGCGCACCTTGAGCAAGCATGCACGCCGTACTGAACAGGGGAGGCAGCTCATATTTTCTCATATTACCACCCGCCATTTTTGTTCGTCATACAGACGCGTCAAGTATTAAAACATTTTTTCCATATCAAACAAGAGAACTGGCCGCGAGCGCACCTTGAGCAAGCATGCACGCCGTACTGAACAGAGGAGGCAGCTCATATTTTCTCATATTACCACCCGCCGTGTTTGTTCGTCATACAGACGCGTCAAGTATTACAATATTTTTTCCATATTAAACAAGAGAACTGGCCGCGAGCGTACCTTGAGCAAGCGTGCACGCCGTACTGAACAGGGGAGGTAGCTCATATTTTCTCATATTACCACCCGCCGTTTTTGTTCGTCATAAATACACGTCAAGTATTACAACAATTTTTCAATATCAAACAAGAGAACTGGCCGCGAGCGCACCTTGAGCAAGCATGCACGCCGTACTGAACAGGGGAGGCAGCTCATATTTTCTCATTATACCACCCGCCCTTTTTGTTCGTCATACAGACGCATCAAGTATTACAACATTTTTTCCATATCAAACAAGAGAACTGGCCGCGAGCGCTGCTTGAGCAAGCATGCATGCCGTACTGAACAAGGGAGGCAGCTCATAATTTCTCATATCTCCACCCGCCGTTTTTGTTCGTCATAGAGATGCGTCAAGTATTACAACAATTTTTCCATATCAAACAAGAGAACTGGCCGCGACCGCACCTTGAGCAAGCATGCACGCCGTACTGAACAGGGGAGGCAGCTCATATTTTCTCATTATACCACCCGCCCTTTTTGTTCGTCATACAGACGCATCAAGTATTACAACATTTTTTCCATATCAAACAAGAGAACTGGCCGCGAGCGCTGCTTGAGCAAGCATGCATGCCGTACTGAACAAGGGAGGCAGCTCATAATTTCTCATATCTCCACCCGCCGTTTTTGTTCGTCATAGAGATGCGTCAAGTATTACAACAATTTTTCCATATCAAACAAGAGAACTGGCCGCGACCGCACCTTGAGCAAGCATGCACGCCGTACTGAACAGGGGAGGCAGCTCATATTTTCTCATATTACCACCCGCCATTTTTGTTCGTCATACAGACGCGTCAAGTATTAAAACATTTTTTCCATATCAAACAAGAGAACTGGCCGCGAGCGTACCTTGAGCAAGCGTGCACGCCGTACTGAACAGGGGAGGCAGCTCATATTTTCTCATATTACCACCCGCCGTGTTTGTTCGTCATACAGACGCGTCAAGTATTACAATATTTTTTCCATATTAAACAAGAGAACTGGCCGCGAGCGTACCTTGAGCAAGCGTGCACGCCGTACTGAACAGGGGAGGCAGCTCATATTTTCTCATATTACCACCCGCCATTTTTGTTCGTCATACAGACGCGTCAAGTATTAAAACATTTTTTCCATATCAAACAAGAGAACTGGCCGCGACCGCACCTTGAGCAAGCATGCACGCCGTACTGAACAGGGGAGGCAGCTCATATTTTCTCATATTACCACCCGCCGTGTTTGTTCGTCATACAGACGCGTCAAGTATTACAATATTTTTTCCATATTAAACAAGAGAACTGGCCGCGAGCGTACCTTGAGCAAGCGTGCACGCCGTACTGAACAGGGGAGGTAGCTCATATTTTCTCATAGACCACCCGCCGTTTTTGTTCGTCATAAATACACGTCAAGTGTTACAACAATTTTTCCATATCAAACAAGAGAACTGGCCGCGACCGCACCTTGAGCAAGCATGCACGCCGTACTGAACAGGGCAGGCAGCTCATATTTTCTCATATTACCAACCGCCGTTTTTGTTCGTCATACAGACGCGTCAGTATTACAACATTTTTTCCATATAAACAAGAGAACTGGCCGCGAGCGCACCTTGAGCAAGCATGCATGTCTTACTGAACAGGGAAGGAAGCTCATATTTTCTCATATTACCACCCGTCGTTTTTGTTCGTCATACAGACGCGTCAAGTATTACAGCATTTTTTCAATATCAAACAAGAGAACTGGCCGCGAGCGCACCTTGAGCAAGCATGCACGCCGTACTGAACAGGGCAGGCAGCTCATATTTTCTCATATTACCACCCGCCGTTTTTGTTCGTCATACAGACGCGTCAAGTATTACAACATTTTTTCCATATCAAACAAGACAACTGGCCGCGAGCGCACCTTGAGCAAGCATGCACGCCATTCTGAACAGGGGAGGCAGCTCATATTTTCACATATTACCACCCGCCATTTTTGTTCGTCATACAGATGCGTCAAGTATTACAACATTTTTTCCATATAAACAAGAGAACTGACCGCGAGCGCACCTTGAGCAAGCATGCATGCCGTACTGAACAAGGGAGGCAGCTCATATTTGCTCATATCACCACCCGCCGTTTTTGCTCGTCATACAGATGCGTCAAGTATTACAACATATTTTCCATATCAAACAAGAGAACTGGCCGCGACCGCACCTTGAGCAAGAATGCACGCCGTACTGAACAGGGGAGGCAGCTCATATTTTCTCATATTACCACCCGCCGTTTTTGTTCGTCATACAGACACGTCAAGTATTACGTTTTTCCATATCAAACAAGAGAACTTGCCGCGAGCGCACCTTGAGCAAGCATGCATGCCGCACTGAACAGGGAAGGCAGCTCATATTTTCTCATATTACCACCCGCCGTTTTTGTTCGTCATACAGACGCATCAAGTATTACAACATTTTTTCAATATCAAACAAGAGAACTGGCCGCGAGCGCAGCTTGAGCAAGCATGCATGCCGTACTGAACAGGGCAGGCAGCTCATATTTTCTCATATTACCACCCACCGTTTTTGTTCGTCATACAGACGCATCAAGTATTACAACATTTTTTCAATATCAAACAAGAGAACTGGCCGCGAGCGCAGCTTGAGCAAGCATGCATGCCGTACTGAACAGGGCAGGCAGCTCATATTTTCTCATATTACCACCCACCGTTTTTGTTCGTCATACAGACGTGTCAAGTATTACAACAATTTTTCCATATCAAACAAGAGAACTGGCCGCGAGCGCACCTTGAGCAAGCATGCATGCCGCACTGAACAGGGAAGGCAGCTCATATTTTCTCATATTACCACCCGCCGTTTTTGTTCGTCATACAGACGCATCAAGTATTACAACATTTTTTCAATATCAAACAAGAGAACTGGCCGCGAGCGCAGCTTGAGCAAGCATGCATGCCGTACTGAACAGGGCAGGCAGCTCATATTTTCTCATATTACCACCCACCGTTTTTGTTCGTCATACAGACGTGTCAAGTATTACAACATTTTTTCAATATCAAACAAGAGAACTGGCCGCGAGCGCAGCTTGAGCAAGCATGCATGCCGTACTGAACAGGGCAGGCAGCTCATATTTTCTCATATTACCACCCACCGTTTTTGTTCGTCATACAGACGTGTCAAGTATTACAACATTTTTTCAATATCAAACAAGAGAACTGGCCGCGAGCGCAGCTTGAGCAAGCATGCATGCCGTACTGAAGAGGGCAGGCAGCTCATATTTTCTCGTATTACCACCCACCGTTTTTGTTCGTCATACAGACGCATCAAGTATTACAACATTATTTCAATATCAAACAAGAGAACTGGCCGCGAGCGCAGCTTGAGCAAGCATGCATGCCGTACTGAACAGGGCAGGCAGCTCATATTTTCTCATATTACCACCCACCGTTTTTGTTCGTCATACAGACATGTCAAGTATTACAACAATTTTTCCATATCAAACAAGAGAACTGGCCGCGAGCGCACCTTGAGCAAGCATGCATGCCGCACTGAACAGGGAAGGCAGCTCATATTTTCTCATATTACCACCCGCCGTTTTTGTTCGTCATACAGACGCATCAAGTATTACAACATTTTTTCAATATCAAACAAGAGAACTGGCCGCGAGCGCAGCTTGAGCAAGCATGCATGCCGTACTGAACAGGGCAGGCAGCTCATATTTTCTCATATTACCACCCACCGTTTTTGTTCGTCATACAGACGCGACAAGTATTACAACAGTTTTTCCATATCGAACAAGAGAACTGGCCGCGAGCGCACCTTGAGCAAGCATGCATGCCGTACTGAACAAGGGAGGCAGCTCATATTTGCTCATATCACCACCCGCCGTTTTTGTTCGTCATACAGACGCATCAAGTATTACAACATTATTTCAATATCAAACAAGAGAACTGGCCGCGAGCGCAGCTTGAGCAAGCATGCATGCCGTACTGAACAGGGCAGGCAGCTCATATTTTCTCATATTACCACCCACCGTTTTTGTTCGTCATACAGACGTGTCAAGTATTACAACATTTTTTCAATATCAAACAAGAGAACTGGCCGCGAGCGCAGCTTGAGCAAGCATGCATGCCGTACTGAACAGGGCAGGCAGCTCATATTTTCTCATATTACCACCCACCGTTTTTGTTCGTCATACAGACGTGTCAAGTATTACAACATTTTTTCAATATCAAACAAGAGAACTGGCCCCGAGCGCAGCTTGAGCAAGCATGCATGCCGTACTGAACAGGGCAGGCAGCTCATATTTTCTCGTATTACCACCCACCGTTTTTGTTCGTCATACAGACGCATCAAGTATTACAACATTATTTCAATATCAAACAAGAGAACTGGCCGCGAGCGCAGCTTGAGCAAGCATGCATGCCGTACTGAACAGGGCAGGCAGCTCATATTTTCTCATATTACCACCCACCGTTTTTGTTCGTCATACAGACATGTCAAGTATTACAACAATTTTTCCATATCAAACAAGAGAACTGGCCGCGAGCGCACCTTGAGCAAGCATGCATGCCGCACTGAACAGGGAAGGCAGCTCATATTTTCTCATATTACCACCCGCCGTTTTTGTTCGTCATACAGACGCATCAAGTATTACAACATTTTTTCAATATCAAACAAGAGAACTGGCCGCGAGCGCAGCTTGAGCAAGCATGCATGCCGTACTGAACAGGGCAGGCAGCTCATATTTTCTCATATTACCACCCACCGTTTTTGTTCGTCATACAGACATGTCAAGTATTACAACAATTTTTCCATATCAAACAAGAGAACTGGCCGCGAGCGCACCTTGAGCAAGCATGCATGCCGCACTGAACAGGGAAGGCAGCTCATATTTTCTCGTATTACCACCCACCGTTTTTGTTCGTCATACAGACGCATCAAGTATTACAACATTATTTCAATATCAAACAAGAGAACTGGCCGCGAGCGCAGCTTGAGCAAGCATGCATGCCGTACTGAACAGGGCAGGCAGCTCATATTTTCTCATATTACCACCCACCGTTTTTGTTCGTCATACAGACATGTCAAGTATTACAACAATTTTTCCATATCAAACAAGAGAACTGGCCGCGAGCGCACCTTGAGCAAGCATGCATGCCGCACTGAACAGGGCAGGCAGCTCATATTTTCTCATATTACCACCCACCGTTTTTGTTCGTCATACAGACATGTCAAGTATTACAACAATTTTTCCATATCAAACAAGAGAACTGGCCGCGAGCGCACCTTGATCAAGCATGCATGCCGCACTGAACAGGGAAGGCAGCTCATATTTTCTCATATTACCACCCGCCGTTTTTGTTCGTCATACAGACGCATCAAGTATTACAACATTATTTCAATATCAAACAAGAGAACTGGCCGCGAGCGCAGCTTGAGCAAGCATGCACGCCGTACTGATCAGGGGAGGCAGCCCATACTTTCTCATATTACCACCCGCCGTTTTTGTTCGTCATACAGACGTGTCAAGTATTACAACAATTTTTCCATATCAAACAAGAGAACTGGCCGCGACCGCACCTTGAGCAAGCATGCACGCCGTACTGAACAGGGCAGGCAGCTCATATTTTCTCATATTACCACCCACCGTTTTTGTTCGTCATACAGACGCGTCAAGTATTACAACAGTTTTTCCATATCGAACAAGAGAACTGGCCGCGAGCGCACCTTGAGCAAGCATGCACGCCGTACTGATCAGGGGAGGCAGCCCATACTTTCTCATATTACCACCCGCCGTTTTTGTTCGTCATACAGACGTGTCAAGTATTACAACAATTTTTCCATATCAAACAAGAGAACTGGCCGCGACCGCACCTTGAGCAAGCATGCACGCCGTACTGAACAGGGCAGGCAGCTCATATTTTTCTCATATTGCCACCCGCCGTTTTTGTTCGTCATACAGACGTGTCAAGTATTACAACATTTTTTCCATATAAACAAGAGAACTGGCCGCGAGCGCACCTTGAGCAAGCATGCATGCCGTACTGAACAAGGGAGGCAGCTCATATTTGCTCATATCACCACCCGCCGTTTTTGCTCGTCATACAGATGCGTCAAGTATTACAACATTTTTTCCATATCAAACAAGAGAACTGGCCGCGACCGCACCTTGAGCAAGAATGCACGCCGTACTGAACAGGGGAGGCAGCTCATATTTTCTCATATTACCACCCGCCGTTTTTGTTCGTCATACAGACACGTCAAGTATTACGTTTTTCCATACCAAACAAGAGAACTGGCCGCGAGCGCACCTTGAGCAAGCATGCATGCCGCACTGAACAGGGAAGGCAGCTCATATTTTCTCATATTACCACCCGCCGTTTTTGTTCGTCATACAGACGCATCAAGTATTACAACATTTTTTCAATATCAAACAAGAGAACTGGCCGCGAGCGCAGCTTGAGCAAGCATGCACGCCGTACTGAACAGGGGAGGCAGCCCATACTTTCTCATATTACCACCCGCCGTTTTTGTTCGTCATACAGACGTGTCAAGTATTACAACAGTTTTTCAATATCAAACAAGAGAACTGGCCGAGAGCGCAGCTTGAGCAAGCATGCATGCCGTACTGAACAGGGCAGGCAGCTCATATTTTCTCATATTACCACCCACCGTTTTTGTTCGTCATACAGACACGTCAAGTATTACGTTTTTCTATATCAAATAAGAGAACTGGCCGCGAGCGCACCTTGAGCAAGCATGCATGCCGCACTGAACAGGGAAGGCAGCTCATATTTTCTCATATTACCACCCGCCGTTTTTGTTCGTCATACAGACGCATCAAGTATTACAACATTTTTTCAATATCAAACAAGAGAACTGGCCGCGAGCGCAGCTTGAGCAAGCATGCACGCCGTACTGAACAGGGCATGCAGCTCATATTTTCTCATATTACCACCCACCGTTTTTGTTCGTCATACAGACGTGTCAAGTATTACAACAGTTTTTCAATATCAAACAAGAGAACTGGCCGAGAGCGCAGCTTGAGCAAGCATGCATGCCGTACTGAACAGGGCAGGCAGCTCATATTTTCTCATATTACCACCCACCGTTTTTGTTCGTCATACAGACGTGTCAAGTATTACAACAGTTTTTCAATATCAAACAAGAGAACTGGCCGAGAGCGCACCTTGAGCAAGCATGCATGCCGCACTGAACAGGGAAGGCAGCTCATATTTTCTCATATTACCACCCACCGTTTTTGTTCGTCATACAGACGCGCCAAGTATTACAACAGTTTTTCCATATCGAACAAGAGAACTGGCCGCGAGCGCACCTTGAGCAAGCATGCATGCCGTACTGAACAGGGCAGGCAGCTCATATTTTTCTCATATTGCCACCCGCCGTTTTTGTTCGTCATACAGACGTGTCAAGTATTACAACATTTTTTCCATATAAACAAGAGAACTGGCCGCGAGCGCACCTTGAGCAAGCATGCATGCCGCACTGAACAGGGAAGGCAGCTCATATTTTCTCATATTACCACCCGCCGTTTTTGTTCGTCATACAGACGCATCAAGTATTACAACATTTTTTCAATATCAAACAAGAGAACTGGCCGCGAGCGCAGCTTGGGCAAGCATGCATGCCGTACTGAACAGGGCAGGCAGCTCATATTTTCTCATATTACCACCCACCGTTTTTGTTCGTCATACAGACGTGTCAAGTATTACAACAGTTTTTCCATATAAACAAGAGAACTGGCCGCGAGCGCACCTTGAGCAAGCATGCATGCCGTACTGAACAGGGAAGGCAGCTCATATTTTCTCATATTACCACCCGCCGTTTTTGTTCGTCATACACACGCGTCAAATATTACAACATTTTTTGATATCAAACAAGAGAACTGGCCGAGAGCGCACCTTGAGCAAGCATGCATGCCGCACTGAACAGGGAAGGCAGCTCATATTTTCTCATATTACCACCCACCGTTTTTGTTCGTCATACAGACGCGTCAAGTATTACAACATTTTTTCCATATCAAACAAGAGAACTGGCCGCGAGCGCACCTTGAGCAAGCATGCATGCCGTACTGAACAAGGGAGGCAGCTGATAATTTCTCATATCACCACCCGCTGTTTTTGTTCGTCATACAGATGCGTCAAGTATTACAACATTTTTTCCATATCAAACAAGAGAACTGGCCGCGACCGCACCTTGAGCAAGCATGCACGCCGTACTGAACAGGGGAGGCAGGTCATATTTTCTCATATTACCACCCGCCCTTGTTGTTCGTCATACAGACGCGTCAAGTATTACAACCTTTTTCCATATCAAACAAGAGAACTGGCCGCAAGCGCACCTTGAGCAAGCATGCATGCCGTACTGAACAGGGGAGGCAGCTCGTATTTTCTCATATTACCACCCGCCGTATTTGTTCCTCATACAGATGCGTCAAGTATTACAACATTTTTTCCATGTAAAACAAGAGAACTGGCCGCGAGCGCACCTTGAGCAAGCATGCACGCCGTACTGAACAGGGGAGGCAGCTCATATTTTCTCATATTACCACCCGCCGTGTTTGTTCGTCATACAGACGCGTCAAGTATTACAACATTTTTTCCATAATAAACAAGAGAACTGGCCGCGAGCGTACCTTGAGCAAGCGTGCACGCCGTACTGAACAGGGGAGGTAGCTCATATTTTCTCATATTACCACCCGCCGTTTTTGTTCGTCATAAATACGCGTCAAGTGTTACAACAATTTTTCCATATCAAACAAGAGAACTGGCCGCGACCCCACCTTGAGCAAGCATGCACGCCGTACTGAACAGGGGAGGCAGCTCATATTTTCTCATATTACCACCCGCCGTTTTTGTTCGTCATACAGACGCGTCAAGTATTACAACGTTTTTCCATATCAAACAAGAGAACTGGCCGCAAGCGCACCTTGAGCAAGCATGCATGCCGTACTGAACAGGGGAGGCAGCTCGTATTTTCTCATATTACCACCCGCCGTATTTGTTCCTCATACAGATGCGTCAAGTATTACAACATTTTTTCCATATCAAACAAGAGAACTGGCCGCGAGCGCACCTTGAGCAAGCATGCACGCCGTACTGAACAGGGGAGGCAGCTCATATTTTCTCATATTACCACCCGCCGTGTTTGTTCGTCATACAGACGCGTCAAGTATTACAACATTTTTTCCATAATAAACAAGAGCACTGGCCGCGAGCGTACCTTGAGCAATTGTGCACGCCGTACTGAACAGGGGAGGTAGCTCATATTTTCTCATATTACCACCCGCCGTTTTTGTTCGTCATAAATACGCGTCAAGTGTTACAACAATTTTTCCATATCAAACAAGAGAACTGGCCGCGACCGCACCTTGAGCAAGCATGCACGCCGTACTGAACAAGGCAGGCAGCTCATATTTTCTCATATTACCACCCGCCGTATTTGTTCCTCATACAGATGCGTCAAGTATTACAACATTTTTTCCATATCAAACAAGAGAACTGGCCGCGAGCGCACCTTGAGCAAGCATGCACGCCGTACTGAACAGGGGAGGCAGCTCATATTTTCTCATATTACCACCCGCCGTGTTTGTTCGTAATACAGACGCGTCAAGTATTACAACATTTTTTCCATAATAAACAAGAGAACTGGCCGCGAGTGCACCTTGAGCAAGCATGCATGCCGTACTGAACAGGGAAGGAAGCTCATATTTTCTCATATTACCACCCGCCGTTTTTGTTCGTCATAAATACGCGTCAAGTGTTACAACATTTTTTCCATATCAAACAAGAGAACTGGCCGCGACCGCACCTTGAGCAAGCATGCACGCCGTACTGAACAAGGCAGGCAGCTCATATTTTCTCATATTACCACCCGCCGTTTTTGTTCGTCATAAATACGCGTCAAGTGTTACAACAATTTTTCCATATCAAACAAGAGAACTGGCCGCGACCGCACCTTGAGCAAGCATGCACGCCGTACTGAACAGGGCAGGCAGCTCATATTTTCTCATATTGCCACCCGCCGTTTTTGTTCATCATACAGACACGTCAGTATTACAACATTTTTTCCATATAAACAAGAGAACTGGCCGCGAGTGCACCTTGAGCAAGCATGCATGTCTTACTGAACAGGGAAGGAAGCTCATATTTTCTCATATTACCACCCGCCGTTTTTGTTCGTCATACAGACGCGTCAAGTATTACAACATTTTTTCAATATCAAACAGGAGAACTGGCCACGAGCGCACCTTGAGCAAGCATGCACGCCGTACTGAACAGGGCAGGCAGATCATATTTTCTCATATTACCACCCGCCGTTTTTGTTCGTCATAAATACGCGTCAAGTGTTACAAAAATTTTTCCATAATAAACAAGAGCACTGGCCGCGAGCGTACCTTGAGCAAGCGTGCTTGCCGTACTGAACAGGGGAGGTAGCTCATATTTTCTCATATTACCACCCGCCGTTTTTGTTCGTCATAAATACGCGTCAAGTGTTACAACAATTTTTCCATATCAAACAAGAGAACTGGCCGCGACCGCACCTTGAGCAAGCATGCACGCCGTACTGAACAAGGCAGGCAGCTCATATTTTCTCATATTACCACCCGCCGTATTTGTTCCTCATACAGATGCGTCAAGTATTACAACATTTTTTCCATATCAAACAAAAGAACTGGCCGCGAGCGCACCTTGAGCAAGCATGCACGCCGTACTGAACTGGGAGGTAGCTCATATTTTCTCATATTACCACCCGCCGTTTTTGTTCGTCATAAATACGCGTCAAGTGTTACAACAATTTTTCCATATCAAACAAGAGAACTGGCCGCGACCGCACCTTGAGCAAGCGTGAACGCCGTACTGAACAGGGGAGGTAGCTCATATTTTCTCATATTACCACCCGCCGTTTTTGTTCGTCATAAATACGCGTCAAGTGTTAGAACAATTTTTCCATATCAAACAAGAGAACTGGCCGCGACCGCACCTTGAGCAAGCATGCACGCCGTACTGAACAGGGCAGGCAGCTCATATTTTCTCATATTGCCACCCGCCGTTTTTGTTCGTCATACAGACACGTCAGTATTACAACATTTTTTCCATATAAACAAGAGAACTGGCCGCGAGTGCACCTTGAGCAAGCATGCATGTCTTACTGAACAGGCAAGGAAGCTCATATTTTCTCATATTACCACCCGCCGTTTTTGTTCGTCATACAGACGCGTCAAGTATTACAACATTTTTTCAATATCAAACAGGAGAACTGGCCGCGAGCGCACCTTGAGCAAGCATGCACGCCGTACTGAACAGGGCAGGCAGCTCATATTTTCTCATATTACCACCCGCCGTTTTTGTTCGTCATACAGACGCGTCAAGTATTACAACATTTTTTCCATATCAAACAAGAGAACTGGCCGCGAGCGCACCTTGAGCAAGCATGCACGCCGTTCTGAACAGGGGAGGCAGCTCATATTTTCTCATATTACCACCCACCATTTTTGTTCGTCATACGGATGCGTCAAGTATTAGAACATTTTTTTCATATCAAACAAGAGAACTGGCCGTGAGCGTACCTTGAGCAAGCGTGCACGCCGTACTGAACAGGGAAGGAAGCTCATATTTTCTCATATTACCACCCGCCGTTTTTGTTCGTCATACAGACGCGTCAAGTATTACAACAGTTTTTCCTTATCAAACAAGAAGTCTGGCCGCGAGCGCACCTTGAGCAAGCATGCATGCCGTACTGAACAGGGCAGGCAGGTCATATTTTCTCATATTACCACCCACCGTTTTTGTTCGTCATACAGACGCGTCAAGTATTACAACAGTTTTTCCTTATCAAACAAGAGGTCTGGCCGCGAGCGCACCTTGAGCAAGCATGCATGCCGTACTGAACAGGGCAGGCAGGTCATATTTTCTCATATTACCACCCACCGTTTTTGTTCGTCATACAGACGCGTCAAGTATTACAACATTTTTTCCATATCAAACAAGAGAACTGGCCGCGAGCGTACCTTGAGCAAGCGTGCACGCCGTACTGAAAAGGGGAGGTAGCTCATATTTTCTCATATTACCACCCGCCGTTTTTGTTCGTCATACAGACGCGTCAAGTATTACAACATTTTTTCCATATCAAACAAGAGAACTGGCCGCGAGCGCACCTTGAGCAAGCATGCATGCCGTACTGAACAGGGCAGGCAGGTCATATTTTCTCATATTACCACCCACCGTTTTTGTTCGTCATACAGACGCGTCAAGTATTACAACAGTTTTTCCTTATCAAACAAGAGGTCTGGCCGCGAGCGCACCTTGAGCAAGCATGTATGTCGTACTGAACAGGGAAGGAAGCTCATATTTTCTCATATTACCACCCGCCGTTTTTGTTCGTCATACAGACGCGTCAAGTATTACAACATTTTTTCAATATCAAACAAGACAACTGGCCGCGTGCGCACCTTGAGCAAGCATGCATGCCGTACTAAACAGGGCAGGCAGCTCATATTTTCTCATATTACCACCCGCCGTTTTTGTTCGTCATACAGACGCGTCAAGTATTACAACACTTTTTCAATATCAAACAAGAGAACTGGCCGCGAGCGCACCTTGAGCAAGCATGCATGCCGTACTGAACAGGGAAGGCAGCTCATATTTTCTCATATTACCACCCGCCAGTTTTGTTCGTCATACAGACGCGTCAAGTATTACAACATTTTTTCAATATCAAACAAGAGAACTGGCCGCAAGCGCACCTTGAGCAAGCATGCATGCCGTACTGAACAGGGAAGGCAGCTCATATTTTCTCATATTACCACCTGCCGTTTTTGTTCGTCATACACACGCGTCAAGTATTACAACATTTTTTCAATATCAAACAAGAGAACTGGCCGCGACCGCACCTTGAGTAAGCATGCACGCCGTACTGAACAGGGCAGGCAGCTCATATTTCTCATATTGCCACCCGCCGTTTTTGTTCGTCATACAGACGTGTCAAGTATTACAACATTTTTTCCATATAAACAAGAGAACTGGCCGCGAGCGCACCTTGAGCAAGCATGCATGTCGTACTGAACAGGGAAGGAAGCTCATAATTTCTCATATTACCACCCGCCGTTTTTGTTCGTCATACAGACGCGTCAAGTATTACAACATTTTTTCAATATCAAACAAGAGAACTGGCCGTGAGCGCACCTTGAGCAAGCTTGCATGCCGTACTAAACAGGGCAGGCAGCTCATATTTTCTCATATTACCACCCGCCGTTTTTGTTCGTCATACAGACGCGTCAAGTATTACAACACTTTTTCAATATCAAACAAGAGAACTGGCCGCGAGCGCACCTTGAGCAAGCATGCATGCCGTACTGAACAGGGAAGGCAGCTCATAGTTTCTCATATTACCACCCGCCATTTTTGTTCGTCATACAGACGCGTCAAGTATTACAACATTTTTTCAATATCAAACAAGAGAACTGGCCGCGAGCGCACCTTGAGCATGCATGCATGCCGTACTGAACAGGGAAGGCAGCTCATATTTTCTCATATTACCACCTGCCGTTTTTGTTCGTCATACACACGCGTCAAGTATTACAACATTTTTTCAATATCAAACAAGAGAACTGGCCGCGAGCGCACCTTGAGCAAGCATGCATGCCGTACTGAACAGGGCAGGCAGCTCATATTTTCTCATATTACCACCCGCCGTTTTTTTTCGTCATACACACGCGTCATATATTACAACATTTTTCTATATCAAACAAGAGAACTGGCCGAGAGCGCACCTTGAGCAAGCATGCATGCCTTACTGAACAGGGAAGGCAGCTCATAGTTTCTCATATTTCCACCCGCCATTTTTGTTCGTCATACAGACGCGTCAAGTATTACAACATTTTTTCAATATCAAACAAGAGAACTGGCCGCGAGCGCACCTTGAGCATGCATGCATGCCGTACTGAACAGGGAAGGCAGCTCATATTTTCTCATATTACCACCCGCCGTTTTTTTTCGTCATACACACGCGTCAAGTATTACAACATTTTTCTATATCAAACAAGAGAACTGGCCGAGAGCGCACCTTGAGCAAGCATGCATGCCTTACTGAACAGGGAAGGCAGCTCATAGTTTCTCATATTACCACCCGCCATTTTTTTTCGTCATACACACGCGTCAAATATTACAACATTTTTCTATATCAAACAAGAGAACTGGCCGAGAGCGCACCTTGAGCAAGCATGCATGCCTTACTGAACAGGGAAGGCAGCTCATATTTTCTCATATTACCACCCGCCGTTTTTTTTCGTCATACACACGCGTCAAGTATTACAACACTTTTTCAATATCAAACAAGAGAACTGGCCGCGAGCGCACCTTGAGCAAGCATGCATGCCGTACTGAACAGAGAAGGCAGCTCATAGTTTCTCATATTACCACCCGCCATTTTTGTTCGTCATACAGACGCGTCAAGTATTACAACATTTTTTCAATATCAAACAAGAGAACTGCCCGCGAGCGCACCTTGAGCATGCATGCATGCCGTACTGAACAGGGAAGGCAGCTCATATTTTCTCAAAATACCACCCGCCGTTTTGTTCGTCATACAGACGTGTCAAGTATTACAACAATTTTTCAATATCAAACAAGAGAACTGGCCGCGAGCGCACCTTGAGCAAGCATGCACGCCGTACTGAACAGGGGAGGCAGCTCATATTTTCTCATTATACCACCCGCCGTTTTTGTTCGTCATACAGACGCATCAAGTATTACAACATTTTTTCCATATCAAACAAGAGAACTGGCCGCGAGCGCTGCTTGAGCAAGCATGCATGCCGTACTGAACAAGGGAGGCAGCTCATAATTTCTCATATCACCACCCGCCGTTTTTGTTCATCATACAGATGCGTCAAGTATTACAACATTTTTTCCATATCAAACAAGAGAACTGGCCGCGACCGCACCTTGAGCAAGCATGCACGCCGTACTGAACAGGGAAGGCAGCTCATATTTTCTCATATTACCACCCGCCATTTTTGTTCGTCATACAGACGCGTCAAGTATTAAAACATTTTTTCCATATCAAACAAGAGAACTGGCCGCGAGCGCACCTTGAGCAAGCATGCACGCCGTACTGAACAGGGGAGGCAGCTCATATTTTCTCATATTACCACCCGCCGTGTTTGTTCGTCTCACAGACGCGTCAAGTATTACAACACTTTTTCAATATCAAACAAGAGAACTGGCCGCGAGCGCACCTTGAGCAAGCATGCATGCCGTACTAAACAGGGCAGGCAGCTCATATTTTCTCATATTACCACCCGCCGTTTTTGTTCGTCATACAGACGCGTCAAGTATTACAACACTTTTTCAATATCAAACAAGAGAACTGGCCGCGAGCGCACCTTGAGCAAGCATGCATGCCGTACTGAACAGGGAAGGCAGCTCATAATTTCTCATATTACCACCCACCGTTTTTGTTCGTCATACAGACGCGTCAAGTATTACAACAGTTTTTCCTTATCAAACAAGACAACTGGCCGCGTGCGCACCTTGAGCAAGCATGCATGCCGTACTAAACAGGGAAGGAAGCTCATATTTTCTCATATTACCACCCGCCGTTTTTGTTCGTCATACAGACGCGTCAAGTATTACAACATTTTTTCAATATCAAACAAGACAACTGGCCGCGTGCGCACCTTGAGCAAGCATGCATGCCGTACTAAACAGGGCAGGCAGCTCATATTTTCTCATATTACCACCCGCCGTTTTTGTTCGTCATACAGACGCGTCAAGTATTACAACATTTTTTCAATATCAAACAAGACAACTGGCCGCGTGCGCACCTTGAGCAAGCATGCATGCCGTACTAAACAGGGGAGGCAGCTCATATTTTCTCATATTACCACCCGCCGTTTTTGTTCGTCATACAGACGCGTCAAGTATTACAACATTTTTTCAATATCAAACAAGACAACTGGCCGCGTGCGCACCTTGAGCAAGCATGCATGCCGTACTAAACAGGGCAGGCAGCTCATATTTTCTCATATTACCACCCGCCGTTTTTGTTCGTCATACAGACGCGTCAAGTATTACAACACTTTTTCAATATCAAACAAGAGAACTGGCCGCGAGCGCACCTTGAGCAAGCATGCATGCCGTACTGAACAGGGAAGGCAGCTCATAATTTCTCATATTACCACCCACCGTTTTTGTTCGTCATACAGACGCGTCAAGTATTACAACAGTTTTTCCTTATCAAACAAGACAACTGGCCGCGTGCGCACCTTGAGCAAGCATGCATGCCGTACTAAACAGGGAAGGAAGCTCATATTTTCTCATATTACCACCCGCCGTTTTTGTTCGTCATACAGACGCGTCAAGTATTACAACATTTTTTCAATATCAAACAAGACAACTGGCCGCGTGCGCACCTTGAGCAAGCATGCATGCCGTACTAAACAGGGCAGGCAGCTCATATTTTCTCATATTACCACCCGCCGTTTTTGTTCGTCATACAGACGCGTCAAGTATTACAACATTTTTTCAATATCAAACAAGAGAACTGCCCGCGAGCGCACCTTGAGCATGCATGCATGCCGTACTGAACAGGGAAGGCAGCTCATATTTTCTCAAAATACCACCCGCCGTTTTGTTCGTCATACAGACGCGTCAAGTATTACAACACTTTTTCAATATCAAACAAGAGAACTGGCCGCGAGCGCACCTTGAGCAAGCATGCATGCCGTACTGAACAGGGAAGGCAGCTCATAATTTCTCATATTACCACCCACCGTTTTTGTTCGTCATACAGACGCGTCAAGTATTACAACAGTTTTTCCTTATCAAACAAGAGAACTGGCCGCGAGCGCACCTTGAGCAAGCATGTATGTCGTACTGAACAGGGAAGGAAGCTCATATTTTCTCATATTACCACCCGCCGTTTTTGTTCGTCATACAGACGCGTCAAGTATTACAACATTTTTTCAATATCAAACAAGACAACTGGCCGCGTGCGCACCTTGAGCAAGCATGCATGCCGTACTAAACAGGGCAGGCAGCTCATATTTTCTCATATTACCACCCGCCGTTTTTGTTCGTCATACAGACGCGTCAAGTATTACAACACTTTTTCAATATCAAACAAGAGAACTGGCCGCGAGCGCACCTTGAGCAAGCATGCATGCCGTACTGAACAGGGAAGGCAGCTCATATTTTCTCATATTACCACCCGCCAGTTTTGTTCGTCATACAGACGCGTCAAGTATTACAACATTTTTTCAATATTAAACAAGAGAACTGGCCGCAAGCGCACCTTGAGCAAGCATGCATGCCGTACTGAACAGGGAAGGCAGCTCATATTTTCTCATATTACCACCTGCCGTTTTTGTTCGTCATACACACGCGTCAAGTATTACAACATTTTTTCAATATCAAACAAGAGAACTGGCCGCGACCGCACCTTGAGTAAGCATGCACGCCGTACTGAACAGGGCAGGCAGCTCATATTTCTCATATTGCCACCCGCCGTTTTTGTTCGTCATACAGACGTGTCAAGTATTACAACATTTTTTCCATATAAACAAGAGAACTGGCCGCGAGCGCACCTTGAGCAAGCATGCATGTCGTACTGAACAGGGAAGGAAGCTCATAATTTCTCATATTACCACCCGCCGTTTTTGTTCGTCATACAGACGCGTCAAGTATTACAACTTTTTTTCAATATCAAACAAGAGAACTGGCCGTGAGCGCACCTTGAGCAAGCTTGCATGCCGTACTAAACAGGGCAGGCAGCTCATATTTTCTCATATTACCACCCGCCGTTTTTGTTCGTCATACAGACGCGTCAAGTATTACAACACTTTTTCAATATCAAACAAGAGAACTGGCCGCGAGCGCACCTTGAGCAAGCATGCATGCCGTACTGAACAGGGAAGGCAGCTCATAGTTTCTCATATTACCACCCGCCATTTTTGTTCGTCATACAGACGCGTCAAGTATTACAACATTTTTTCAATATCAAACAAGAGAACTGGCCGCGAGCGCACCTTGAGCATGCATGCATGCCGTACTGAACAGGGAAGGCAGCTCATATTTTCTCATATTACCACCTGCCGTTTTTGTTCGTCATACACACGCGTCAAGTATTACAACGTTTTTTCAATATCAAACAAGAGAACTGGCCGCGAGCGCACCTTGAGCAAGCATGCATGCCGTACTGAACAGGGCAGGCAGCTCATATTTTCTCATATTACCACCCGCCGTTTTTGTTCGTCATACAGACGCGTCAAGTATTACAACATTTTTTCAATATCAAACAAGACAACTGGCCGCGTGCGCACCTTGAGCAAGCATGCATGCCGTACTAAACAGGGCAGGCAGCTCATATTTTCTCATATTACCACCCGCCGTTTTTGTTCGTCATACAGACGCGTCAAGTATTACAACACTTTTTCAATATCAAACAAGAGAACTGGCCGCGAGCGCACCTTGAGCAAGCATGCATGCCGTACTGAACAGGGAAGGCAGCTCATAATTTCTCATATTACCACCCACCGTTTTTGTTCGTCATACAGACGCGTCAAGTATTACAACAGTTTTTCCTTATCAAACAAGACAACTGGCCGCGTGCGCACCTTGAGCAAGCATGCATGCCGTACTAAACAGGGAAGGAAGCTCATATTTTCTCATATTACCACCCGCCGTTTTTGTTCGTCATACAGACGCGTCAAGTATTACAACAATTTTCAATATCAAACAAGACAACTGGCCGCGTGCGCACCTTGAGCAAGCATGCATGCCGTACTAAACAGGGCAGGCAGCTCATATTTTCTCATATTACCACCCGCCGTTTTTGTTCGTCATACAGACGCGTCAAGTATTACAACACTTTTTCAATATCAAACAAGAGAACTGGCCGCGTGCGCACCTTGAGCAAGCATGCATGCCGTACTAAACAGGGAAGGAAGCTCATATTTTCTCATATTACCACCCGCCGTTTTTGTTCGTCATACAGACGCGTCAAGTATTACAACAATTTTCAATATCAAACAAGACAACTGGCCGCGTGCGCACCTTGAGCAAGCATGCATGCCGTACTAAACAGGGCAGGCAGCTCATATTTTCTCATATTACCACCCGCCGTTTTTGTTCGTCATACAGACGCGTCAAGTATTACAACAATTTTCAATATCAAACAAGACAACTGGCCGCGTGCGCACCTTGAGCAAGCATGCATGCCGTACTAAACAGGGCAGGCAGCTCATATTTTCTCATATTACCACCCGCCGTTTTTGTTCGTCATACAGACGCGTCAAGTATTACAACACTTTTTCAATATCAAACAAGAGAACTGGCCGCGAGCGCACCTTGAGCAAGCATGCATGCCGTACTGAACAGGGAAGGCAGCTCATAATTTCTCATATTACCACCCACCGTTTTTGTTCGTCATACACACGCGTCAAGTATTACAACGTTTTTTCAATATCAAACAAGAGAACTGGCCGCGAGCGCACCTTGAGCAAGCATGCATGCCGTACTAAACAGGGAAGGAAGCTCATATTTTCTCATATTACCACCCGCCGTTTTTGTTCGTCATACAGACGCGTCAAGTATTACAACAATTTTCAATATCAAACAAGACAACTGGCCGCGTGCGCACCTTGAGCAAGCATGCATGCCGTACTAAACAGGGCAGGCAGCTCATATTTTCTCATATTACCACCCGCCGTTTTTGTTCGTCATACAGACGCGTCAAGTATTACAACATTTTTTCAATATCAAACAAGAGAACTGCCCGCGAGCGCACCTTGAGCATGCATGCATGCCGTACTGAACAGGGAAGGCAGCTCATATTTTCTCAAAATACCACCCGCCGTTTTGTTCGTCATACAGACGCGTCAAGTATTACAACACTTTTTCATTATCAAACAAGAGAACTGGCCGCGAGCGCACCTTGAGCAAGCATGCATGCCGTACTGAACAGGGAAGGCAGCTCATAATTTCTCATATTACCACCAACCGTTTTTGTTCGTCATACAGACGCGTCAAGTATTACAACAGTTTTTCCTAATCAAACAAGAGAACTGGCCGCGAGCGCACCTTGAGCAAGCATGTATGTCGTACTGAACAGGGAAGGAAGCTCATATTTTCTCATATTACCACCCGCCGTTTTTGTTCGTCATACAGACGCGTCAAGTATTACAACATTTTTTCAATATCAAACAAGACAACTGGCCGCGTGCGCACCTTGAGCAAGCATGCATGCCGTACTAAACAGGGCAGGCAGCTCATATTTTCTCATATTACCACCCGCCGTTTTTGTTCGTCATACAGACGCGTCAAGTATTACAACACTTTTTCAATATCAAACAAGAGAACTGGCCGCGAGCGCACCTTGAGCAAGCATGCATGCCGTACTGAACAGGGAAGGCAGCTCATATTTTCTCATATTACCACCCGCCAGTTTTGCTCGTCATACAGACGCGTCAAGTATTACAACATTTTTTCAATATCAAACAAGAGAACTGGCCGCAAGCGCACCTTGAGCAAGCATGCATGCCGTACTGAACAGGGAAGGCAGCTCATATTTTCTCATATTACCACCTGCCGTTTTTGTTCGTCATACACACGCGTCAAGTATTACAACATTTTTTCAATATCAAACAAGAGAACTGGCCGCGACCGCACCTTGAGTAAGCATGCACGCCGTACTGAACAGGGCAGGCAGCTCATATTTCTCATATTGCCACCCGCCGTTTTTGTTCGTCATACAGACGTGTCAAGTATTACAACATTTTTTCCATATAAACAAGAGAACTGGCCGCGAGCGCACCTTGAGCAAGCATGCATGTCGTACTGAACAGGGAAGGAAGCTCATAATTTCTCATATTACCACCCGCCGTTTTTGTTCGTCATACAGACGCGTCAAGTATTACAACTTTTTTTCAATATCAAACAAGAGAACTGGCCGTGAGCGCACCTTGAGCAAGCTTGCATGCCGTACTAAACAGGGCAGGCAGCTCATATTTTCTCATATTACCACCCGCCGTTTTTGTTCGTCATACAGACGCGTCAAGTATTACAACACTTTTTCAATATCAAACAAGAGAACTGGCCGCGAGCGCACCTTGAGCAAGCATGCATGCCGTACTGAACAGGGAAGGCAGCTCATAGTTTCTCATATTACCACCCGCCATTTTTGTTCGTCATACAGACGCGTCAAGTATTACAACATTTTTTCAATATCAAACAAGAGAACTGGCCGCGAGCGCACCTTGAGCATGCATGCATGCCGTACTGAACAGGGAAGGCAGCTCATATTTTCTCATATTACCACCTGCCGTTTTTGTTCGTCATACACACGCGTCAAGTATTACAACGTTTTTTCAATATCAAACAAGAGAACTGGCCGCGAGCGCACCTTGAGCAAGCATGCATGCCGTACTGAACAGGGCAGGCAGCTCATATTTTCTCATATTACCACCCGCCGTTTTTTTCGTCATACACACGCGTCATATATTACAACATTTTTCTATATCAAACAAGAGAACTGGCCGAGAGCGCACCTTGAGCAAGCATGCATGCCTTACTGAACAGGGAAGGCAGCTCATAGTTTCTCATATTACCACCCGCCATTTTTGTTCGTCATACAGACGCGTCAAGTATTACAACATTTTTTCAATATCAAACAAGAGAACTGGCCGCGAGCGCACCTTGAGCATGCATGCATGCCGTACTGAACAGGGAAGGCAGCTCATATTTTCTCATATTACCACCCGCCGTTTTTTTTCGTCATACACACGCGTCAAGTATTACAACATTTTTCTATATCAAACAAGAGAACTGGCCGAGAGCGCACCTTGAGCAAGCATGCATGCCTTACTGAACAGGGAAGGCAGCTCATAGTTTCTCATATTACCACCCGCCATTTTTTTTCGTCATACACACGCGTCAAATATTACAACATTTTTCTATATCAAACAAGAGAACTGGCCGAGAGCGCACCTTGAGCAAGCATGCATGCCTTACTGAACAGGGAAGGCAGCTCATATTTTCTCATATTACCACCCGCCGTTTTTTTTCGTCATACACACGCGTCAAGTATTACAACACTTTTTCAATATCAAACAAGAGAACTGGCCGCGAGCGCACCTTGAGCAAGCATGCATGCCGTACTGAACAGGGAAGGCAGCTCATAGTTTCTCATATTACCACCCGCCATTTTTGTTCGTCATACAGACGCGTCAAGTATTACAACATTTTTTCAATATCAAACAAGAGAACTGCCCGCGAGCGCACCTTGAGCATGCATGCATGCCGTACTGAACAGGGAAGGCAGCTCATATTTTCTCAAAATACCACCCGCCGTTTTTGTTCGTCATACAGAGGTGTCAAGTATTACAACAATTTTTCAATATCAAACAAGAGAACTGGCCGCGAGCGCACCTTGAGCAAGCATGCACGCCGTACTGAACAGGGGAGGCAGCTCATATTTTCTCATTATACCACCCGCCGTTTTTGTTCGTCATACAGACGCATCAAGTATTACAACATTTTTTCCATATCAAACAAGAGAACTGGCCGCGAGCGCTGCTTGAGCAAGCATGCATGCCGTACTGAACAAGGGAGGCAGCTCATAATTTCTCATATCACCACCCGCCGTTTTTGTTCATCATACAGATGCGTCAAGTATTACAACATTTTTTCCATATCAAACAAGAGAACTGGCCGCGACCGCACCTTGAGCAAGCATGCACGCCGTACTGAACAGCGAAGGCAGCTCATATTTTCTCATATTACCACCCGCCATTTTTGTTCGTCATACAGACGCGTCAAGTATTAAAACATTTTTTCCATATCAAACAAGAGAACTGGCCGCGAGCGCACCTTGAGCAAGCATGCACGCCGTACTGAACAGGGGAGGCAGCTCATAATTTCTCATATTACCACCCGCCGTGTTTGTTCGTCTCACAGACGCGTCAAGTATTACAACATTTTTTCCATATTAAACAAGAGAACTGGCCGCGAGCGCACCTTGAGCAAGCGTGCACGCCGTACTGAACAGGGGAGGTAGCTCATATTTTCTCATATTACCACCCGCCGTTTTTGTTCGTCATAAATACGCGTCCAGTGTTACAACAATTTTTCCATATCAAACAAGAGAACTGGCCGCGACCGCACCTTGAGCAAGCATGCACGCCGTACTGAACAGGGCAGGCAGCTCATATTTTCTCATATTGTCACCCGCCGTTTTTGTTCGTCATACAGACGCGTCAGTATTACAACATTTTTTCCATATAAACAAGAGAACTGGCCGCGAGCGCACCTTGAGCAAGCATGCATGTCTTAATGAACAGGGAAGGAAGCTTATATTTTCTCATATTACCACCCGTCGTTTTTGTTCGTCATACAGACGCGTCAAGTATTACAACATTTTTTCAATATCAAACAAGAGAACTGGCCGCGAGCGCACCTTGAGCAAGCATGCACGCCGTACTGAACAGGGCAGGCAGCTCATATTTTCTCATATTACCACCCACCGTTTTTGTTCGTCATACAGACGCGTCAAGTATTACAACATTTTTTCATATCAAACAAGAGAACTGGCCGCGAGCGCACCTTGAGCAAGCATGCACGCCGTACTGAACAGGGCAGGCAGCTCATATTTTCTCATATTACCACCCGCCGTTTTTGTTCGTCATAAAGACGCGTCAAGTATTAAAACATTTTTTCCATATCAAACAAGAGAACTGGCCGCGAGCGCACCTTGAGCAAGCATGCACGCCGTACTGAAGAGGGCAGGCAGCTCATATTTTCTCATATTACCACCCGCCGTTTTTGTTCGTCATACAGACGCGTCAAGTATTAAAACATTTTTTCCATATCAAACAAGAGAACTGGCCGCGAGCGCACCTTGAGCAAGCATGCACGCCGTACTGAACAGGGCAGGCAGCTCATATTTTCTCATATTACCACCCGCCGTTTTTGTTCGTCATACAGACGCGTCAAGTATTACAACATTTTTTCCATATAAACAAGAGAACTGGCCGCGAGCGCACCTTGAGCAAGCATGCATGTCTTAATGAACAGGGAAGGAAGCTTATATTTTCTCATATTACCACCCGTCGTTTTTGTTCGTCATACAGACGCGTCAAGTATTACAACATTTTTTCAATATCAAACAAGAGAACTGGCCGCGAGCGCACCTTGAGCAAGCATGCACGCCGTACTGAACAGGGCAGGCAGCTCATATTTTCTCATATTACCACCCGTCGTTTTTGTTCGTCATACAGACGCGTCAAGTATTACAACATTTTTTCAATATCAAACAAGAGAACTGGCCGCGAGCGCACCTTGAGCAAGCATGCACGCCGTACTGAACAGGGCAGGCAGCTCATATTTTCTCATATTACCACCCGCCGTTTTTGTTCGTCATACAGACGCGTCAAGTATTAAAACATTTTTTCCATATCAAACAAGAGAACTGGCCGCGAGCGCACCTTGAGCAAGCATGCACGCCGTACTGAACAGGGCAGGCAGCTCATATTTTCTCATATTGCCACCCGCCGTTTTTGTTCGTCATACAGACGCGTCAGTATTACAACATTTTTTCCATATAAACAAGAGAACTGGCCGCGAGCGCACCTTGAGCAAGCATGCATGTCTTAATGAACAGGGAAGGAAGCTTATATTTTCTCATATTACCACCCGTCGTTTTTGTTCGTCATACAGACGCGTCAAGTATTACAACATTTTTTCAATATCAAACAAGAGAACTGGCCGCGAGCGCACCTTGAGCAAGCATGCACGCCGTACTGAACAGGGCAGGCAGCTCATATTTTCTCATATTACCACCCGCCATTTTTGTTCGTCATACAGATGCGTCAAGTATTACAACATTTTTTCCATATAAACAAGAGAACTGACCGCGAGCGCACCTTGAGCAAGCATGCATGCCGTACTGAACAGGGAAGGCAGCTCATATTTTCTCATATTACCACCCACCGTTTTTGTTCATCATACAGACGCGTCAAGTATTACAACATTTTTTCAATATCAAACAAGAGAACTGGCCGCGAGCACACCTTGAGCATGCATGCATGCCATACTGAACCGGGCAGGCAGCTCATATTTTCTCATATTATCACCCGCCGTTTTTGTTCGTCATACAGACGCGTCAAGTATTACAACATTTTTTCAATATCAAACAAGAGAACTGGCCGCGAGCGCACCTTGAGCAAGCATGCACGCCGTACTGAACAGGGGAGGCAGCTCATATTTTCTCATTACACCACCCGCCGTTTTTGTTCGTCATACAGACGCATCAAGTATTACAACATTTTTTCCATATCAAACAAGAGAACTGGCCGCGAGCGCTGCTTGAGCAAGCATGCATGCCGTACTGAACAAGGGAGGCAGCTCATATTTGCTCATATCACCACCCGCCGTTTTTGCTCGTCATACAGATGCGTCAAGTATTACAACATTTTTTCCATATCAAACAAGAGAACTGGCCGCGACCGCACCTTGAGCAAGAATGCACGCCGTACTGAACAGGGGAGGCAGCTCATATTTTCTCATATTACCACCCGCCGTTTTTGTTCGTCATACAGACACGTCAAGTATTACGTTTTTCCATATCAAACAAGAGAACTGGCCGCGAGCGCACCTTGAGCAAGCATGCATGCCGTACTGAACAGGGGAGGCAGCTCATATTTTCTCATATTACCACCTGCCGTTTTTGTTTGTCATACACACGCGTCAAGTATTACAACATTTTTTCAATATCAAACAAGAGAACTGGCCGCGACCGCACCTTGAGTAAGCATGCACGTCGTACTGAACAGGGCAGGCAGCTCATATTTCTCATATTGCCACCCGCCGTTTTTGTTCGTCATACAGACGCGTCAAATATTACAACATTTTTCTATATCAAACAAGAGAACTGGCCGAGAGCGCACCTTGAGCAAGCATGCATGCCTTACTGAACAGGGCAGGCAGCTCATATTTTCTCATATTACCACCCGCCGTTTTTGTTCGTCATACAGACGCGTCAAGTATTACAACATTTTTTAAATATCAAACAAGAGAACTGGCCGCGAGCGCAGCTTGAGCAAGCATTCACGCCGTACTGAACAGGGCAGGCAGCTCATATTTTCTCATATTACCACCCGCCGTTTTTGTTCGTCATACAGACGCGTCAAGTATTACAACAGTTTTTCCATATCAAACAAGAGAACTGGCCGCGAGCGCACCTTGAGCAAGCATGCATGCCGTACTGAACAAGGGAGGCAGCTCATAATTTCTCATATCACCACCCGCCGTTTTTGTTCATCATACAGATGCGTCAAGTATTACAACATTTTTTCCATATCAAACAAGAGAACTGGCCGCGACCGCACCTTGAGCAAGCATGCACGCCGTACTGAACAGGGAAGGCAGCTCATATTTTCTCATATTACCACCCGCCATTTTTGTTCGTCATACAGACGCGTCAAGTATTAAAACATTTTTTCCATATCAAACAAGAGAACTGGCCGCGAGCGCACCTTGAGCAAGCATGCACGCCGTACTGAACAGGGGAGGCAGCTCATATTTTCTCATATTACCACCCGCCGTGTTTGTTCGTCTCACAGACGCGTCAAGTATTACAACATTTTTTCCATATTAAACAAGAGAACTGGCCGCGAGCGCACCTTGAGCAAGCGTGCACGCCGTACTGAACAGGGGAGGTAGCTCATATTTTCTCATATTACCACCCGCCGTTTTTGTTCGTCATAAATACGCGTCCAGTGTTACAACAATTTTTCCATATCAAACAAGAGAACTGGCCGCGACCGCACCTTGAGCAAGCATGCACGCCGTACTGAACAGGGCAGGCAGCTCATATTTTCTCATATTGCCACCCGCCGTTTTTGTTCGTCATACAGACGCGTCAGTATTACAACATTTTTTCCATATAAACAAGAGAACTGGCCGCGAGCGCACCTTGAGCAAGCATGCATGTCTTAATGAACAGGGAAGGAAGCTTATATTTTCTCATATTACCACCCGTCGTTTTTGTTCGTCATACAGACGCGTCAAGTATTACAACATTTTTTCAATATCAAACAAGAGAACTGGCCGCGAGCGCACCTTGAGCAAGCATGCACGCCGTACTGAACAGGGCAGGCAGCTCATATTTTCTCATATTTCCACCCGCCGTTTTTGTTCGTCATACAGACGCGTCAAGTATTACAACATTTTTTCCATATCAAACAAGAGAACTGGCCGCGAGCGCACCTTGAGCAAGCATGCACGCCGTACTGAACTGGGCAGGCAGCTCATATTTTCTCATATTACCACCCGCCGTTTTTGTTCGTCATACAGACGCGTCAAGTATTAAAACATTTTTTCCATATCAAACAAGAGAACTGGCCGCGAGCGCACCTTGAGCAAGCATGCACGCCGTACTGAACAGGGCAGGCAGCTCATATTTTCTCATATTACCACCCGCCGTTTTTGTTCGTCATACAGACGCGTCAAGTATTAAAACATTTTTTCCATATCAAACAAGAGAACTGGCCGCGAGCGCACCTTGAGCAAGCATGCACGCCGTACTGAACAGGGCAGGCAGCTCATATTTTCTCATATTACCACCCGCCGTTTTTGTTCGTCATACAGACGCGTCAAGTATTACAACATTTTTTCCATATAAACAAGAGAACTGGCCGCGAGCGCACCTTGAGCAAGCATGCATGTCTTAATGAACAGGGAAGGAAGCTTATATTTTCTCATATTACCACCCGTCGTTTTTGTTCGTCATACAGACGCGTCAAGTATTACAACATTTTTTCAATATCAAACAAGAGAACTGGCCGCGAGCGCACCTTGAGCAAGCATGCACGCCGTACTGAACAGGGCAGGCAGCTCATATTTTCTCATATTACCACCCGTCGTTTTTGTTCGTCATACAGACGCGTCAAGTATTACAACATTTTTTCAATATCAAACAAGAGAACTGGCCGCGAGCGCACCTTGAGCAAGCATGCACGCCGTACTGAACAGGGCAGGCAGCTCATATTTTCTCATATTACCACCCGCCGTTTTTGTTCGTCATACAGACGCGTCAAGTATTAAAACATTTTTTCCATATCAAACAAGAGAACTGGCCGCGAGCGCACCTTGAGCAAGCATGCACGCCGTACTGAACAGGGCAGGCAGCTCATATTTTCTCATATTGCCACCCGCCGTTTTTGTTCGTCATACAGACGCGTCAGTATTACAACATTTTTTCCATATAAACAAGAGAACTGGCCGCGAGCGCACCTTGAGCAAGCATGCATGTCTTAATGAACAGGGAAGGAAGCTTATATTTTCTCATATTACCACCCGTCGTTTTTGTTCGTCATACAGACGCGTCAAGTATTACAACATTTTTTCAATATCAAACAAGAGAACTGGCCGCGAGCGCACCTTGAGCAAGCATGCACGCCGTACTGAACAGGGCAGGCAGCTCATATTTTCTCATATTACCACCCGCCATTTTTGTTCGTCATACAGATGCGTCAAGTATTACAACATTTTTTCCATATAAACAAGAGAACTGACCGCGAGCGCACCTTGAGCAAGCATGCATGCCGTACTGAACAGGGAAGGCAGCTCATATTTTCTCATATTACCACCCACCGTTTTTGTTCATCATACAGACGCGTCAAGTATTACAACATTTTTTCAATATCAAACAAGAGAACTGGCCGCGAGCACACCTTGAGCATGCATGCATGCCATACTGAACCGGGCAGGCAGCTCATATTTTCTCATATTATCACCCGCCGTTTTTGTTCGTCATACAGACGCGTCAAGTATTACAACATTTTTTCAATATCAAACAAGAGAACTGGCCGCGAGCGCACCTTGAGCAAGCATGCACGCCGTACTGAACAGGGGAGGCAGCTCATATTTTCTCATTACACCACCCGCCGTTTTTGTTCGTCATACAGACGCATCAAGTATTACAACATTTTTTCCATATCAAACAAGAGAACTGGCCGCGAGCGCTGCTTGAGCAAGCATGCATGCCGTACTGAACAAGGGAGGCAGCTCATATTTGCTCATATCACCACCCGCCGTTTTTGTTCGTCATACAGACGCGTCAAGTATTACAACATTTTTTCCATATCAAACGAGAGAACTGGCCGCGAGCGCACCTTGAGCCAGGCATGCACGCCGTACTGAACAGGGCAGGCAGCTCATATTTTCTCATATTACCACCCGCCGTTTTTGTTCGTCATACAGACGCGTCAAGTATTACAACATTTTTTTCATATCAAACGAGAGAACTGGCCGCGAGCGCACCTTGAGCCAGGCATGCACGCCGTACTGAACAGGGCAGGCAGCTCATATTTTCTCATATTACCACCCGCCGTTTTTGTTCGTCATACAGACGCGTCAAGTAATACAACCATTTTTCCTTATCAAACGAGAGAACTGGCCCCGAGCGCACCTTGAGCCAGGCATGCATGCCGTACTGAACAGGGCAGGCAGCTCATATTTTCTCAAATTACCACCCGCCGTTTTTGTTCGTCATACAGACGCGTCAAGTAATACAACTATTTTTCCTTATCAAACGAGAGAACTGGCCCCGAGCGCACCTTTAGCCAGGCATGCATGCCGTACTGAACAGGGCAGGCAGCTCATATTTTCTCATATTACCACCCGCCGTTTTTGTTCGTCATACAGACGCGTCAAGTATTACAACATTTTTTCCATATCAAACGAGAGAACTGGCCGCGAGCGCACCTTGAGCCAGGCATGCACGCCGTACTGAACAGGGCAGGTAGCTCATATTTTCTCAAATTACCACCCGCCGTTTTTGTTCGTCATACAGACGCGTCAAGTAATACAACTATTTTTCCTTATCAAACGAGAGAACTGGCCCCGAGCGCACCTTGAGCCAGGCATGCATGCCGTACTGAACAGGGCAGGCAGCTCATATTTTCTCAAATTACCACCCGCCGTTTTTGTTCGTCATACAGACGCGTCAAGTAATACAACTATTTTTCCTTATCAAACGAGAGAACTGGCCCCGAGCGCACCTTGAGCCAGGCATGCATGCCGTACTGAACAGGGAAGGCAGCTCATATTTTCTCATATTACCACCCGCCATTTTTGTTCGTCATACAGACGCGTCAAGTATTAAAACATTTTTTCCATATCAAACGAGAGAACTGGCCGCGAGCGCACCTTGAGCCAGGCATGCACGCCGTACTGAACAGGGCAGGCAGCTCATATTTTCTCATATTACCACCCGCCGTTTTTGTTCGTCATACAGACGCGTCAAGTAATACAACTATTTTTCCTTATCAAACGAGAGAACTGGCCCCGAGCGCACCTTGAGCCAGGCATGCATGCCGTACTGAACAGGGAAGGCAGCTCATATTTTCTCATATTACCACCCGCCATTTTTGTTCGTCATACAGACGCGTCAAGTATTAAAACATTTTTTCCATATCAAACGAGAGAACTGGCCGCGAGCGCACCTTGAGCCAGGCATGCACGCCGTACTGAACAGGGCAGGTAGCTCATATTTTCTCAAATTACCACCCGCCGTTTTTGTTCGTCATACAGACGCGTCAAGTAATACAACTATTTTTCCTTATCAAACGAGAGAACTGGCCGCGAGCGCACCTTGAGCCAGGCATGCACGCCGTACTGAACAGGGCAGGTAGCTCATATTTTCTCAAATTACCACCCGCCGTTTTTGTTCGTCATACAGACGCGTCAAGTAATACAACTATTTTTCCTTATCAAACGAGAGAACTGGCCCCGAGCGCACCTTGAGCCAGGCATGCATGCCGTACTGAACAGGGAAGGCAGCTCATATTTTCTCATATTACCACCCGCCATTTTTGTTCGTCATACAGACGCGTCAAGTATTAAAACATTTTTTCCATATCAAACAAGAGAACTGGCCGCGAGCGCACCTTGAGCAAGCATGCACGCCGTACTGAACAGGGGAGGCAGCTCATATTTTCTCATATTACCACCCGCCGTGTTTGTTCGTCTCACAGACGCGTCAAGTATTACAACATTTTTTCCATATTAAACAAGAGAACTGGCCGCGAGCGCACCTTGAGCAAGCGTGCACGCCGTACTGAACAGGGGAGGTAGCTCATATTTTCTCATATTACCACCCGCCGTTTTTGTTCGTCATAAATACGCGTCCAGTGTTACAACAATTTTTCCATATCAAACAAGAGAACTGGCCGCGACCGCACCTTGAGCAAGCATGCACGCCGTACTGAACAGGGCAGGCAGCTCATATTTTCTCATATTGCCACCCGCCGTTTTTGTTCGTCATACAGACGCGTCAGTATTACAACATTTTTTCCATATAAACAAGAGAACTGGCCGCGAGCGCACCTTGAGCAAGCATGCATGTCTTAATGAACAGGGAAGGAAGCTTATATTTTCTCATATTACCACCCGTCGTTTTTGTTCGTCATACAGACGCGTCAAGTATTACAACATTTTTTCAATATCAAACAAGAGAACTGGCCGCGAGCGCACCTTGAGCAAGCATGCACGCCGTACTGAACAGGGCAGGCAGCTCATATTTTCTCATATTACCACCCGCCGTTTTTGTTCGTCATACAGACGCGTCAAGTATTACAACATTTTTTCCATATCAAACAAGAGAACTGGCCGCGAGCGCACCTTGAGCAAGCATGCACGCCGTACTGAACAGGGCAGGCAGCTCATATTTTCTCATATTACCACCCGCCGTTTTTGTTCGTCATACAGACGCGTCAAGTATTAAAACATTTTTTCCATATCAAACAAGAGAACTGGCCGCGAGCGCACCTTGAGCAAGCATGCACGCCGTACTGAACAGGGCAGGCAGCTCATATTTTCTCATATTACCACCCGCCGTTTTTGTTCGTCATACAGACGCGTCAAGTATTAAAACATTTTTTCCATATCAAACAAGAGAACTGGCCGCGAGCGCACCTTGAGCAAGCATGCACGCCGTACTGAACAGGGCAGGCAGCTCATATTTTCTCATATTACCACCCGCCGTTTTTGTTCGTCATACAGACGCGTCAAGTATTACAACATTTTTTCCATATAAACAAGAGAACTGGCCGCGAGCGCACCTTGAGCAAGCATGCATGTCTTAATGAACAGGGAAGGAAGCTTATATTTTCTCATATTACCACCCGTCGTTTTTGTTCGTCATACAGACGCGTCAAGTATTACAACATTTTTTCAATATCAAACAAGAGAACTGGCCGCGAGCGCACCTTGAGCAAGCATGCACGCCGTACTGAACAGGGCAGGCAGCTCCTATTTTCTCATATTACCACCCGTCGTTTTTGTTCGTCATACAGACGCGTCAAGTATTACAACATTTTTTCAATATCAAACAAGAGAACTGGCCGCGAGCGCACCTTGAGCAAGCATGCACGCCGTACTGAACAGGGCAGGCAGCTCATATTTTCTCATATTACCACCCGCCGTTTTTGTTCGTCATACAGACGCGTCAAGTATTAAAACATTTTTTCCATATCAAACAAGAGAACTGGCCGCGAGCGCACCTTGAGCAAGCATGCACGCCGTACTGAACAGGGCAGGCAGCTCATATTTTCTCATATTGCCACCCGCCGTTTTTGTTCGTCATACAGACGCGTCAGTATTACAACATTTTTTCCATATAAACAAGAGAACTGGCCGCGAGCGCACCTTGAGCAAGCATGCATGTCTTAATGAACAGGGAAGGAAGCTTATATTTTCTCATATTACCACCCGTCGTTTTTGTTCGTCATACAGACGCGTCAAGTATTACAACATTTTTTCAATATCAAACAAGAGAACTGGCCGCGAGCGCACCTTGAGCAAGCATGCACGCCGGACTGAACAGGGCAGGCAGCTCATATTTTCTCATATTACCACCCGCCATTTTTGTTCGTCATACAGATGCGTCAAGTATTACAACATTTTTTCCATATAAACAAGAGAACTGACCGCGAGCGCACCTTGAGCAAGCATGCATGCCGTACTGAACAGGGCAGGCAGCTCATATTTTCTCATATTACCACCCGCCGTTTTTGTTCGTCATACAGACGCGTCAAGTATTAAAACATTTTTTCCATATCAAACAAGAGAACTGGCCGCGAGCGCACCTTGAGCAAGCATGCACGCCGTACTGAACAGGGCAGGCAGCTCATATTTTCTCATATTACCACCCGCCGTTTTTGTTCGTCATACAGACGCGTCAAGTATTAAAACATTTTTTCCATATCAAACAAGAGAACTGGCCGCGAGCGCACCTTGAGCAAGCATGCACGCCGTACTGAACAGGGCAGGCAGCTCATATTTTCTCATATTACCACCCGCCGTTTTTGTTCGTCATACAGACGCGTCAAGTATTACAACATTTTTTCCATATAAACAAGAGAACTGGCCGCGAGCGCACCTTGAGCAAGCATGCATGTCTTAATGAACAGGGAAGGAAGCTTATATTTTCTCATATTACCACCCGTCGTTTTTGTTCGTCATACAGACGCGTCAAGTATTACAACATTTTTTCAATATCAAACAAGAGAACTGGCCGCGAGCGCACCTTGAGCAAGCATGCACGCCGTACTGAACAGGGCAGGCAGCTCCTATTTTCTCATATTACCACCCGTCGTTTTTGTTCGTCATACAGACGCGTCAAGTATTACAACATTTTTTCAATATCAAACAAGAGAACTGGCCGCGAGCGCACCTTGAGCAAGCATGCACGCCGTACTGAACAGGGGAGGCAGCTCATATTTTCTCATTACACCACCCGCCGTTTTTGTTCGTCATACCGACGCATCAAGTATTACAACATTTTTTCCATATCAAACAAGAGAACTGGCCGCGAGCGCTGCTTGAGCAAGCATGCATGCCGTACTGAACAAGGGAGGCAGCTCATATTTGCTCATATCACCACCCGCCGTTTTTGCTCGTCATACAGATGCGTCAAGTATTACAACATTTTTTCCATATCAAACAAGAGAACTGGCCGCGACCGCACCTTGAGCAAGAATGCACGCCGTACTGAACAGGGGAGGCAGCTCATATTTTCTCATATTACCACCCGCCGTTTTTGTTCGTCATACAGACACGTCAAGTATTACGTTTTTCCATATCAAACAAGGGAACTGGCCGCGAGCGCACCTTGAGCAAGCATGCATGCCGTACTGAACAGGGGAGGCAGCTCATATTTTCTCATATTACCACCTGCCGTTTTTGTTTGTCATACACACGCGTCAAGTATTACAACATTTTTTCAATATCAAACAAGAGAACTGGCCGCGACCGCACCTTGAGTAAGCATGCACGTCGTACTGAACAGGGCAGGCAGCTCATATTTCTCATATTGCCACCCGCCGTTTTTGTTCGTCATACAGACGCGTCAAATATTACAACATTTTTCTATATCAAACAAGAGAACTGGCCGAGAGCGCACCTTGAGCAAGCATGCATGCCTTACTGAACAGGGCAGGCAGCTCATATTTTCTCATATTACCACCCGCCGTTTTTGTTCGTCATACAGACGCGTCAAGTATTACAACATTTTTTAAATATCAAACAAGAGAACTGGCCGCGAGCGCAGCTTGAGCAAGCATTCACGCCGTACTGAACAGGGCAGGCAGCTCATATTTTCTCATATTACCACCCGCCGTTTTTGTTCGTCATACAGACGCGTCAAGTATTACAACAGTTTTTCCATATCAAACAAGAGAACTGGCCGCGAGCGCACCTTGAGCATGCATGCATGCCGTACTGAACAGGGCAGGCAGCTCATATTTTCTCATATTATCACCCGCCGTTTTTGTTCGTCATACAGACGCGTCAAGTATTACAACATTTTTTCAATATCAAACAAGAGAACTGGCTGCGAGCGCACCTTGAGCAAGCATGCACGCCGTACTGAACAGGGGAGGCAGCTCATATTTTCTCATTACACCACCCGCCGTTTTTGTTCGTCATACAGACGCATCAAGTATTACAACATTTTTTCCATATCAAACAAGAGAACTGGCCGTGAGCGCTGCTTGAGCAAGCATGCATGCCGTACTGAAAAGGGCAGGCAGCTCATATTTTCTCATATTACCACCCGCCGTTTTTGTTCGTCATACAGACGCGTCAAGTAATACAACTATTTTTCCATATCAAACAAGAGAACTGGCCGCAAGCGCACCTTGAAGCAGGCATGCACGCCGTACTCAACAGGGCAGGTAGCTCATATTTTCTCAAATTACCACCCGCCGTTTTTGTTCGTCATACAGACGCGTCAAGTAATACAACTATTTTTCCTTATCAAACGAGAGAACTGGCCCCGAGCGCACCTTGAGCCAGGCATGCATGCCGTACTGAACAGGGCAGGCAGCTCATATTTTCTCATATTACCACCCGCCGTTTTTGTTCGTCATACAGACGCGTCAAGTATTACAACATTTTTCTATATCAAACAAGAGAACTGGCCGAGAGCGCACCTTGAGCAAGCATGCATGCCTTACTGAACAGGGCAGGCAGCTCATATTTTCTCATATTACCACCCGCCGTTTTTGTTCGTCATACAGACGCGTCAAGTATTACAACATTTTTTAAATATCAAACAAGAGAACTGGCCGCGAGCGCAGCTTGAGCAAGCATTCACGCCGTACTGAACAGGGCAGGCAGCTCATATTTTCTCATATTACCACCCGCCGTTTTTGTTCGTCATACAGACGCGTCAAGTATTACAACAGTTTTTCCATATCAAACAAGAGAACTGGCCGCGAGCGCACCTTGAGCAAGCATGCACGCCGTACTGAACAGGGGAGGCAGCTCATATTTTCTCATTACACCACCCGCCGTTTTTGTTCGTCATACAGACGTGTCAAGTATTACAACAATTTTTCCATATCAAAGAAGAGAACTGGCCGCGAGCGCACCTTGAGCATGCATGCATGCCGTACTGAACAGGGCAGGCAGCTCATATTTTCTCATATTATCACCCGCCGTTTTTGTTCGTCATACAGACGCGTCAAGTATTACAACATTTTTTCAATATCAAACAAGAGAACTGGCTGCGAGCGCACCTTGAGCAAGCATGCACGCCGTACTGAACAGGGGAGGCAGCTCATATTTTCTCATTACACCACCCGCCGTTTTTGTTCGTCATACAGACGCATCAAGTATTACAACATTTTTTCCATATCAAACAAGAGAACTGGCCGTGAGCGCTGCTTGAGCAAGCATGCATGCCGTACTGAAAAGGGCAGGCAGCTCATATTTTCTCATATTACCACCCGCCGTTTTTGTTCGTCATACAGACGCATCAAGTATTACAACATTTTTTCCATATCAAACAAGAGAACTGGCCGCAAGCGCACCTTGAAGCAGGCATGCACGCCGTACTCAACAGGGCAGGTAGCTCATATTTTCTCAAATTACCACCCGCCGTTTTTGTTCGTCATACAGACGCGTCAAGTAATACAACTATTTTTCCTTATCAAACGAGAGAACTGGCCCCGAGCGCACCTTGAGCCAGGCATGCATGCCGTACTGAACAGGGCAGGCAGCTCATATTTTCTCATATTACCACCCGCCATTTTTGTTCGTCATACAGACGCGTCAAGTATTACAACATTTTTTCCATATCAAACGAGAGAACTGGCCGCGAGCGCACCTTGAGCCAGGCATGCACGCCGTACTGAACAGGGCAGGCAGCTCATATTTTCTCATATTACCACCCGCCGTTTTTGTTCGTCATACAGACGCGTCAAGTATTACAACATTTTTTCCATATCAAACGAGAGAACTGGCCGCGAGCGCACCTTGAGCCAGGCATGCACGCCGTACTGAACAGGGCAGGCAGCTCATATTTTCTCATATTACCACCCGCCGTTTTTGTTCGTCATACAGACGCGTCAAGTAATACAACCATTTTTCCTTATCAAACGAGAGAACTGGCCCCGAGCGCACCTTGAGCCAGGCATGCATGCCGTACTGAACAGGGCAGGCAGCTCATATTTTCTCAAATTACCACCCGCCGTTTTTGTTCGTCATACAGACGCGTCAAGTAATACAACTATTTTTCCTTATCAAACGAGAGAACTGGCCCCGAGCGCACCTTTAGCCAGGCATGCATGCCGTACTGAACAGGGCAGGCAGCTCATATTTTCTCATATTACCACCCGCCGTTTTTGTTCGTCATACAGACGCGTCAAGTATTACAACATTTTTTCCATATCAAACGAGAGAACTGGCCGCGAGCGCACCTTGAGCCAGGCATGCACGCCGTACTGAACAGGGCAGGTAGCTCATATTTTCTCAAATTACCACCCGCCGTTTTTGTTCGTCATACAGACGCGTCAAGTAATACAACTATTTTTCCTTATCAAACGAGAGAACTGGCCCCGAGCGCACCTTGAGCCATGCATGCATGCCGTACTGAACAGGGCAGGCAGCTCATATTTTCTCAAATTACCACCCGCCGTTTTTGTTCGTCATACAGACGCGTCAAGTAATACAACTATTTTTCCTTATCAAACGAGAGAACTGGCCCCGAGCGCACCTTGAGCCAGGCATGCATGCCGTACTGAACAGGGCAGGCAGCTCATATTTTCTCATATTACCACCCGCCGTTTTTGTTCGTCATACAGACGCGTCAAGTATTACAACATTTTTTCCATATCAAACGAGAGAACTGGCCGCGAGCGCACCTTGAGCCAGGCATGCACGCCGTACTGAACAGGGCAGGCAGCTCATATTTTCTCATATTACCACCCGCCGTTTTTGTTCGTCATACAGACGCGTCAAGTAATACAACTATTTTTCCTTATCAAACGAGAGAACTGGCCCCGAGCGCACCTTGAGCCAGGCATGCATGCCGTACTGAACAGGGCAGGCAGCTCATATTTTCTCATATTACCACCCGCCGTTTTTGTTCGTCATACAGACGCGTCAAGTATTACAACATTTTTTCCATATCAAACAAGAGAACAGGCCGCAAGCGCACATTGAGGCAGGCATGCACGCCGTACTCAACAGGGCAGGTAGCTCATATTTTCTCAAATTACCACCCGCCATTTTCGTTCGTCATACAGACGCGTCAAGTATTACATTTTTTCCATATCAAACGAGAGAACTGGCTGCGAGCGCACCTTGAGCCAGGCATGCATGCCGTATTGAACAGGGCAGGCAGCTCATATTTTCTCATATTACCACCCGCTGTTTTTGTTCGTCATACAGACGCGTCAAGTATTACAACATTTTTTTCATATCAAACAAGAGAACTGGCCACGAGCGCACCTTGAGCCAGGCAATCACGCCGTACTGAACAGGGCAGGCAGCTCATATTTTCTCACATTACCACCCGCCGTTTTTGTTCGTCATACAGACGCGTCAAGTAATACAACATTTTTTCCATATCAAACAAGAGAACTGGCCATGAGCGCACCTTGAGCCAGGCAATCGCGCCGTACTGAACAGGGCAGGCAGCTCATATTTTCTCACATTACCACCCGCCGTTTTTGTTCGTCATACAGACGCGTCAAGTATTACAACATTTTTTCCATATCAAACGAGAGAACTGGCCATGAACGCACCTTGAGCCAGGCATTCACGCCGTACTGAACAGGGCAGGCAGCTCATATTTTCTCATATTACCACCCGCCGTTTTTGTTTGTCATACAGACGCGTCAAGTATTACAACATTTTTTCCATATCAAACAAGAGAACTGGCCATGAGCGCACCTTGAGGCAGGCATGCACGCCGTACTGAACAGGGCAGGCAGCTCATAATTTCTCATATTACCACCCGCCGTTTTTGTTCGTCATACAGACGCGTCAAGTATTACAACATTTTTTCCATATCAAACGAGAGAACTGGCCATGAACGCACCTTGAGCCAGGCAATCGCGCCGTACTGAACAGGGCAGGCAGCTCATATTTTCTCACATTACCACCCGCCGTTTTTGTTCGTCATACAGACGCGTCAAGTATTACAACATTTTTTCCATATCAAACAAGAGAACTGGCCATGAACGCACCTTGAGCCAGGCATTCACGCCGTACTGAACAGGGCAGGCAGCTCATATTTTCTCATATTACCACCCGCCGTTTTTGTTTGTCATACAGACGCGTCAAGTATTACAACATTTTTTCCATATCAAACAAGAGAACTGGCCATGAGCGCACCTTGAGGCAGGCATGCACGCCGTACTGAACAGGGCAGGCAGCTCATATTTTCTCATATTACCACCCGCCGTTTTTGTTCGTCATACAGACGCGTCAAGTAATACAACATTTTTTCCATATCAAACAAGAGAACTGGCCATGAACGCACCTTGAGCCAGGCAATCGCGCCGTACTGAACAGGGCAGGCAGCTCATATTTTCTCACATTACCACCCGCTGTTTTTGTTCGTCATACAGACGCGTCAAGTATTACAACATTTTTTCCATATCAAACAAGAGAACTGGCCATGAACGCACCTTGAGCCAGGCAATCGCGCCGTACTGAACAGGGCAGGCAGCTCATATTTTCTCACATTACCACCCGCTGTTTTTGTTCGTCATACAGACGCGTCAAGTATTACAACATTTTTTCCATATCAAACAAGAGAACTGGCCATGAACGCACCTTGAGCCAGGCATTCACGCCGTACTGAACAGGGCAGGCAGCTCATATTTTCTCATATTACCACCCGCCGTTTTTGTTTGTCATACAGACGCGTCAAGTATTACAACATTTTTTCCATATCAAACAAGAGAACTGGCCATGAGCGCACCTTGAGGCAGGCATGCACGCCGTACTGAACAGGGCAGGCAGCTCATATTTTCTCATATTACCACCCGCCGTTTTTGTTCGTCATACAGACGCGTCAAGTAATACAACATTTTTTCCATATCAAACAAGAGAACTGGCCATGAACGCACCTTGAGCCAGGCAATCGCGCCGTACTGAACAGGGCAGGCAGCTCATATTTTCTCACATTACCACCCGCCGTTTTTGTTCGTCATACAGACGCGTCAAGTATTACAACATTTTTTCCATATCAAACGAGAGAACTGGCCATGAACGCACCTTGAGCCAGGCAATCGCGCCGTACTGAACAGGGCAGGCAGCTCATATTTTCTCACATTACCACCCGCCGTTTTTGTTCGTCATACAGACGCGTCAAGTATTACAACATTTTTTCCATATCAAACAAGAGAACTGGCCATGAGCGCACCTTGAGGCAGGCATGCACGCCGTACTGAACAGGGCAGGCAGCTCATAATTTCTCATATTACCACCCGCCGTTTTTGTTTGTCATACAGACGCGTCAAGTATTACAACATTTTTTCCATATCCAACAAGAGAACTGGCCATGAACGCACCTTGAGCCAGGCATTCACGCCGTACTGAACAGGGCAGGCAGCTCATATTTTCTCATATTACCACCCGCCGTTTTTGTTCGTCATACAAACGCGTCAAGTATTACAACAATTTTTCCATATCAAATAAGAGAACTGGCCGCGAGCGCACCTTGAGCCAGGCATTCACGCCGTACAGAACAGGGCAGGCAGCTCATATTTTCTCATATTACCACCCGCCGTTTTTGTTTGTCATACAAACGCGTCAAGTATTACAACTATTTTTCCATATCAAACGAGAGAACTGGCCGCGAGCGCACCTTGAGTCAGGCATTCACGCCGTACTGAACAGGGCAGGCAGCTCATATTTTCTCATATTACCACCCGCCGTTTTTGTTCATCATACAGACGCGTCAAGTATTACAACATTTTTTCCATATCAAACAAGAGAACTGGCCGCGAGCGCACCTTGAGCCAGGCATGCACGCCGCACTCAACAGGGCAGGCAGCTCATAGATCCTCATAATACCACCCGCCGTTTTTGTTCGTCATACAGACGCGTCAAATATTACAACATTTCTTCCATATCAAACGAGAGAACTTGCCGCAAGCGCACCTTGAGGCAAGCATGCACGCCGTACTGAACAGGGCAGTCAGCTCATATTTTCTCATATTACCACCCGCCGTTTTTGTTTGTCATACAGACGCGTCAAGTATTACAACTCTTTTTCCATATCAAACAAAAGAACTGGCCGCGAGCACACCTTGAGCCAGGCATTCACGCCGTACTGAACAGGGCAGGCAGCTCATATTTTCTCATATTACCACCCGCCGTTTTTGTTGGTCATACAGGCGCGTCAAGTATTACAACTATTTTTTTATATCAAACGAGAGAACTGGCCGCGAGCGCACCTTGAGTCAGGTATTCACGCCGTACTGAACAGGGCAGGTAGCTCATATTTTCTCTTATTACCACCCAACGTTTTTGTTCGTCATACAGACGCGTCAAGTATTACAACATTTTTTCCATGTCAAACAAGAGAACTGGCCGCGAGCGCACCTTGAGCCAGGCATTCACGCCGTACCGAACAGGGCAGGTAGCTCATATTTTCTCATATTACCACCCGCCGTTTTTGTTCTTCATACAGACGCGTCAAGTATTACAACATTTTTTCCATATCAAACAATAGAACTGGCCGCAAGCGCACCTTGAGGCAGGCATGCACGCCGTACACAACAAGGCAGGTAGCTCACATTTTCTCAAATTACCACCCGCCGTTTTTGTTCGTCATTTAGACGCGTCAAGTATTACAACATTTTTTCCATATCAAACAAGAGAACTGGCCGCGAGCGCACCTTGAGCCAGGCATTCACGCCGTACTGAACAGGGCAGGCAGCTCATATTTTCTCATATTACCACCCGCCGTTTTTGTTCGTCATACAGACGCGTCAAGTATTACAACATTTTTTCCATATCAAACAAGAGAACTGGCCGCGAGCGCACCTTGAGCCAGGTATTCACGCCGTACTGAACAGGGCAGGCAGCTCATATTTTCTCATATTACCACCCGCCGTTTTTGTTTGTCATACAGACGCGTCAAGTATTACAACTATTTTTCCATATCAAACGAGAGAACTGGCCGCGAGCGCACCTTGAGTCAGGAATTCACGCCGTACTGAACAGGGCAGGCAGCTCATATTTTCTCATATTACCACCCGCCGTTTTTGTTCATCATACAGACGCGTCAAGTATTACAACATTTTTTCCATATCAAACAAGAGAACTGGCCGCGAGCGCACCTTGAGCCAGGCATGCACGCCGCACTCAACAGGGCAGGCAGCACATAGTTTCTCATAATACCACCCGCCGTTTTTGTTCGTCATACAGACGCGTCAAGTATTACAACATTTTTTCCATATCAAACAAGAGAACTGGCCGCGAGCGCACCTTGAGCCAGGTATTCACGCCGTACTGAACAGGGCAGGCAGCTCATATTTTCTCATATTACCACCCGCCGTTTTTGTTTGTCATACAGACGCGTCAAGTATTACAACTATTTTTCCATATCAAACGAGAGAACTGGCCGCGAGCGCACCTTGAGTCGGGCATTCACGCCGTACTGAACAGAGCAGGCAGCTCATATTTTCTCATATTACCACCCACCGTTTTTGTTCATCATACAGACGCGTCAAGTATTACAACATTTTTTCCATATCAAACAAGAGAACTGGCCGCGAGCGCACCTTGAGCCAGGCATGCACGCCGCACTCAACAGGGCAGGCAGCACATAGTTTCTCATAATACCACCCGCCGTTTTTGTTCGTCATACAGACGCGTCAAGTATTACAACATTTTTTCCATATCAAACAAAAGAACTGGCCGCGAGCGCACCTTGAGCCAGGCATTCACGCCGTACTGAACAGGGCAGGCACCTCATATTTTCTCATATTACCACCCGCCGTTTTTGTTGGTCATACAGACGCGTCAAGTATTACAACTATTTTTCCATATCAAACGAGACAACTGGCCGCGAGCGCACTTTGAGGCAGGCATGCACGCCGTACTGAACAGGTCAGGCAGCTCATATTTGCTCATATTACCACCCGCCGTTTTTGTTTGTCATACAGACGCGTCAAGTATTACAACATTTTTTCCATATCAAACAAGAGAACTGGCCGCGAGCGCACCTTGAGCCAGGCATGCACGCCGCACTCAACAGGGCAGGCAGCACATAGTTTCTCATAATACCACCCGCCGTTTTTGTTTGTCATACAGACGCGTCAAGTATTACAACATTTTTTCCATATCAAACAAGAGAACTGGCCGCGAGCGCACCTTGATTCAGGCATTCACGCCGTACTGAACAGGGCAGGCAGCTCATATTTTCTCATATTACCACCCGCCGTTTTCGTTCATCATACAGACGCGTCAAGTATTACAACATTTTTTCCATGTCAAACAAGAGAACTGGCCGCGAGCGCACCTTGAGCCAGGCATTCACGCCGTACCGAACAGGGCAGGCAGCTCATATTTTCTCATATTACCACCCGCCGTTTTTGTTGGTCATACAGACGCGTCAAGTATTACAACTATTTTTCCATATCAAACGAGAGAACTGGCCGCGAGCGCACCTTGAGTCAGGTATTCATGCCGTACTGAACTAGGCAGGCAGCTCATATTTTCTCATATTACCACCCGCCGTTTTTGTTCGTCATACAGACGCGTCAAGTATTACAACATTTTTTCCATGTCAAACAAGAGAACTGGCCGCGAGCGCACCTTCAGCCAGGCATTCACGCCGTACCGAACAGGGCAGGCAGCTCATATTTTCTCATATTACCACCCGCCGTTTTCGTTCATCATACAGACGCGTCAAGTATTACAACATTTTTTCCATGTCAAACAAGAGAACTGGCCGCGAGCGCACCTTGAGCCAGGCATTCACGCCGTACCGAACAGGGCAGGCAGCTCATATTTTCTCATATTACCACCCGCCGTTATTGTTGGTCATACAGACGCGTCAAGTATTACAACTATTTTTCCATATCAAACGAGAGAACTGGCCGCGAGCGCACCTTGAGTCAGGTATTCATGCCGTACTGAACAGGGCAGGCAGCTCATATTTTCTCATATTACCACCCGCCGTTTTTGTTCGTCATACAGACGCGTCAAGTATTACAACATTTTTTCCATGTCAAACAAGAGAACTGGCCGCGAGCGCACCTTGAGCCAGGCATTCACGCCGTACCGAACAGGGCAGGCAGCTCATATTTTCTCATATTACCACCCGCCGTTTTCGTTCATCATACAGACGCGTCAAGTATTACAACATTTTTTCCATGTCAAACAAGAGAACTGGCCGCGAGCGCACCTTGAGCCAGGCATTCACGCCGTACCGAACAGGGCAGGCAGCTCATATTTTCTCATATTACCACCCGCCGTTTTTGTTGGTCATACAGACGCGTCAAGTATTACAACTATTTTTCCATATAAAACGAGACAACTGGCCGCGAGCGCACCTTGAGTCAGGTATTCATGCCGTACTGAACAGGGCAGGCAGCTCATATTTTCTCATATTACCACCCACCGTTTTTGTTCGTCATACAGACGCGTCAAGTATTACAACATTTTTTCCATGTCAAACAAGAGAACTGGCCGCGAGCGCACCTTGAGCCAGGCATTCACGCCGTACCGAA